>NC_056728.1:1043813935-1043998935 GCF_019279795.1 Protopterus annectens | reverse complement strand
TCTCCATACTGAGGAGAGCTTTGAGTGCGTGCATCTTGAGGTTAAGACTTCTGGCATTTAGCAGCATTACCCTTAGTTTCTTGTTCCTTGTGCTGTCTATGGTGGTGAGTTTGACCTTTGAGCCTTGCCTAAAAAAGGCACTATGGGGGTGGCAAGACCCTTTGCCAGTATCCGAAAGCCCAGTGGTGACAGGTGCAAGCCGTCCCTAGCGAAGCAACGTGGCTTGTCGAGCATGTCATCCCAGGCTGACAGACATGTAGAGTCTTTGTTTGCCTTCACAGGTGATGTAGGTGCGTTGCCTCCTGCGGTCCATCTGATGTTAGTGTCCCCACAGACTCTAGCAGTGATGAACATATGCTTGAGTTACAGGCAGGGTTGTCAGGGGCTGAATCTGTGCCTTTGGTTGCCATCCCACCTATATCCCCCCTCTTCCCCGCACACAGTTCTCATGCCAACACATAGCCCATCACCAGTGGCCATAGAGGAAGAACAGTTATCTTGTGTTAGCTCAGAACAGGAATGTGTGGTGGCTATGGAAGGTGTGTCGTCACACCATGGTGTCAGTGAAATGACCGCAGATGTGCCACACAGGCATATGGCCAGTGCTGCTCGTAGGAGGACCCCTGGCCAACATGCACCTGCACTACAGAGCGCAGCAACTGGTGTCACCAGACACATGTGTCAGACTGTAATGGCAGCACAGGCATGTACTGAATGGCAGAACAGAGAAGGGCAGAGGCTTCAGAGGGCTGCTATCCGTTCTTTAAATGAAAACATCCAGGCATTGGCAAATGCTCAACAGCAGATTGCTGAAGTTTTGGAGAGGAGATTGGGTGACATGATTGGAATCCTTGACCATGGCATAGCAGTCTGTGCTAGAACGTCTGGTAGGAGTGAGGTGTAAGCCATGTGGACGTAGGCCAGCTACACCACCTAGTGCAGGTCTACGCGAACGAGCTACCTCACATGCCCGCTCCCATAGTGCCGGTAGCAGCAACAGTGCAGCTGGCGCTGCGCTGTCCACACCAGGACACAGCAGGCCACATGGACGTGGCCCTGGATGGTCCCAGCAGGGACACAGTTCCAATGGACATGTGTCATCGGACAGTACCCATTCTGTACCTCTGTCTGGTAGTGCCAGTGCAACCCCTGATAGGCACAGGTCACATGGCCGTGGATGGACACAGTGAGCTGTACATCCTGGTCTGCACAATCTGGAGCTGTCAATAATACCCCTGTGTAGGCCGGATGCATGGCAGAACTGTGTGCACACATACACGCACACACCAGAAACATGTGTAGGGCACCAAGACCCTCATGCATAATAACCACACATGTCCAAGTAGATCACAGGCCCTAACCCACACACATGATGTCATCCACTGGTGCAGCCTAGGCTCCTGACAAACATTATTACCCTGTGCATATGATGATGCCTGTGCCGCATCCCTGTCATCCACACCATCAGTGCAGGGACATGCTCATATGGTCTGATGCACAGGGTGAACAGAATAGTGAGATAGTTGTATATTGTAATTGTTGTGTACTGTTGGCACGCAGCAGACATACCATGTAGTACAGGATTAGACTGCATTGTTTTATGTTCACAGTATGTGTCTTGGTAACAACAGTCACATCATGTTGGTAATGATGCCCTGCATCCCTCCTGAAGGTCTAATTGCATGTGCCATTACGTAACAGTGTTTGAGGTTAGAATGCATTGTTTTATGTTCACAGTATGTGTCTTGGTAACAACAGTAACAGCATGTTGGTAAGGATGCCCTACTTCCCTCCTTAAGGTCTAATTGCATGTGCCATTAAGTACCAGTGTTTCCAGTTTCACATGTGTAAATGTGGAGTACTCACAGGCATGAATGGCAATACCAGCATGTTATACGTAGCCTATACCTCACCGTTATAAAGGCTGACATTCCATAGATCTCTACACACCTACTGATCCAGGAGCATGTGAGCTGTGTTCTAGGCTACAGTGGCTAGAGATGGGACATCGATACCAGGTGACTTCACAGGTACAGCTACATGGTGCGGGGGGTTTACACAGCAGTCTAGCTGATGTCAAGGGTAGGGGCCAGTTGATAGCATGAGGACTCACTCTGTAGCAGTAAAACACTGTCACATTACAGGATGTGAACACACACAGACATACATAGACACATACAGTAACACGCCCACACTCACTGGGTCAACGACACTGTAACACACACTTGATAGTGTTGAGGTGAGGACCCCTGCCTATGTGCTAATCACCGTTACAGTACTGTGCACCCACATGATGCGACACAGAGAATGAACATGTACAGGTAGTCAGTAATGCGTAAGACTGATGGCATCAACAGGGTAGCAGATTGCATCACCTTGAGGGGTTAGGGGCCCTATCTGTTCTCATTGGTAGCATACATCCTCACTCCATGCACCAGACAGCCATACATACATACACATACACACACTGGAGTCCACATGTCATGCACATACAGATAGCTAACGTGTGTGATCACACTACCCCTGCCTATGTCTTGCTGTCTACACTGCAGTATTTACAGATCTCTACAACAGTGTACAGGGGTGTGTAACAATTGGGATGTATTCCCCACCATATGTGGCATATATGGTCACACAGGCAAACACACATGTCAGTACTGTGAAACAAACACCTGCTATCTTCTGATATGTCTGACAGACATGCAGCAGTATTGCCCGCATTACAATGTGTACCGACGCTACCTTCGGCAAGTGTGCTGCTATATGCACATGGGAGGATTTAAGTGTTACAGGTGTTAACTGCTTTACAGTCAGTGACACCCTGACCACTGTGTAGGTTGTATATCTTCACCTTCAATTACCAGAAACATAGCTTACTGTTTACACATGTTATGGTAGGACGGCTTGTGACACACCTGTGAGCTTCTTCAGCAAACATCCATCTGCAATGGTGGCCCACCACTTTATGTACACACATCCATCCATACCTGATGTACATCTTACCATATTGTCAGTATTTCACCATATACAGGTGTCAATGATGGGACTGCATTGCAACTGCACGTTGTAGTCAGACACAGATAAACTGCAAATATCAGCTACTGTTCATGCATGGTAGCTGAATTCACACCACTACATGTACATGTGTATAGGTCCTACATTCCTGTCATGTAGCCATGTTTGTATGCATTGCAATTGGTGAACATGTGTGACATACATGACACATGGATTGTTGTATGCTATGATAGTTGTCATAGGTAACCAGTACAGAGGGAATGTTAACTCAGTCAACATTGCTACCATATGTACTGTTAGCATTGAACAGCCATGGGCCTACCTTCCATGTGCATGCGTGTAATCGCTGTAGCCACGTGTCTGCACAAAGGACAGCATTAGCTATGCTATGTACATATGTGTTGTGTGTGCGAGTGTGTGTGTGTGTGGGGGGGGTATGTACATATCCACGGCGGTTACATGTATGTCACATCCAAACATGGGTGTGTTGCCTGGTGTACAGCAACAGTTATATGTTACAGCTGTATAAGACCCAGGGGCCCCTGTTATGTGTACAGCTGACCTGGTTATGAATAGTGGTATCAGTGCACTGCATAACACATGAGGGAACCCTGTCAGTACATGGGTAGTCTGCACAGTTGCTGTAAAGCTAGGTACAGTCCACTGGTCATGAGTAACATGATGTTGTACTAATGTATGGATGTGTGTTGCTGGTCCAAGGACACGGTGATGTGTGAGGGCTACATTCTACAGTGCGGCATTTACCACTGTGATCTGCACCTGACACATCTGTGATGGCTTTTGAGAGTGTACTGATCAGTACATTTGAGTGGCCTTCATATACGTGGGGACACTAACACCTGGAGCGGTCCGTAATGGTCTTATGGCCCACATGTCTGTATCTGAGGTATACAGTGGTAGTGCTATTGTGCACAAATGAGCCTTATGCCAGGTGTTCCTCACTGCACAGATGTCAGTATCCTCCAATGTTGGATCTAGATTGGCAGGTATGATTATGAACGCTACACATCTAGCACTATTTAGCATACACATACAATGCAGTTGTCTTGTAGGTGTCAGGGTGTTTACCTGGTCTCAGGTTCTTCGTCTATGCATGGTACTACATGTGCGATGTACCCACTCCTGCCAGGACAACACCATGGGTGGTATTAGTGTGCCAGATTTAGATTGGTACAGCTAAGGTGATGGACAGCAGCAGACGTTGTGTAGAAGACCGGTGTCAGACATATGTCGTACAGCATTCATGATAACAGTGATGACTATCGACACACTGTGCCCTTCCCTGTTTAGAATCTGTGTGCATACAAGACAGCCCTTTGCTACTAAGTGTGTGAGCATGCCCAGTACGCCGTTGTGTAGATGGGCACATAGTGCATTCCAGACTGACGTGTGCTACTAAGTGTGTGAGCATGCCCAGTGACACCTTGTGTTGGTTGTGTGCCCCTGTGTATGGGCATGACCATTGTTATCCTGTATAGCGATAGTGGTCATCCAAGCATCAGATGGCCATACCCCACTTCAGGATGGATTCCTAAATTTAACACACTGGTTCACAGGTTTGTACACCATAACTGCCAGCATCCATGTCGATGTCTGCATTCCTAGAAGGTCATATTGACTGTCTTGAAAGGTGTACTGTCTGTGGCACATCTCGTATCTATGTAGTGTTGTACTAGTGCTCCGTAGATAGCCGATTGTCCTGCTCACACCACTTCCATGTGTTCATCTCCGTCTACCTTGGGACACATATGCTTTTAGACTGATCACACTCCATACAATCTTTGCCTTTGCTGATAATGTCACCCACTTAGAAGTATGCCTCTGGGAGTGCTGTAATCCAATAATCTCGGTAGCGCGTTCTGTAACTGCGTAATTCTGTAGTGTGATAAGGTAGTCAGGTCTATGTTCTAATCCCAGCCCTGCCATGTGTGTGTGTGTATCCAGCTGCCTGGGGACAGAGTAATGTTTTTAGACAGCTCACTCTCTATACAATCCCTATCGGCATCTTTGCCCTTGCTGATGATGTCACCCACCTAGAAGTATGCCTCTGGGAGTGTTGTGATCTAGTAATCTCGGTAGCACGTTCTGTAACTGCGTAATGCTGTAGTGTGATAAGGTAGTCAGATCTATGTTCTAATCCCAGCCCTGCCATGTGTGTGTGTTTCCAGTTGCCTGGGGACAGAATAATGTTTTTAGATAGCTCACTCTCCGTACACTCCCTATCGGCATCTTTGCCTTTGCTGATGATGTCACCCACCTAGAAGTATGCCTCTGGAAGTGTTGCGATGTAATCTCGGTAGCGCGTTCTGTAACTATGTAATGCTGTAGTGTGATAAGGTAATCAGGTCTATGTTCTAATCCCAGCCCTGTCGTGTGTGTGTGTGTTTCCAGTTGCCTGGGGACAGAATAATGTTTTTAGATAGCTCACTCTCCGTACACTCACTATCAGCGTCTTTGCCTTTACTGATGATGTCACCGACCTAGAAGTATGCCTCTGTGAGTGCTGTGATCCAGTAATCTCGGTAGCGCGTTCTGTTACTGTGTAATGCTGTAGTGTGATAGAATAGACAGGTAGGTGCTCAATTCCACAGCATGGCAGGTGTGTGTGTTTGGCAGTCATACCCTATGTGTTGGTATCTGTGGGTGGCTAGCTTCAGGATGTGTTGAGTGTGTTTTGTTGCTTTCCTATATAGTGTCCACAGCTCACATAATCGGCCAAGACACTGGGTTGTCAACACATACATTTGCCAATAGGTCTGGTGAGTAAATGTCAGCAGCCCTACTCTTACCCTTAATACAGTCTGACCCATGTGACGCAATGAAACACACTTGTCTTGATAGTAACAACACTACATAATGCAGGTGGCACATGTAGTTTTCTTTTCATTCTTGTCTAATGCTTTGGTGTCATGTGGTCCGCTGTTGTGATATAAATGCAATATCTACGTATGTGTGTATATGTATATGTGTGTGTATGTATGTATATATATGTATATATATATATATATATATATATATATATATATGTATATATATATATATATATATATATATATATATATATATATATATATATATATATATATATATATATGATATATGTAGATATAGATAGATAGACATAGATATATACATATATGTATGTGGACATTAGCACTACTGAATGTTTGTGCTGGATGATCTGTACGTGATCACCTCAGATGTATGTATATCTGCCATGGCATAGTGGTAAAGCACATCTTCTGTGGTGTGCAGGGTCCCGGGCTCTAGTCATGTAGACACCAGTTATTTTGTTGCTGGGAAGACCAAGGGACATTGAATACGGTGATAGTAAGGCACCTTTAACCAGTTGTGTACAGATCTGAGCGACAGTAAGCAGTGGTTATTAATTTGGAGGTTCAGTATGGGTCATATAACTATGCATTAGAAGACTATATTATGCAGATGAGATTGACAATAGTGAATCCCATTTATCCCCAGGGTGTGATGCAGATCCCTGGCGTGTATGTGTGTAGATAGCTGGGTGCAGGGCTTGAATATAGATGAAAGCATGGGAGGGGGTCAGGCATACTGTACATACATTGGAGACCTGTGCCTCGGGATTGCTCCTGCCTTAGCACGCCTAAGCAAGGGGTGTGTCTATACCTGCCTGGTGACATTGGGAGTGACAAAAGCAGTAGTGGGGTAGTCAAGGTGAACAGGCTGCACAAACAGGTGATGATCAGCACAATCAGCAGATTACATGGCCAGCCCACACCAGAACAGTACTGTAATGTGAGCAAGCACCATACACACAGGTTTGTTCCACACTCTACACCACTGGTGTATACATGCAGGGACATTTCACAACACAGTCCAACCAAATGAGAAGGGCTGCAGCAGGCAACATAAACCAACATGTGCAGGAGGCTGAGGGTGGTGAGGATGTGTATGCTGCCGAACAACCCTTAGTGGGGTGACATAAGACTTTACAGACCCAGGGTGACTTACCAGGGGCTACATGAGCTGGGGATAGTGGAGCGCTATGAGGTGGACAGAGACCTCCTACAGTGGCTTGTTGACCTGTGCCGGCCACACCTGACACATCAAACAGGCCGAGGGAAATCCATCACAGTGGATACCACGGTATGTGTTGGCCTAGGTATACTAGCCACAGGTACCTCCCAAAGCACAACTAGGGATATCATGGGGATCTCACAGGCATCTGCATCCAGAGTATTGCACCAGTTCACAGATGCCATGTCAACACATGCTAGTGAGCACGTACATGTCCTCAACACACGTGATTAGTAGACCAGCAATATGCATCTCTTCCACCACATGGCTGACTAACCTGGGGTACTGGGTGCTATAACCTACAAGCATGTATGCATCAAAGCACCACCCGGTGAGTGGGGTAGAGCCTACATTAACTGCAGGGGCATACCCTCCAACAGCTAGGCCATATGCGATGGCCAGGGCATTAAAGTGAATGTGTGTGCTGTCTGCCCTTGAAGCTATGATGATTCTGATATATGGCATCTGACGCAGCTGTACCACACCTTTGCCAATATGGACATCCCCTACAGTCTCATAGTTGGGGATGCTGGGTAACCTCTGGAGTCATGGCTGATGACACCCATCAGCAATGCACACACACCTGAACAATCTCACCATAATGAGGCAGATGCACAGGCAAGACATATAATTGAGCATGTGTTTGGGATGCTCAGGTCATGGTTCTGGTATCTGGACACATCCGGTGGAGCCCTGCAGTATTCACTAGCTACATGCACACAAATTGTTATGGTATGTGCTATGCTACACAATCTGATCCTGCAGTAACAGTTGCAGCAGGAACAGCATGGGGCAGGGCCACAGGGCCCACCACCAATGTCAAGGCCTGTACAGGCACAGTGTGACTTGGAGGAGGAACTACCTGAGCTGGGCCCAGTAGGCGATAGGGCCGTGCACAGTATGACCTGCCCTTGGCAAAGAGGCAACACAAGGCATATGCACTGACACAGTAGGTACCCAGGGATTTCACCCTCTCTGACTCGCACACAGTACAATGGATGCCAAACATGACACTACCTGTGCTCAGCCATGTATAGGAAGTGCACTGTGTGCATCCGACATAGGCAGCCCTCCAGCACCGTCCTCAGGTCTGGAACACCCCCAAGGCAAGGTAAGTCTATCGACCTAACAATTGGCAGTTGTATTAGAATGTGTATTTACCCATTGCTATGGTATGGATGTGAGCATACAAGAGAATTTGGTGGCCGAATGTTAGGGCAGCAGACAGTACACGTCCATAGTGGCACCATGACATCTGTAGCACATACTGGGGTCACAATAGTAGCCAGTAGTACACAGGGTGTCCTAACCCACTGCAGGTTATGGGCTGAACATCATGTGTGTCCATACAACCCACACAAGTTCCATACAGCTGGACAGGTGTAGACCAATACAGACAAATGATATACAATGGCCTCTGGATATGCCCAATGAATGACCCCGACCCCCACAGACACACACAGACTACAGCAGGCCAGGCAGTTGGATGTAGTTTGTGGAGGCTAGGACGTCCTACACCACTATGCTGGTAATTAAAGCTAGGATCTGACGTACACTGGTATGCCTCCAACCAGCAATTTAGGAAGGTCCATACACTGACATGGAGTACCTGGCATACCAGTACAATAGTGGCAAATGTGTACAACTGTCAGCTGTGCCCCTTTTCCAACGTACACATGTGAGAGTCATGTGTGCCACCCCGGTGCTGTGTAGGACTGTGAATGCAGTTGGATGTCCCCCCACGCTATACAGAAATGTAGCAACTGTCAATGCCACATGACCCATTAGCTACCCTGCAGACACAGCATGCCACCTGTCGGCGTAGAACGCAGGGGTCGGCACCACAGTACTGACTATCTGGACATGTGACACATGCGATCCAGTTGACCATACTTGGCATGCTCAAACACATGACGGTATGACGATAATGTCAGTCAACAACATGCGTAACAGTCATACTGGGCATGCTCACACACTGAAGCACAGGACGGCCAGGTCTGCAAACACCAGTGGTCCGGACATATCTGCCAGTACATTGCTATACTGTTGGATGACTGTGCTGTATGGTATGTGTGTGGTCTATTGTCTGTACATATGCCATGGTGTATTGGTAATTCACATGAGCTATGTGTTCAGGGTATTGCTACCAACACGTGCAAAGGACGGTTCTTTGTTTGCGGACAGAACGACGCCTTTGGATACGGAGTGGTTAAGGCACATTCCAGCAGGTGGGAGCGGATGTGTGTGGGTTTGCATGGTGTTAAGCACTACTGACCACTGGTTACAGCTCCTTATACTGGTTTAGACTCCACATTTCTTTAACAGTGCACTACTGGCATACTAGTAGACAAACACGCTTACACCCACTTGCTCACCGATATTTCTGCTTACATTTGTCACTCACGCTGGGTGTGTGTGATCCCTTGTGATGCGTATTACATTGGACTACATGATTACAGTATCGGGTATGTCTAACCATTAGGCGACGGCAGGCGTTCGACTGTACGGACTCGGCAGCCTGTCCAGTGACATAATCATATTATATGCGTGTTCCTCATACAATCTGCTCCCATCTGGCTGATACATGGGAACCGATACTCCAAAAGACAAAAACAAACTGTTGAAAACACAAAGGCGAGGTAGTGAAGAGCAGTCCAAACTCCAAGAAAAACAACACAGTTTTATTAGCGCTTTCGGAGTTCACAATGTCACTCCTTCATCAGACAATGTTAAACAAAAGTAGATTCACTATTTATACAAGTGATTGAATACCAATTATCCAATTATGTTAAAATGACATGCTGCTCAGAACAGCGTTTTACTCAACGTTAAAAAACCTTTCCTAAAAACCAACCAAAAAAATAAATACTTGTAACATCCTACAAAGACATAATATAAAATATGAATAATCATAAACAAAGTAAAATAAACAATCAAAACTTATTAGATAATAATATAAATACAGTGAAATGTGTGCATTTAGTTCAACATCATTCTAAAAAATGAGAATACTAACGTTGTAAGCAATAATGTATAAAAATGCATACATAAGCAATGTGCTTTCCCAAAAAATAAATATGTAAATTTGGACTTAACCCAATAATATATCATCTTTTCATTGTTAAATACTTTAAAATACACCTAATAGAAATAGATTCATTTAAGCCAGGAGACATATAAGCAGCAGTTCTAATCTGCCAAAATAATTCCTCCATCTCCAACCCAACAATTTGTTTATTTTACTTTGTTTATGATTATTCATATTTTATATTATGTCTTTGTAGGATTTTACAAGTATTTATTTTTTTGGTTGGTTTTTAGGAAAGGTTTTTTAACGTTGGGTAAAATGCTGTTCTGAGCAGCATGTCATTTTAACATAATTGGATAATTGGTATTCAATCACTTGTATAAATAGTGAATCTACTTTAGTTTAACATTGTCTGATGAAGGAGTGACATCGTGCACTCTGAAAGCGCTAATAAAACTGTGTTGTTTTTCTTGGAGTTTGGACTGCTCTTCACTACCTCGCCTTTGTGTTTTCAACAGTTTGTTTTTGTCTTTTGGAGTTAGTATATTAAATTCCTAATGAGGGATTATAGGGCACCAGATGTACATTGAGCAAGTGAATGGGCTACTAATTGTTGTAGATTGAATTTACTTAAGTACAAGAATAAGAACAAAGAAGGTGAATCACAGACCATGAGGCTAGTTACTACATTTGGCAATAATATTAATTTGTTACAAAATACAGTTAATAAATATTGGAATATCCTTAAAGCTAATGAAGAATTAAGTCCCTGTCTGCCAGCTAGATGCCTATTTTCTTTCAGGAGGAGCAAAACTTTAACTTCTTATTTTGCCCATTATAAAAGAACCCCTCAGAGTTATCTACATACTAACCAACTTACCATTAAGGGGGACAAGCTTGTGGCTTCTCATCCCTGTGGACATTGCAGCTTTTGTAGATATATGGTCAAAACCACAGTTTTTAGTAGTACGAATACTGGTTAATTATTTGATATTCACTTTTTTGGCAATTGCAGTTCTGACTGGTTAGTGTATTTGGCTATGTGTCAATGCTCTGCTTTCTATGTGGGGCAAACTTCAAGACAGCTGAGGTGTTGTATTTCAGAACATCTTAGTGAAATATGACACAAGAAGCTAACTAATGCACTATACAGACATTGTCAATCCCACAAAACAGCTAGTTTTATGTTTGTTATTATTGATCGGGTTAAGGGCAATAGACTATCTAAACAAGGTTGGCATTCCATACTAACTAGCAAGGAAAGGAAATGGATTATTAAATTAGGAGATTTCTTTTATCCAGGGCTCAATGATAAGTTATGAAGAAGTTTATAAACAATTCAGAATAACATTTAGTTTATTTAATTATATATATATATATATATATATATATATATATATATATATATATCTATATATATATATATATATACATATATATATATATATATATATATATATATATATTTGTTATATACATGATATATATACTTATAATGTTTGATTCTGCACTTAAATATTGCAATGAAAAAATTAGGGAAGTGATGCCACAATTGATGATTTTGATGCTATATAAAGCAATTTTGGTTACTGAATATTCATCACTGAAGAAGGCTTTTTGCCGAAACTGGTCTGTGTATGTGTATTTGGAAGATGGATTAAACACATTTTCATTATGGAGTGCCTTGGCACTGGCTTTTCTTTTTGTTTTACTTGTTAAATAGTTCTGTACCTTTAAAACGAGCCTTAAAGAAAAGGCGGGTCAAGTATAGAAAGTAATTGGTTGCTTTTAGAAATTTTTTAATATTTAAAGACTGTCATGGTTATGTGAAGTTTGTCTGATGAAGGTTTTTTTAACCTGAAAGCACTTTCATTTTATAATAAATGATTGCGGCCAGTTTGGACTCTGTTTCGTTTGTTTTTGGATTTGTTCTTATAAGAGGTTCGAGAGGAGTTCTTAAGGGAAGCTAAGACGCTTGTGTTTTGCTAGTAAACAGGTCAAAAGGGATAGCTAAGCAAAGCTGCAATGTGTAAACAATGTAGCATTACATACAAATTGTGAACAAGAACAAGAAAAGGAATTCAGCAAATGATCGTAGAATGGGATGCAAAACTGCAAGCTTATTGGACCTACAGATAAAACAGTCATAATAAGGGCAAATGAGGGGAATCATAAGAAGCTGAGAAATGAGATAAAAGGGAAAATAGGAACAAGTTAACAGCTTCAAGTAAGTAGAATGGGTTGTTTAAGAGAAGGGAAGTCTGAATAAGGAGGTCAAAGCTAGAATTACAGAGGCGGAAGCCAAGTGGCACAGACTAGTAAAAAGACAACAAAGGTGAGTGGACTTGTGGAACTAACTCCTTTAATGGTAAGCGCTTTCGTTGGCAATGAATAAGCCAACTTCTTCAGACCTTCGAACCAAATACAAAAAGTGGCACAGACTGTCAGAGGTAGTGTATAACATAAGAATGTCAAGAAAGCTGAAAAGTAAGGTGTACAAGGCAGTGATGTGATCACTACTACTGTATGGTACAGAAACTTGGACAGTAAAGCAGAGCAGTTAGTGAAGCTAGAGGTGATGGAGATGAAATGACTGAGATGGGTAGTAGGATGCATGTTGTAAGACAGATGAAGAAATGAGCACATCAGAGCAGAAGCCCAAATAGCTCCAATTGCAGAGAGATGATTACAGTCTGATGAAAAGATTTAGGACATACAGAAAGAAGGCAGGAAGAACTGAGAGCTTCCAGCAAAGAGATGGATAGATTGTGTGAAAAAATACCTGTGGCAGTCAGGCATGACTGTCAAAGAAGATAGGAGAATGGCCCTCAATCAAGAGAGATGGTGGCAGTTGTTACAACTCCCTGACGCCATGCAGAAAATGGGAAAGGGGGGGGGGGTTGATGATGATGACATACGATAGATGGCTTTCATAAATTTCATAGATACTCCAAGGGTACATAGTCTCACAGGTTCATAGGTTCATAGGTAAGTACTAGGCTAGCTGATCTTGCAGGCCATTTTAAGCCTAGTCAGTTTACCTTTTTGTGTTCAAAATAACTTGTCCCATTTGTTTATAAATTTGCTTTACCCATCCCATGGTTGTTAGTTATATATTATCCCTAATGAGAGTAACTGTAATCATACCATAGATAATTTGAAGGGACCCATGAATGGGATAAAGCATTTCGGAACTACATCATGACCATTCATTCCTTAGCAGTACTCTCCCTGAGGCTGCACCTCCTTTCTCCATTAAGGTCATACCAGTCAATACTGGGGCAAATTTTGGGATACCCATCCAGTCATCTAGATTATGATTACAGGAAGATAATGAACCATGCTGCTTAACAGGAAGGGGTAGCTTCTTCCAGAGTTTCTGGTGGGTACTGGAATATACACCTGCCCCCTCCAATGTGTGTGTGTGTGTGTGTGTGTGTGTGTGTGTGTGTGTGTGTGTGTGTGTGTGTGTGAAGATGTAGGCTCTAGTATTGGTGGAGATTTTAGAGTAATGGAGAAACAGGAGGTCTAGTGCAATCAGACCTCTAATCACATGGCATGCAAGGCAGAGATCTCCCCGCAAAAGTCTATAACACACTGAATAAGGAAATAGAGAAAAGAGTTAAATAAGAAACAAATAAACTCACTGAAAACAAAAACGGAACACCACTGCAGCCAGAACAATGTAAAAGAAAAGAAACGCAATTTATTTCAAGACCAAAACAGCGTTTTCGCTTCCAGAAAGCCAGAAGCTTCATCAGCAGTTGAAAGGATTAAAACCAAATGCATTTAAAACAAAGTAACTGGCGCTTGTTGACGACATCACCACAAGCGCCACAATGTTGCTTAAAGGGGCAACGATGAAACTTAAAAGGGCAACAATAACAAGGAGAGCGGGTGAAAACAAATACATAGTATGCCCTGTAAAACTTATATAAAATAATAAAAACATTCTAAATGAAATGTGAAGCTAAAAAGTTGTATATAGTAAATATCAATAAACAAGAGCAACTAAATGTACTACTGCATCGGGTCACCTAACAGGAGCAAGCAATATGAAAAAGCTACATATCAAAGGAAATCAATATGTTAAAGTTGCTATTACTTTAAACTATAGATGGAATAGAACATTCAATGGGCTTAACCCTAGCAAAGCAATATATGCAACATTATTCACTGTCCTTGGAGTTGACCAATGGGATAGGTTGGTACGCCACTAAGAGTAAAAAGTATTATCTAAGGTAGCTCTTATATTTAAGAATAGCAGCAATATTACAGTTTTCGTTTAGCCCAGGAAATGAAAAGGCGTCCAGTTGGAGTTGCCATTCGAGCTCACGAGTCTCAACAATGAGAGATTGTGGGCCACCTCTGATATCCATGCTGATATGGTCAATGCCCATAAACAGGAAGCTGTGGCCGCTGTTGTTAAGAATATGTTTTGACAATGCGTTGTCGCTTTTCTTATTGTTGATAGCGTAGATGTGTTGGTATATACGGTCACAGAAGCGTCTATCCGTTTACCAACATAGAAAGCTGCGCAGCATTGGCAAAAGCTACGTATACTATGGCCTTCGTTTTACAATTAATTTTGTGATTGATGAAATATTTCCTCTCCCCAATGATGAAAGAGTTACCTACTGCAGGTATCTGCACCATTTGCAACACCCACAAGTAGATGTGCCCTTTATTCTCGTCAAGTGATCACATTTCGTATTTCTCTGTAAAATATCTTTAAGGTTATTACCCCTCCTATACGTGAAGATAGGAGATAAACCTAGCCTATCGTGTAGCCCCGAATTCATGATAAAAAAACAGTTCTTCCTCATAATGGAACAAACATGCCTTGAGTTTGTGTTGAAGGCAGTAATAAAACTGGCCGAGAAGTCAGGGTCCTTATTGGTGTCCACAACAATAGTATCCTGCCCACAAGATGGGTCCAAAGGCAATGAATCCAATGTGTCTAATGATCTTCCACTTGGCGAGGGGGGAGATCTAGAGGAGAGAAGAGGTGTAAGAAAACCCTCCAAGCGTTTAGAGGAGACTTCCACAGTCAAATCAATGACCAAGTCTACCGGGTATCCTCTGTTTAAGAAGAAGTCTTTAAGTAAGGCACATTCTTTTTTGAAGGCTTCATCGGTGCTGCACATATGGGCTGCCCTCACTAGTTGTCCCTTCACGATCGACCTCTTCTGTTTCCAAGGGTGACAACTTGAAAAATGCAAGAAGGAATTGCAGTAGGTGGTTTTCCTAAAATAGAAGAACAAAAGTTGTTGTTGAAATTGTCCTTTACCAGTTGTACATCCAAGTAGTCGATGACAGAGGAAGAGAAATGGTGTGTGAATCTTAAAATTCAGTTGTGGAATTCATATATGAAATGAGTTCCAGAGCTTCCTCTTCACCTCCTTCAAAAGGATGAAAATGTCGTCCAAAAATCGTGTGTAGATTTTTGAACAACTGAGAAAATAGGAGAATTAAATAGGAAAAATTTCTCCCAGTAGGCTACAAATAGATTCGCAACACAACTGCCACATGGGAACCCATTGCAATTCCTTTCTTTTGCAAGAAGTATTGATTGTTGAAAATGAAGAAATTAGAGGATAAGACAATGTCAAGCAAGACAGTGACAATATGAATGTCATTACTGGGAGCCCCAAGTTCCCGTAGCATGAGTTCAATCCATTCAACCGCTTCTACGTGAGGGATGGAGGTGTACAAATTCACCACGTCTATAGTCAGGAAATTAAGATCAGCATTGAATTGCACATCATTAATCGAGTTGAGGAACACCCAAGAGTCTTTACAAATCTGCGGGATAGATTTCAAATATCTACCAATGATGTTATCAATGATACGGGCACAGGGGTGCGTGATAGAACTTCTTCCGTCAACTAGTGCCCGCATAGGTGGATCTGAAAGGCTCTTGTGAATTTTGGGGATCCCAAACATGACTGGTACTTTAGGCATGGTGATGTCAACAAAATTGTAAGTATCAATGTCAATTCTGCCTTCCAGGAAAAGATCCCTGAAATACCCTCTAATTCTTTTATGTGCAGTGGACAGCTCGTTCAAGGATGAAGTGGCATAGGCAGGGGAATTGAGTACCCTCAGCATTCTCCTGGTGTAATCTTCCTTGTCGAAGATAACTAGACCACCTCCCTTATCTGGTTTAATGACTCGGACAGCTTTATCGCAGAGATTGTTCAAGCTTGCGACTTGATCCTGGGATATATTCCTTGTTGAACTTGAGTTGCGATTGTGGAAAAATAAGTGTCTCAGGTCAAGTTCACAGGCGCTTTCAAAGATGTGAAGACCAGGATGTAAAGGAGGGTTGAATGAACTAGTTAATTTCAATTTGTTGTCCAGTGCAGAAGATTCACTATTGAAAAAACTTTTAAGTTTAATTTCCGCACATAAAATTTAAGATCCACCAGTGTTTTAGCTAATTTAAATTGGTGGTCGGGTACAAAATTTAACCCTTTTGCCAAAAGTTCAACCAGTTCTTGGTCAATCAAGGTATTAGAGAAATTGTAAATGTGGAAGTCGCCTTTAAGATTAGAAATGACATGAGGCAGGTTGTCGTCACCAGAAATGCAGCCTATGTGGGGTGGAATTTCATCAATTAATTCCACCTCTTGTACCTCTGGTTCCGGTTGCCCTTCTTCCCTAAAAAAGGCCTCTGTTGATTATTGTAGTTGTGTGCTTTATTTTGGTTTTAAGCCTATTACTTCTTCTAGGCCTTTGCACAGGACTAGCCGGACTATTAGTGTCTGTGATGTCCTCATCACAGAGGGCTCTTCCAGCAATTCGTTATCACATCTGTTATGTGCTGGGTCATCCCTTTCTGCATAGATATTTTGTCTAGTAACCTTTTTTACCAGATTCGGGTATGCACAGTGCGTCTGGTAAGCCAACCTGTCTCTTGTTAACTTTTTGCCCTTGTTAACTTTAAGTTTGGACAGTAGGGCATCAATGCTGGTAAAAATACGCCATAGTCATATTTATACCTAACAAAGTTAATATCAACTTTAATCGCGTTGTCCAAGTTGGATGTTTCTTCCAATAAAATTGTAATTTGTTTGGAATAGTTTTTAATCATTAATTCTAGGAGTTCTGCGCCTTGTCTATTGAACAGAGACTCCAATTCGGAAACAAAAGCAGCATCCGAAAAAAGGCCAGTAGGAGAAAAAGAACTCCTTAATCCTTTAGGGATAACAGCTTCAGCCAAACATTGTTTAAAATATGCAACTTCTAATTGCAATTTTTTCAGTTTCAGTAGTTTACCATCTAGAAATCTCAGTTTCTCTGCTATGTTATCAGAAATGTTACCTGAGTCAGTCCTTTGATATGTAGCTTTTTTCATATTGCTTGCTCCTGTTAGGTGACCCGATGCAGTAGTACATTTAGTTGCTCTTGTTTATTGATATTTACTATATACAACTATTTAGCTTCACATTTCATTTAGAATGTTTTTATTATTTTATATAAGTTTTACAGGGCATACTATGTATTTGTTTTCACCCGCTCTCCTTGTTATTGTTGCCCTTTTAAGTTTCATCATTGCCCCTTTAAGCAACATTGTGGCGCTTGTGGTGATGTCGTCAACAAGCGCCAGTTACTTTGTTTTAAATGCATTTGGTTTTAATCCTTTCAACTGCTGATGAAGCTTCTGGCTTTCTGGAAGCGAAAACACTGTTTTGGTCTTGAAATAAATAGAGAAAAGAAGTAATATGGAATGATTACCTCTTAAGACCTTGATGATATTCCCTTGGATATTAGCTGGACTAAATACAAAGATTTTCTGATACCCATTGCCCCATGATAATCAAATGAAAAGAAGCTATTAACCCAAGTACTTAGGCATGGTCCATTTTCATCTTGTAGTATTTTTGTTGTCAATACAATATGATCAGCACAGTTACCAACAAAAAGAAATGATAGCACAGTGTTTAGCATTTAGTTTGAACCTATGTTTAGTACACCAAGAGTTTACAAGGGACATTTCATTCTGAAGGTTTTAGATAGATAACCATTTGAAATGTTAGGACCAGCTCAAGATGCCATTTGTGGGAATATTCCCCTTTCTCTGAGGTACGGCAATCTTGAAGTTGGTACATATAAATTCAGCGGTGTGGGGAGGCTTGCCCCCCCCTCCCCCGCAAAAGGAAATTTAAAGGAGAAGATTTTTGAGTTTCATTCTTCTGCATTTTCATTTTTTTTTCTTTTTTGGTTTGTTGCACTCTGCTAGCATTTCATTGGAAGTAATTTAGGTCTGATAGCAAGACTTAACAACCCATAGTTTGCAGTCATCTGCAAACTTTGATAGCAAACATTCTTATCTCTTTGCTGGAGATCTGAGAAGTAAACAACAAAAAAAATTCTCAACTAAGGGCCCTGATGGATACCACTAGTCACTTTCATCCTTTCTTATGAGGTGCCTGCAACTTGCACTGTGTCAGTTTGTCTTTCAGTCAGCTTGCTGTCAATATTATCAAATATGGGTCAATTTTTAAAGTGTTTAGCTTTTGTATGATACCTTAGTCTGCAGCACAAAGCAATGGTGTCATATTCTCAAATAACAGTGAGCATACATCTCTAAACAGTAAAAGGAAAGTATGTATGCAGTAATCTGTAGGAAAAAATAACAGTATAGTACTAGAGAGTAGTTATGGGTTGTGGGTTCACAAAACACATTTCCCAAATATACAATACTGTTAGGTTTTCATCATTATTGCAATGTAACTTTATACCTCTATACTAATGGCACAAATGGCCTTCTGTAAACTGTAATCAGTATAACTGGAGCACACATATGTGCAATATGTACATACATCAAGGACTGGTGGCTGCAATCTGTACTGTAGTGTGCCTCTGTTATGAACTGGGTAGTCTTAAAAGTAATGAAGAAATTTGACAGGAGTTTGTAGTGTTAAAAGTAAAAATAACAGAATAGAGTCAAATCATTGTATCAATACTTTGTATGTCACATATGAAGTTACTAATGTTTTCCCTGTTTTTTTCTGTCACTCCAAACCTTTTCTATCTTTTTTTTTTTTTTTTTAATTTTGTATTTTTTGTTTTTTCATACAGCACAGCGGGTTAGCCTTGTCCCACAGGATCCACCAGCCTCCACTCCACCAGGCCGCTGCCCCGCATGTCTGGTGCACAATCTGGTACCACCCTGTCTGCCGCCCCTGCACTACCCGAACCCTCAGGTAGTTCTACCCCAGAGGAAAGGCCTGTGGCTTCCTCTGGGAGCAGTGGCAGAGGTGGTGAGTTTATCACTCAACAGGAACTGCCAGGGATGGTGATAGGATTGTGTGCTATGCTGTGAGTGCATGCCTACACCAGATGGAGTGCTTGTTCTCCATTCTCGTTCAGAGTGCATGTAGGAGATGCAGAAATCAGACACTGCAGCCAGTGGTGCAGTGAGGTGACAGTGATGACAGTCCACTGGGTGAGGACTAGATTCTCACTGTCAACCACCCCGACATGCATGGGACCTGGGTTTCCCACCCTCTCCCCAACCATGGTGTTCACCCACTCCTTGTGTCTTTCACTGCCACTGCCTCTTGTCTTGTCTGTCTGAATTGCTTCCCCAACTGCCCAATGTACTTCACCCAGACATTCCTACATTTCTTCCCCAACATTCCTCTCTCTCTCAAAAAAAAAAAAAAATTGTCCCATACATAGCTCTCCATTTTGCACACATGTCTTCATGGCACACTTTATTCAGTCCAATTCTCTATACAGCAGATTGTGTTGTGATCACTCCTCTCTCTGGCGATGATAGTCCAAATTCATCTAATATTTTGCATATATGTTCATGTTTTATTCTTAAAGAAATGGATAGCTATGGGTCTTTCCTACATCCTTTTTGCACATTCCTTCCCTCCTTTCACTTTGGTCTTCCCCTGCTTGCTCCCCATTTCAATAATTTCCTGTCTTCCCCATTTCTTTTCTTTAAAGAATCATAGTGTGATAGTGTTTTGCTAAATGCAACCAGTTTATGTTTGTGGTTGTCTGGGTCCTGTCTGCAACCTGGGTGGTCCATTCATCTGGTTGTACACTGCCGCTCTATGCTCTACGCATAGCTAAATCAATTTTTGCTAAGCGGCACATCTCACAAACAGTGCCCCCCCAAAAAAAAATACATATAAAAATGGAAAATTAGTTGAAATGAAGAAAATCACCCTATGGCATACACAGTAGAAAATATTAGTAGACATGAGATATGACTACATATGTCTGTATTCCAACTCTCACTGCAATAATGCTTCAGAAAACAAGAGGGGGGACTTATCCATCTTTGCCACACAAATAGCTTGACAGCAAATACATGATATAATTCCTCACACAACCAAGTCTAACTGAATGCACACTGATATCAAGGCGTGACTTGTTATTTTTAAATGTGTTATGTTTAATATATTTGGATGTAGTTCACTTAGTGATTACACAACCTGTTATGATTATTCCTTGCAAATATACAGCTGAGTCCTACCTTTCTGTGTTTCTTAGTCATTCATCAGTTATCTGACTTGTACATGCAGTGTGTAAGCCAGTCTATATCATTTACCATAAAATGTATGAGGATATTAAATGGTAACACTATGATATGCAGTTTCTATCAAGTGAAAGGCAGGTAAGATGCCACAAACAAGCATAGACTGCTGTTTTCGGGGTGAGGAGCAAAGGTGGGTTCCTGTCATGGCACATGCAAGGGTATACTGCTCTTTCAAGAGGGTGAACCTAGGCTAAGCTATTGTTATGGCACAAAAAAGGACATGTTGCTCTTGTTGTGCTCCTTGTTTTACATCCTGCCTGTTTGATATTGTGAGGGTGGTGAAGCTGGAAACTGCTGTGTCTCATTACCTTATAACTTCTCTCTGCTCTGATTTCCTATTACACAAGTATGGGGCTAAACTGAGGGCATGCAGTGATCATCAGTAGTTTGGGCAGGTATCAATGTCTGAATCTTTGAGGCCTGAGGCCTACTATTTACTAATGGACACATAATAGTCAAATAACTCTCTGCTGTCACGTTACATTAATTGCTGTACAAATCTCCCACCTTGTAGTTGCTTACTGTACCAAGTGATGAAATACAAGGACATGTCTTAATATCATTATACAATACATACATGTTCAGGACTTACCTTGTAAGTGCAGCAGTTGCCACAGTGTTATCTTAGGGCTGACTGTGATGCAAGCAGTATACAGCCAATAAATGAGGAGGTAAAGGCTGTGACTCTGAATTGAGGCCAGCAGAAGTTGCAGGGTTCGTGTATTGTGTACCTATCCACCCTGCAGCACTCTACAAAGTCTATGTCATGATAAGTTAAATGTGGCCTGAAAACTGTTTTCTGTCTCAGCCTAGATCTATTGGCAGCAGCAGCAGCATTGCCTGCAGTCTGCAGCACATGCAAATGGAGTTAAGCAGCAGCAGCTCCTAACATTCTGTCTGTGTAGACTTCCTGTGTCTGTACTCCACTACTATTGAAATCCACAGGAAAAAACAGCATGGAGTCTACATGGTTGCTTTATAACTTGTTTAATATCTCCACCAGACTGATTGATTAGCATACAATTCATCTGCTTATGCTGCAAGTAGCATCTCTGAAACTCAGCTTAAGACAGATGCAACCCATTAATAATCTACTCCATTATAAATAGGCAAATGTATAGCTAGCCAAACTGATGGTGAGGATACTTGCTACATGTTCAGAAAAGCAAAATATAAGTACTGAACTCCAGTAGGTATGTTCTCATTTCGTTACCTACATTATGCATATGTTGTTTTATATTAATGAATAATGCGAAGCAAAGGCCTTTACACTATCTGCATGCATTAGTTAGAAGTGTACCAATCGCATGTCCATGTTTGTCAATCCATGCTAGACGTACAGATGATTGACAATACATAAAATAAAAAGCTGTTTTTTATACATATGTACAAATGTTTCAGTGACAGGTCCTTTGAAAGCATGTTTACCATTTCAAGTGTGTTTTATTAGCAAAATGGTTCATATGCCTGTTCTTTTGTGGGTGGGGGGGACAAATAAAAGTTACTGTTATGTCACAAACTAGAATGGACTGTTATTTTTGGAGGGAGAAAAGTAGAGTTACTGCTATGGCTCATACAAGGATATGCTGCTCTTTGATAAGCTCTTTGTTTTGCATCCTGCCTGTTAGTATTTCACATCTGTAGACTGTTTTATGTTTTTCCAGTGGGTACTACTGACTGCCTACCTTAACTGTTTTATCTAGTAACCATTAATTTGTATTTATGTGATACTTATGTGTATTATCATTCTGTTGTCTTTAAGGACAGGAAATATCATTGAGGAGGAGATCCCCCCTTCAGTAATGCCAAGAATACTATATCAGATTCTGATGAAGTCTGGTGTACTACTGATGAAAGCGCTAAAATAAATGTTTGCTGTGGTATATCTGCTAGTGGATCCTGCTTCATATTTATTTTATCAGTCTGGTGTTCGCTTTCTTGTGTTGGTTCATACTTCATGCAGATATAGAGGAGTGCATGTAGTACCCCTTGTCTTACTGTTAAATGTGATGATGTTGCCCTTACCTATTGCTTAATATATTTCAAGACTGTCAGAAATTCAGTGACATATGTCTCCTGCAGATGGTAAGCCAAAATAATTTATTTCAGTGCTACAGATCAATTTTTAGAAATATCATTATGTGTCATTTTAGGCCTGTTGTGTGTATTGCTGTACTTTCTGTAACAGTGGCAGCACTATTAGTTGTTTAGCATATATTGCACCATAGTAGTGCAGGTATTAATGTTTGCCTGTGTTTCTCCCTTTTTATCACAGGTGATCATGATAGTGGGAGTCTGGGCCCTGTGCCACCTGATGTCAGTGTATCATCAGACACTGATGAGGATGGTGGCAAAACAGAGGCACAATCAGGGGGTGCAGAGGTTGACTCTGACACAGAAGATTACATCCATCTACCCCTTTCTTTTCCCTGTACACAGCTAATAGGCCTACATCTACCCAGTCTACTGAGCCCACAGATATAGGATAGGTGGAGGGCAAGGACACTGAGCAGGGAAGTGTGACTATTGCGGCTTCGGCATCTGTTGAGTCTGACCATAGCCAAAGTGTTGGCAAGGTCCCATGCTGGAGGGTTGAGGGGGTGCATGTGGAGGCCTGCTGTCCCTCCTCCACCTGTTGCAGGTGTCACTTCCCGTGTCACTAAACATATGTATAGGGTCATCATGCAGGCACAGGCACATGCAGAAAGGCACTCCAGACAAATGTTCAGGGTTGTGGATGTGGGAAGTATGGCTACTGTGGCTTCAGTGCATGTTGAGACTGGCCATAGCCAAAGTGTTGGCTAGGAGTCACAGAGGACAATTGACAGGGGTGATTGGAGGAGGACTGCTGTCCCTCCTTCACCTGGTGCAGGCGCCTCTTCCTGTGTCACTAAACGTATGTATTGGGCCATCATGCAGGCACAGGCACATGCAGAAAGGCACTTCAGACAAATGCTCAGGGTTGTGGATGTGGCACAGTCTGACATGCGTGAGTGCCGCGACCATGTTGCCAATTTATTGGATTGGATGAATGACACATTGGAATGAGGGGTGTCTGTGATGCACCGAGGGGTGTCTGTCATGGAACGAGCATTGTTTGTGATGTAACATCTGCTGGAAGGGGATCTGCATCCTTATGGGTGTAGGCCAGCCACAACATCTGTTGATAGCCAATGTGGTTGTGCCCGATCACGCTCCAGTAGTGGCAGTACTTCTGCTGGTCCATCAGTGAGTGTGCTGTCCATACCCAGATGTGGCATGCCATGTGGTCATGGTCATGGGCATTAACTAGTAAAACCAAAAATGGCAAGCAAAACTGTAAGCAGAGTCATAGGACCAACAACTTTCCAATATACGCAATTTAATAATGAAAGACAATACACTACCACAGTAAACTGAGCGCTTTCGGTAGGATCAGTGTCCTACCTTCTTCAGATATCATACAGTTCAATTAACAGGGTTTTTAAATCATTAGAAAACCACAATTAAACAATTAACCAAATGCCAGAATAACTCACTTGTTCTTAAAGGTGCAGTGGATATCTTGGTGCTATGCTCTACCATATGTAAACCAATATAAGCACACTTTTCTCAAATTTAATAAATAAAAAATGCTGCATATTCTTGCCTAAAAAGTCAAACATAAAATCAGTTAAATACAATTAATATACTGGTGTAAATATAATATAAGTTTAGTATAAGTGACCAATGTTTTTCGAGAAAATAAATAAATAAATAAATGTAAATCTATATGCCGTATATATAAAAAACTGTATTATATATTATAAAATATTATAACACGTATCTAAAACCTATAAATAAGTGTGTTAAAAGGCTTCACTTATAAAAACACGTATCAGGGGAAACCAAAAGTTAATAATCTAAACATACATTACCAGCTTAAACTTACAAATGAATGGCATATACAAATCATAGGACTGGCTTCAGAAGCTGTAGCACAACCAGGAAGGAATACTGAAATTGTAGCACAACTAGGAAGGAATGCCGGTGCTAGGTCGAGCACCGAGTGGCAGCCAGGGGTCTTAAATACAGAGGCTTGCCTTTTTCCTTCTATGGTAAACTTCTTAAGCAACAATGAGTTTTTTAAGAATTCCAATGGACTATCTCCTTCACAAGAACTACATTCAGGGGTGAGTTCTTTGTCTGACTCCATTTCTGAATTTGACACTAAACTGTTTAAATGTAGGAAATTACAGTTAGAAACTGCTTACTTACAAGAATGTCTAGAAAAAAAGATTATTCCTAAGGGGCTGAGACAATGGCGTTACCCAGTAGGATTGATAGAAAATTCTACATTTCACAAAGAACTGTTGGGGCTTTTTGACAAGCAAGGAGCAGAATTTATCATGTCATTGATTAACTTTTATAAAGGTGAAATAAATGGCCTTAAAAGTAAGTTAGAAATTCTCGAACATGCAATAAAAACTGACAATTAATTTTTTAGATACAAATAAGATTATGCCAGAATTTATTCTAGCATTGATGCAACTATGGCCAAACTGTTAGCTACAAAGAAAAGGAAAATTGTAAGAGATGTCCAGGATTATGCTTTAAATAAAGCCTACCCCTGCCCTCCATTTAACCCTAGCAGACCTGGGGCCTCATTGCTCAACTCTAGGACACTTAGTGAACCTGATAGAGAACAAGAAATTAATCTTGATTTAAGCATTAATAACACTGATGGCGAAGAAACTCAGCCAGTATGAAGGAGCAAAGGGCTCAACAATATGAATAATAACAACAATAATAATAACAATATGAATAATAACAACAATAATAATAACAATATGAATAATGGCAATGCTGGGCACCAAGGTTCAAGTAGTAACAACAACCAGCGGGGTCCTAATCGATCGTCAGATTTTCAGAAGGTCCAGGGAGGCAGAAACAACAACAATCGCAGAGGGAACAGGAACCAGGGGCAGGCACGGAATCGGCGAAACCAGCGGAGGAGATGACATGTCCTCTCCAACACATGCCTAAAATTCTTACCAGTTCCAAAGGAGATTTTAACATCTATAATTTTACCTCTTTGGAAGTTTCAGAAGAGATGATTGAATTTTTTTCAAAAGGTTTATCCTTTGTTCCAGACAAAAATATGGACTTAGTAAGAGCAATCCTGGACTTGAAATTGTTTGTACGGAAACTCAACTTGCAAGTTTGCATGGGTGGCGTCCCATCCTTAACTAATTCTTTAAGAGTGTCTAGTCTCTTTAACCCTCCACTCCATAGTGTTCTCAATACTTTTGAAAAGATTTGTGAGATGGATTTTAGGGCCATTAATAACTTTTACCAAAAAAGGAAGGATGGAATACTCAATATTACTGAATGCGAAAGTTACTTTATTAAGTTATTGCACCATTGTAAAATTAGGGTTATGAAACCCGATAAAGGAGGATGTCTGGTGTTTATGAACCAACAAAAGCAGCCCATATGGAAAAATACTTGCAAACAGAAGCATACATTTCAGTTAGTATTAATGAAATCAATATAGCATATAAGAAAATAAACACACTGCTCAACGATTTGTTTCTGGAGGGAACTATAGATATTGACATGCACCAGTTTTTGACAATGAATGCCCCTAAAATCCCTGCCCTTTTTGGTACTCCGAAAATCCATAAAAGTTACCAGCATCCCCCCTTTAGGCCAATAGTAAATGATAGAGGTTCTATCACATATGGTTGCACCAAATATGTGGATAGCATCTTAAGGCCATTAATCCAGCAGGAGTCTCAAATATGCAAGGACTCATGGAGTTTTTTGGAAAATGTTAGTAAATTAGAATATCTCAGAGACTCCATTTTCCTTACAATAGATGCCAAGGACCTCTACACAGTCATCCCACAGGCTCTTGGCCTAGAATGGATCAGATAATTTCTGTTTCTTAAACAAACTGAAGAGAACACTATTTATTTAGTGGAGACATTACTTGTATTAAAAAATAATTATATGATTTTTGATGGACACTTTTTTCTGCAAAAGACAGGGATAGCCATGGGCTCTCCGTGTGGGGGCAGCTTTGCTAATTGCATCATGTCATACTGGGAGAGATCCTTGCTCTTCCTGAATGAGTTATTTATGGAAAATGTAGCCTGGTATACGCGTTACCAGGACGATATGTTTATTATATGGAACGGTCCTACAGCACTCATCTCTACCTTTATGGATAGTATACAATCCATGACTGATTTCTTCAAATTTACTTAGAAATTCGATGAAATGGAAATTAATTATTTAGATGTTCATCTTGTCAAGGACACAACCAATAGAAGATATAAGAGTGTAATACATAGAAAACCATCTTATTCAAATTCTTTCCTACATTTTACAAGCAGCCACCCCTTTCACCAAAAAAAGGCCGTAGTGAAGGGACAATTAGTGAGAGCGGCTAGGATGGTCACTGATGATACAGATTTTTATTTGGAGTGTTCACTTCTTAAGAGCATGTTTCTAAGTCGTGGGTACCCTAAACCCTTGTTAGATTCTATTTGCTTGGAAGTCAGCAATAAAAGGCAAGTAGGTTATTTTAGGCCCTTGCTAACCAATAGGTTATCTTCTATACCAAATGCCTTGAGTACAGTTAATAATAAGTCTCCTCCTAAACTTCAATCAGACTACTGTATCAGTTTTCTGTGTACTTATTCTTTGGACCATTATAACATGAAAGAAATTTTGTACAAGAATTGGTCCATTATAACAGAAGATCAAGGCCTAGTCAAAATGTTAGGCCTACAACCCAAAATCACTTTTAGAAAAGGGACGAATTTAAAGGCCATATTAGAAAGGAAAAATACTATTAATATCCAAGCTAATGCGGGTATGCACAAATGTGGTGCATGTCACCAATGCAAGTTTATTTGGGATGACAAAAAAATTAAACTGTAAAACAAAACATTTGCCATAAAAGGGAGATATAACTGTCAAACTAAAGGTATTATATACACAGCCACATGTTCTCCATGTTCCGTATTTTATATTGGAAAGACGGAGAGAAAACTGAGACAGTGTATTTATGAGCATGTGTATGCTACTGGCAAGAAAGATTTGGCCAGACATATTGCTGACTTTCCTGACCATGGTTTTAAATTCTCAATCCTACAACAAAGACACCCAGACCCTAGGGGGGTCCGTGGCAGTTAAACTTAGAGATTGATGAAATTATGTGGCAGATCAGAACTGAAGCCCACATATACCCTGGTCTTAATGAATATATATCTATTAAAATCATTTTGAAATGGTTAGCTTTGAAAAGATGATTTTAGTTGAACACTATGACCTCTTTATTATAGTACCTATGGGTAGTTAGGTCTATGATTTGTATATGGCATTCATTTGTAAGTTTAAGCTGGTAAAGTATGTCAATAATGGGTAAAATGTTTAGATTACTAACTTTTGGTCGCCCCTGATACATGTTTTTATAAGTGAAGCCTTTTAACACACTTATTTATAGGTTTTAGATACGTGTTATAATATTTTATAATATATAATACAGTTTTTTATATATACGGCATATAGATTTACATTTATTTATTTATTTATCTATTTACTCGAAAAACATTGGTCATTTATACTAAACTTATATTATATTTACACCAGTATATTAATTGTATTTAACTGATTTTATGTTTGACGTTTTAGGCAAGAATATGCAGCATTTTTATTTATTAAATTTGAGAAAAGTGTGCTTATATTGGTTTACATATGGTAGTGCATAGCACCAAGATATCCACTGAACCTTTAAGGACAAGTGAGTTATTCTGGCATTTGGTTAATTGTTTAATTGTGGTTTTCTAATGCTTTAAAAACCCTGTTAATTGAACTGTATGGTATCTGAAGAAGGTAGGACACTGATCCTACTGAAAGCGCTCAGTTTACTGTGTTAGTGTATTGTCTTTCATTATTAAATTGCGTTTATTGGAAAGTTGTTGGTCCTACGACTCTGCTTACAGTTTTGCTTGCCGTTTTTGGTTTTACTGGTTCTTGGTTTTGTATTTAAGACTTGTTGGTTTCCGTGTTCTTATGGTCCTGGGCATTCTCATAACAGGTGTTGTTGAACTGATAATTGTACCTGTCACTTATATCTGCCTTGCCAAATTATAGTGGCTAGCATCATCATGTCACTACTTTCTAGCGTATTTCCTTGTAAAGGTAGTGAAGTCAGGAACTTCAATGTGTGTCATTACTTTCTAACTTTTCTCTTTAATGTTTTCCAGTAGATTTGTATGGTGCACAACATAAGACACACCATCACATTCAGATCTCAGAATTGCATGACTGCACTGTAGTGAAACTCATCAGAACAGTAATACAGTATAATGCTCTCATTTGCACGAATCTCACCAGACACATGCAACAGCTTGACAGACCAAAGGACTTTCTCATCAAGATAACACATGGCCCACTAACCATGACATGCTGTATGTGGGTAGATTAAAAGACGTCACTGTCATGTCTCTGGTATCGCATTAAATTGTGACAGCTATTCTAAGCCTCTGACTTTTGATTTAAGCACTTGGGCTTCAGGCTAGTTGTCTTACATTAAGAAGATTTATAGTCTAAACTCTTGTGGGAGGAGATGGTAGCTCTGACCTTCTGAGGGGAATTCCTGGTTGAATGCTTATTGTGCCTGTTGTTCTAATTGTCTTTGCTATGGTTTAAGCACTAGGCTTCCAAAGCAGTTATTTTACATTAGGAAAGTCTGTGGTGTAGACACCCATAGCAGGAAAGGATAGCCTATACCCTTCTAACCTGAGAATTGCTGGTTTTAGAATTATTGTGTCTGTTATTCTGCTTTATTTAACTTTTTTATTTTTTGCTGTTGTGATTGAGATTATATGCATGACTTTCTAGTATTTCTGCATTTTATAGGATAGACTAGATTTAGACTTGCTAATTCTAGACTGTTTGGCATCATTTGAAGAATAAAAACAGCCCTCTTACATAAATAAGGCCCCCCCTACACCCTTGTGGCACAAGTGTGCAGCCAAGGACATATCTGAGTTGGGGATTGCTGGAATAAGGCTCAGTCTTGGTCTTTCCCTTTGTGTACTTTTTTAAAATCATTTAACTTCACTTATATTCCAGTGTCATGTTTGGCTGGGTTTGCACTCAGTTTACTGGACCTGCTCAGGGCTTGCACTGCAGCCCTGTGAGCAACTCAGTTGTACATTGTGAAGCATTGAGACATTTTTCTACCACTAGCCTTCCATAGACACTTTTTGTTAGTTTTACAGCAAAACTTGGTCCATCTAACCCATTCCCCACTAGTTACTACAGTATATACCTTCCATAATGGACAGTCAGTTTCCCACCATTTCTCTAAGCAGCCTGATTGACATGGGCATCCTGACACAATGTCACAATTGCCTCATGTATACTGACAACCAGTTACTGCTAAAAAAACTAATAGAACATGTGACAGTTGTATATATACTTTGAATTTGCAATCAGTTCTTTCACATAACAACAAACCAGATATCAAACATGTTGTCAGCACACACACTTCACCTCTTGCACATAACAATCTCACAACACATAAAACCACATACAGGGTGGTATTCACTAGAAACGTGCATAAAGATCAGAGACCTCCCAAGTGCAAACCTTCTGCACACACACACACACACACACACACACACACACACACACACACACACACACACACACACACTACAGACCCAACAGAATCCACTACACATAATAATACACACAACAGTGTCTCAGCCAACAAGTGCCTAAGACAAAACACCTCAAAATCAAATGTCTTGGCCATAAGTGACTCCATAGTGAGACACACAGATGTCCCCCTCACCAGGCTGGACAAGGAGAAGGTTATGGTCAGCTGCCTGTCAGTTGCCAGAGTCTGTCAGATCATGCATGCCTTCAAGTCTCTCAACAATATGTACAGTTATGACTCTGTCGTATTCCATGTTGCAGTGAATGACTTGAGACATACCTCACTGTACTATAACAAGAGAGAAATGACTGAGCTCTCAGATTATCTGTCTCAGGAAGATATATCCTTAGCCCTAAGCAGCATTCCACCTTCACCCAGGATAATGTCTCAATATAAAAAAAAAATGACTGACTTCAATAGTTGGCTTAGCTTCTGTTGTCAATCCAGGGGGATCCAATATCTATCAGCCCTGGAAGATATGGTCGACAGAACACGCTGCATTGCCAGAGATGGCCTTCAACTGTCTCATCTTGGCTTTCAGTTACTGGCAAATGTACTTGCCTCTCCTGTAGTGGCTTTTTAGGCAATGTCAGAACAACTAAATGCCCAACATAAAAAATCCACTGGAGACAAACGGAAGGTTATGCTGCTTAATGCAAGGACTGTAAATCAGAAACTGCACTCACTGGAAGCATTCCTTACCTTGGAAGATGTACAGGTCTGCTCAGTCAAAGAGACATGGTTCAAAGCCCCAGAGAGCATCATGGCCATGCAAGGCTACAATGCCTTCCACATGTTCGGACATCAAAATGAGCATGAAAGAACCAAAGGCAGAGGTGTATACATCATCATTAAAGACAAATACATCTCAATACTGGTTAAACTGTACGACTCTGTAGCATGACCCTAAGTCCAACTAACAGTAGGTAAAACCACCTTCCATATCATTGTTAGCTATAGGTCCCCTACCATGAACCACGAGAACCACTATGCCTACCTAGGCCTACTTTAGTCACTCGCTATACAGCTAACACCTCGGTCATGTGCTTTCAGCTATTCGTCCATCGATTGGGAGTCATATACGAGCATAAACACACTCACCTTAAGGTTCCTTGACTTTGTTAATACAAATACTCTGTAACGGATAGTCTGCACCCCCACAAGGGGCTCAAATGTCCTAGACTTAGTACTCACCAACATATGGGGTCTCTGTGCTAACCCCTATGTGTTGCCCTCCCAGTCAGGTTGGATCAGAATTCAGTCTGATTCAACTTACTGATCATATCTGACACCCCCTCAAGAGCAAAAAGGATGACACATTTCTGCAAAGCAAACTATAGCCTCCTAAGTGATGCCATAAATAGTTGCAAACCCCCTGCTACCACTGTCAACAATGACTGCTATACAGGGATGTACACAAATAGTCTGAATAAGCACCTATACAAATCTATACAGTCTGTGAACCTGAACAGATCAAAACAAGGTCTTCACAAAAACAAGCCACCCTGGTAGGCATCAAGCATAAATAGGTTATACAACAACTGGAAGAAAGTAATGTTTAAGAATAAGAGGGAACTGAACCAACAAAGAAAGGACACCCTCCACAGCTTGAACAAACAAATTAGCTCTCTTGTAAAGGCCTCTAAAGCCAAGTACAGAGCTAAACTAGCATCCCTAGCTAAAGATAATCAGGAGGCATTCTTTAGTTATGTCAGAGATCGAAAAGGGAAGGGCCAGCTCTCTGCAGAACTAGTAGTGGACAGTACCACTCATACTAACCCTGAGAACATTGCCAACCTGCTAGCAGACAGATTTGGGGCAAACTTCTTCACCCCATCCCCACAAGGCATACTCCCAAACCATACCTGTCACCAGTTCTCTACCTAGTATCTCCAAAGAGCAGGTCAAACTCATGCTTTCATGGCCAGAAACACAGACTCTATGGGACTGGATAACATCTCAGACTGTCAACTAAATGGTCTGAAACAGGACATAGTGGAACCACTTGGCGCTCTCTTCAACCACAGTGTAAGTACTGGCTTTGACCCAACAGAGTGGAAAACAACTATAGCAATTTCCTTGCACAAAAGGGGTCTGTCATCTGACCCTAGGAACTATAGACCCATAAGCCTAACCAGCATTATCTGCAAGGCCATGGAGAGAATAATCATGGACCTCATCAAAAAAGACATAGGTGACCTTCAAACACTCGACCCAGCATAATTTGGCTTTGTAAAGGGTAGATCATGCTTATTAAACCTCATGGACTTCTTCAAGAATGTCACCAAAGCACTGGAGGAAGGCAAAACACAATATATGGCCTATCTTGACTTAGCCAAGGCTTTTGACACAATCCCCCACTCAGACATCATTGAGAAACTCACACAGCTGGGAATGACAGGGGAGGATGCCCCCCCCCCCCCCATTGTAGACGGAAGTAGCAGTTCACAAAAATCGCAAAAACTGATAGGCCAAAGAAGAGCCATAAAGATGACAGAATGGACTACTGAGGATAAGAAAGAAATTATGTATTATTACTATTACAGAAACAGACCAGAATTTCCAGACACAAGGTATACAAAAAGATTAAGAGAGAAATTAGAGGAAAGAAAAATACTTCCAGAAGAAAAACTGTCAGAAGCTTCAAATAAAAAAAAATTGTATTCACTAATACAACAGATTTGAAGAAAACATTATATAGACTAAGAAACTTTGATTTGTTTGGAAAAAGAAGCATCTGAGGAAGTGTGAAAATATAAACAACAAAGCCTAGAGATTTTTAAAAAGTATAAAAAAGAAATATGGACATGGGAAAGAAAGAGATATTTGATAAGGTGCAATATTTTTGCAAAGTCAAAAGCCAAATTAATGAACACAAAAAAGCAGACCCAACAATATTCAAAAAGAAATACAGGCAAAGGCATCCAGATATGGAACATTTCACAATAAAAAATAATATCACAAAGAGGGAATATAGAAAAGAAGATTAGTAAAGTAGAAGTTAAAAAAAATAGAAGTTGAAGTTATGGAGTGCCTGTGAAGTGAAGGATTTGATGTAGAAGGTCTAACAGAGGTTATATCACAGCCAGATGGAACAAGTTCCCAAAGTAAGGGGAAACAGGAAGATTAGGAGACATCTGAAGAAGAAATATGGCATGAGAAAGAAAAAGAGATTTAATATGGTATAATGTTAATCCAAAGTAGAAACCAAAACTAATCAATAGAAAAAGAGCAGCACCAAAGAGATTTGAATAGATATAGAAACAAAGGAATCCAGACATGGAAAACTTTACAATACAAAAAATAATAAGACAAAGAGGAAAAGTAGAAAAGAAGATTAGTAATGGAGAAGTTAAAAAATAGAAACTGAGGTTATGGAGTACCTGCAAAGTGAAGGATTCAGTGTAGAAAATCTAACTCAGAAAGTACAACAGCAGGATAGAGCAATGGACATCCAAATTAAGGAGAAACCAGTGGAACAGGAAAAAGCTGGTCAGTTGCCATATGAAGATATTTTGTAGCCTTCCACAGGAAACCAGTCTAAATGTTCACTTGAAGCTGGACAGCAAGGGAAGGAACAAGAAACTGTGGACACTCTGACACAATCAGTATTGAGGAATGATAGGCCAGTGAGTTCCCATATGACAGAGCAACAGATGACACAGGATGAAATTAAATAGAATGTACCAGAGGAAGATGCTATAGAACTTTCTATAGAATGCCTGTAGGAAATGGAGAACAAAAAATATGACCTCAGTTTGGAAGAAAATGAGCTAAGAGAAGAGTTGCTTATTTTAATAGAGATAGACATATTAAGATCAATGAAAGAAATAGACTGCAGAAGGTCAATAAAACCCCAAAAGTCAGAAGTTTGATAAAACAAATGAACACAGTAATTAGGAATGTCCATAGATATCCATGTGATATAACAGAAGTAAACAGGATACATTACTGTATAGCTAAATTAAAAACAGATAAAATGTTATCACAAGAACTCTGGGTAGTAAGGGAAAGGAAGGGAAGAAATCAAATACCTTCATGGAAGTATCGAATAGAGAAAACTATAAAACAAGACAGGAAGTGTCACTGTTAGAAGAGTATAGAAGAGGGAACAGATCAGTAAAGATACTCGGAAAGATAGACGTGATAAAAGGAATGTGCAGTATTATAACGGAGCAGGATATATCTTGCACTATTGCAAATAACTAAAAATCTCAGCACAGGCAGAAAAAAAATTAGAAGATGCACAGATAAATATAAAGGAAAAGTACAAAACAAGCAATTTATTGCTGAGCCAAAAAGTTCTATAGAGAACTGGGAAACAAGTCAAAATTAATTGAAAGACCACCCAAAAAAGAAGAAATAGATATAGTTTGGAGAAATATCTATGAAGATCCTGTGGAACATAACAAAGATGCTAAATGGATAGAAGAAGTAAAAGAAGGAATAAGAAGTTCAAAGGTACAGGATGTGAAATAGGATGAAGTAACTGCCAGAGAGATTGAAATAAAGTTAAGAAAAGCCTCCAATTGGAAAACCCAAGGCCCAGATGCAGTACTTAACTTCTGGTTAAAAGTATTAAGATATTTGCATGAAGATTTAGCCATCAGTAAGAACTATTTATAAGCACATCCAGAACAGACACCAACTTGGTTAACAACAGGACAAACAATGCTCCTACTTAAGAGTGAACCTGCAAGTTATCCTAAACATTATAGACCAATAACTTGCCTTCCAATGGCTTATAAACGATACACCAGAATTGATGCAGAGTTTCTAGTCATTTAGAATTAAATTCAGTCATGGCAACAGAACAAAAGGAATGGCCAGCAGTCAAACTTCAAAACTTAACAAATAACCAAGATGAGAGCAATTATGGGATACCAGTTTCAGCAATACAGCCATATTCAGTGCAATATTCACACATGCCATCACCCCCTTCTTAAATAACAGCAATCTACACATCACTGGTTAGTAAAAAATATTCATGAAGGCCAGAAAACAAGTGCTCTTAATTGGATATTCCATTTTTTTCTCTTTTTTATCCAATACATTATGCCAGCCTGATTTGTCTTTATTATTGGGCATAATGCTATCTACAATAACAAAACTAAACCTGTCTGTAGGATGCTTAGTACTGTGTTGATAAAGGGCATTTGAATGGCAAGCACATCATTCAGAAATGTGTACTTTAAGTGGATGAGAAGATTGTCCCACATAAAAAGAGGGGCATGTACATAAAGCTAGATAAATGACGCAATCTGACTTACCATTACCATAAACATATATCAAATACATGCAAGATAGCATAAGAGATAAACTGTTTAGTAATACAAACATATTTACAAAAACTACAATGATTACATGGCTGACACCCCCATCAAAAATGTCCATCTAAAGCAGTCTGCTGTGCACCAATATTGCTACCACTGAATTTCTTATGATGATTGAACCAGCCACCCAATGTCCTACCCCTCCTATAAGAAAAAAGACATGGGGGGGTCTGAGATCCCTCAATGTGTCATCAGATAAGAAGATCCCCCATAATTGGTAATATTGGAAAAAGTTGCACATCTTTTTGCTGGTTGTGACATACTAATGGCAGAAGGACTGTATACTGAAAGGCACTGTGGCAAGACTGTTGCACTGGGCATTGTGCAAACATTATGGTATTAAAGTGTCTGACAAAAAGCAGCAAGGTGTGTGACTGTTTCCAATTTGGTTTTACAAACCCTACATTTGTCTGCTTCTCCCACATGTTCAATGGACTTTGTAAACCAGCATGTACATAGCCCAGTATATTGGGCCACCAATATTAACCTTTCATCTCTTGTTTGGAATTTAACCATTCCCGTGTTTGTTCCTGATCAACATGAGGTTCTTCCAGGAGTTTTCTATACTTCCGACTATATTTATGCATTTTCCACATTTCTTGTCTTCTCATCTGGTCCTTCACCTTATATTCTTTCTTTTGTTTTTTGTTGCATTCAGTTCCTGCCTGAATTTATCTACTTCTGGTTTGATTTCCATTCCTGCTTGATGCTGATATGCTTCTACTAGATTAAGCAGAGAAGTCATCTTAGATTTATTCTCCTCATGTTTCAAAACTTTCACTACATTTGGGTCTTGTGAGGTCAGCAGATATGTGTGAAGTTCCATGATTGCAGATCTGTACATCTAATCAATTTCAAGAAGGCCCATCCCTCCTTAGGAATGGGGAATATATACTCTTGGTATACACTGATTTTTATAAATCATTTGGTGACAATGAAGAATCCTTCTTGTTTTCATGTCTAAAATATCCAACACATTTTGGAGCTAGTCAATCACTCCAAAACTGTAAGTTAGGACAGGAAGACCAAATTGGTTTATAACCTGGATTTTGTTCTTAGATGTCAACGCAGTTTTCAGGATTACGTCATCTAAAGTATTCCTTACTAAGTTTTATTCGCATGTGTTCATGTTTTTTTGTTGATCCTTCATCAAATCCCAAATATTTATACACTCCCTCTTACTCAAGTTCTTTTATATCACATTCTTGTTCCAAAATGATGTTTTTCTGGTGCTTCAGTTTCCTGCTTTAAAGGTTACTTTTCTTATAACATCTGAAAAAGTTTTGACAATCTGCAGTTGTGCTTTCAGTTCCTCATTTGATGAGCTATACAGTTTTAAATCATCGACAAAGAAAACATGAGAAGGCTTTACACTTTGTTGTTTTCTAGGAGCCAAATTATAGCCATGGCCTAAGCTGTCAAGTAAACAGCTTTAATAGGTTAAGGGCAAGGCAGATTAGCAACAGTGAAGAGTCATCCTGGAATATCCCCCTTTGAATTGTTATCCCTGGGATAATAATTTGTCCTTTTGTCATGGCTTAATTGCAAAGTGGCCTGCCACTGTTTCATGGTCACTGTAATGTAGTCGATCAATTTAGGGTATATCTTATACATTTTTAAGCACATTTTTATCCATGAATGTGGGATACTATCAAATGTGTTTTTGTAGTCAATCCATGCCATGCTTAGATCACTATTAGTTTATTTAACAACAAATGATCCTTTGTTCCATATGACTTTCTTTTATTGACCTTTTGTTCTACTGCCATAATTGAGTTTTCTTCTAAATGGCTATAAACTTTGTCAGCATCAATTTCCATGTATAGTTTATATGTCATCGGAAGGCAAGTTATTGGTCTATAAGTTTTAGGATAGCTTGCAGGTTCACTATTAAGTAGGAGCATTGTTTTTCCTGTTGTTAGCCAGGTGTTTGGGATGCGCATATAAATAATTCTTACTCATGGCTAAATCGTCATGCAAAGATGTTAATACTTTTAACCAAAAGTTAGGTACTGCTTCTGGGCCTGGGGTTTTCCAATTAGAGTCTTTTTGTAGCTTTGTTTCAATCTCTCTGGCTGTTACTTCATCCCTTTTCATAGCCTGTACTTTTAAACTTCTTATTCTTTCTTTTACTTCTTCTATCCATTTGTCATCTTTGTTGTGTTCCACAGGATCTTTATAGATACTCCTCAAAATGTATCTATTTCTTCCTTTTTTGGTGGTCTTTCAATTCCTTTTCCCTTGTTTCGCAGTTCTCTGTAAAATCTTTTTGGGTCATCAATAAATTGCTTATTTTGTAATTTTCCTTTATATTTATCTGTATATCTTCCAGGTTTTTCCGCCTGTGTTGAAATTTTCAGTTTGCTATTTGCAATAGTGCATGATAGATCCTTGTCTGTTCTAATACTGCACATTGATTTTATCACATCTATCTTTCTGAGTATTTTTGTTGATCTATTCCATCTTCTACAGTCTTCTAACAGTGACACTTCTTGTCTTAATTGCTTTATAGTTTTCTCTATTTGATACTTCCATGATGGTATTCAATTTCTCCCCTTCCTTTCCCTCACTACCCTGTGTTCTTCTGGTATATCTTTAGCAGTTATTAATTTAGCTGCACAGTAATATATCCTGCTTACTTGCATTATATCACATGGATCTCTATGAAGAGTCGTAATTACTGTGTTCATTTGTTTTATCCGACTTCTGACTTTTTGGGTTTTATTGACCTTCTGCAGTCTATTTGAATTATTACTTACCCCCTCTGAGGCCTTCACTGATTTCCACTGATTGCCTCTCTGGTTTCTTTGCATTCCACCTGGTTTACACCCCTTGTGGTATCTCCCTCCCCCCAATGCAAAGTCTATATTAGAATCCTGCTGAGCATGGATCCATCTTTAAATTTCTAGTCTCCCACCAGGACACAAGTGCTCTTCAGCAATTACATTCTGCTAGCCAGTAAGCCATTAGACCTCAGGAATTTGTTTTAAAAGTGTTCTGATTTGTAAAGTAATACTTACTTTTTGCTGTATTTGGATCTATACAACTAGTATTCATTTTTCTGATTCCTGACTACTGATCTGCTTATTTGTTTATTTAACTGGTTGATTCTGTCATTCAGGAATTGTGTTTTTACTGACACTACCACTGCAGCTATGTTGTCTCTATGCTACTAAAACTGCTGTTATAACTGTAATGTACATCTAATTGACCTAGTCTTGGAGTTAGAAACAGTGTTTACTGATTCAGCACTACAGTTGTCTCTGCTACTGCTTCAGCTGTGCTGTTGTGTTCATTTTCCCTTTTCTTGTATGCACAGGATAATTGTCTGATAAATGTGTTGTGCATGAGTTATTAACCTGTTTCCAAACTAAGTTATGGCACTGTGATGTGGTTACTGTTGAAGCACTCTCAAACTGTAGCAGTATCATCTATTCTCCTGCTTTATCCACACTATCCTCAGAATTGTATCTTTTACACCCTCCTATCTCCTAATTATTTCCTTTGACCTGTCTTTGTCTCCTTCTACTAGCTTCATCCTCTCTTTTTTATTTCTCTCTCTTCAGAGCATACTCAAACAAATCTGCAGTCTACGGCTACCACTCCACCCATACAGTATAAGAAGGAATCAGTACTGCAAACTAAACAAGGATATACATTTTGAGCCTCAAGAGCAGGGTCAGTCCACCCAGGCATTCTACTTGTATGTTTTATGAGAGTGAAGCTATTACATTAGCAGTATTTCTTAGTAGTTCTCAGCTTGCTAATAAAACTGACTGTTGTAGCCTTGTGTCCCCACCCCCGCTAGTACAGTAATCCTAACTGTCCAATAGACAGTATACATTTAATTCACATCCCTGTGACTAAATTAACCATCAAGCAGCCCTCTCAGTGCTTTCTGCCTTAGTTTGTATCACTTGGAGGCCCACCTGTTTATTTGCATCTCTACACATTCCCCTTCATTGCTAATGTATCTCCCTACTCTAATCTGTCCACAAACGGGTTACTAATCAGCAAGTCATTGTGAAGACACACTCCCAACCTTAATAAACTTTGCTGCCTCTTCTCTCCTTCACTTTACAGGTAGTTTGAATTATTACTTACCCCCTCTGAGGCCTTCACTGATTTCCACTGATTGCCTCTCTGGTTTCTTTGCATTCCACCCGGTTTACACCCCTTGTTGTATCTCCCTCCCCTAATACAAAGTCTATATTAGAATCCTGCTGAGCATGGAGCCATCTTTAAATTTCTAGTCTCCCACCAGGACACAAGTGCTCTTCAGCAATTACATTCTGCTTGTCGGTAAGCCATTAGACCACAGGAATTTGTTTTAAAAGTGTTCAGATTTGTAAAGTAATGCTTACTTCTTTCTCTTGTCTTGGTTGGCTCTGCCCCGCTCCATTCGCCCTCGCTAACGCTTGGCCTCTCTCTGCTCTCCTGCCCTGCCCCCTATTCCCTCCCGCCCCCACTACCTCTACATTTATAGTAATCACAGCCACACCCACAGCTCACCCTCACATCACCTCCACCAATCACAGCTCCTCAAGTCATATCACATTATACCACACCAACTTGCTCCACACAAAATACTCCAAATCACTCTCATTCCCACTAGGCAATTTTTACATCACCCACTCTACTTCCCCATCCACATATAGTGCAACCCTATAATTCCTTTTCAGACCCCCCACCTAGAAACAACTTAAACTTTATAACCATGACTATCACACAACTAAGTCTAGTCTGTCTTCTCATAATTCTTTACAACACCACAAGTTATCACTCTAGCAATATCCCTAAACTGAGTAGCACAACACTGCATTATGCACTCTCGTATACAGACACCACACATTATAATAATATCTGCCCACAATTATTCAAGAACTACATAATGGACCAATTCAGAACTAAACACATATGCTCTCATTCCTACTCCAAAAAAAACACAATAATTTCTCACACTCCTCACCAAACTCCAGCATCTGTATAACCATTTTAACTCCAGGCTCACCATAAGTGGGGATACCCACCCCAACCCAGGCCCAAATCCATCCTGTCCAACACAAACGGCTCCAACACAAATGTCAGAACATAACACCCCCTCTTTCTTCATCCCTGGGCAAATCAACAACAGCAGCAAAACCAACCATCTTTTAATGCTAAATATTAATATTAGAAGTATCAAAAATAAAATGCCTGAACTCCAGGCCACAATAGCACACTACTCCCCAGACATAGTTGCTTTAACAGAAACCTGGCTAAATAAAAACATAGCTAACTCAGAAATTCTCCCTACCAGCTACAATATCATTAGAGAAGACAGACCACTTTGTAAAGGGGGTGGAACTGCCTTACTGTACAAGTCCAACTTAACTGTCCGTCAATTACCAAACTCCTACCCCTCCCCCAGTAATCGGGACATACTTATCTCACAACTTCAACTTCACCCTAAAAAGGTCATCACCACAATTGTGATCTATATTCCACCTGGTAATACACCTGATAGCCTCGAAGACTTCTTATCCTGGTGTTCTTCCACATACTCACAAGAAACCCTTATTCTGGGGGACTTCAACCTAGATTGGTTCACCTGTATATCAGAACCACCAAGTAATCTAATAAATCTCCATGGCTACCAGAAGCTAGTCCAAATTCCAACTAGATGTGATAAAAAATCTAAAAGGGAATCCATCCTTGACTGGGTCCTAACTAACAACCCCACATTGTACCCTCACACAGGCAGTCTCCTAGATACCTTAAGTGACCACAACATAATATACTTTATATGTAGTAGAACAAGCATATGCAAAACCACTAACTATATATCCACTAGAAACACAAAAAAAATTCTGTCCTGAGGTCCTCAACACTTTATACTGTAACTGTGGCTGGACCCCCCTAAAAACCCTCCCACTTGACCAGGCTGTAACATATTTCAACAAAACATTTCTACAACACCTAGACACTGTCGCTCCATTGTGCAAAATCAAGGTTAGAACCTCTGCAAACCCCTGGCTCAGGAAAGAAACCAAACATATCCTCAAGTCCAGAGACACTGCCTGGCTTTACTATAAAAAAAACAAAGAAACACAAAGCCTAACTAAGTACCAAGAACTGTGCAACCGTGCAAAAAATGCATTAGGTTGGACAAAAAAATCCTACTACACAACATTACAAACTAAATACCAACACAACCCGCAAAAATTTTGGAAAAATGTAAACCAGCTACTAAAATCCACCCAAAAGGCTACCCCCAAACCAACCACCCCTGACACTAAAGATCCCATCGAAACACAATTCAACTCCCACTTTGTGAACTCAATTCTATCCTTAGTATCACAGGACAGTTCCTTCCTCACTATCCCCCCCAACACAAATAACAATAATACAAGCTTTACCCTCAAAACAGTTTCCACCACTTCAATCAAAAGCATGCTCTCCAAACTAAAAACCTCATCAACAGCAGCCAACCTACTCCCCAGCTATTTCTTGAAACTCACAGCAGATGCTATTGCTATCCCAGTCTCCACTCTCATAAACAGATCAATTGCTGAAAACTATGTGCCCAAACTCTGGAAAATATCCTATTTTACACCCATATATAAAGGCGGGACCTCCACTGAACTTAATAACTACAGACCCATTGCTTTACTCTCCCCCCTGGCCAAAATCCTAGAAAAATGCATACATACCCAGATGCTAAACTATCTCCTAGACAGCAACATCCTGTCACCTACTCAGCATGGTTTCAGACCTGCCAAGTACCACTATAGCCCTCCTCTGCTTCACAGACACAGTAAACCATCTCAAAAATGAAGGCCTACAAGTGTCAACTCTTTTTTTGGATATGTCCAAAGCATTTGACACAGTCTCACACCAAATCCTGCTAAACAAACTAAACCAATATCATCTATCAAATTCCACTCTTACCTGGTTCCAAAGCTACTTAACTGACAGGTACCAAGCTGTGAAATGGGAAAAATTCTCTCTCTCCTCAGCTGCCCATAACTATAGGAGTCCCACAGGGTTCTATCTTAGTACCACTACTATTCACAGTCTTCACAAATTACCTCCATACCTCCACACAGCATGCATCAATAATTCAATATGCAGATGACACTACCTTAATCTGTGCTGCACAAAACATTCCCACCCTCCTGCAAACAACTCAACTAGCATTCTCTGACATTGAAAACTACCTTACCAAAGCCCAACTTATCCTCAGTCCAAAGAAAACTCAGCTTATGATTATAACCAGTTCTAACAAAAACACTAACAGTCAATTCACTATCTACTCCACAAATGCTACTCCAATTGCTCCAGTGGCACAGGCTAAGCTATTGGGAATAACCATAGACTCACACCTAAAATTTGATAGTCATCTCAACTTAACTATTAAAAAAGTACATGCCAAACTGGGGTCACTCTACCGTATCAAACCATTTCTTACCAACAACACAAGATCAGCCATTGCTCGCTCCCAACTTCTATCCACCCTACTCTATGCATCTCCCATTCTGACTAATCTCAACAAAACTGAACTAGGAAAAATGGAAGCCTGCTATAACAGAATTGCCCGCTTTGCTGCAAATTGCTCATATAGAACTCATCACTGTACTGCTTTGAGATTGCTCCACTGGCTAGAACTGCCCAACCTCCTAACCTACAATCAGCTCTGCCTCTGTCATTCTATCCATTACCTCCCCAATAAGTGTCCTGCTCTCAAAAACCTAGTACAACATCACTCAGCTAAAAGGCCTCTTAGATCATCAAGCAAACTTCTACTAGAAGTCACCAACAGCTACAATAGCTTTGGAGATGCACTATATAGTAGTTCAGTGGCTATAAAATGGAACTCTGTCCCTACTAGCATTCAAAACACATCATCCAAAGCCTCCTTTAAAGACCTCATCAGGCAACATCTCAAGCAAAGTTGGCAGTGCCATGATTGCTCCCCAGGCTAGTGAAAGCGGATAACATATACATACAAAATCTAGAGGACTTGATAATAGTTTTCAGTCTTACTCACAAACACTGGCTAATCTACAATGTATGTACTGTACCTGTGTACTGTGTATGTATTCTACCTATGTTCCAAATTTCAGCTGTACACCACAAATCTATTAATTACCTTTATTTTTTAAATTAATATTTTTTTGTTTGTTCTCTCCACTGTAACTGTTTATGTGCCGCATACCACTGTCAAAACATGTCTCTTGTCATTTATGTGTATACTGATCATGTCTAAATAACTAAATGTGTCTGTAATTTTTCTTTGTGGAGGTTTTCTCCCCGGGCCTCTGTTGAAAAAGGGCCTTTTTGGCTCAGTCAGACACCCCCGGTCAACAAATGTAAAATAAAATAAATAAAATAAATATTTATTTTATTGATCTTAATATATCTATCTATGTCTATTAAATGAAGCAACTTTTCTCTTAGCTCATTTTCTTCCAAACTGAGGGTACATCCCTTGTTTTCTATTTCTGTGAGCATTATATAAAAAGTTCTTTACCATCTTCCTGTGGCACATTCTTTGCAATTTCATCCTGTTCCATCTGTTGCTTTGTAATATTGGAACTCACTGGCCTATCATTCCTCAATATTGACTGCATCAGAGTTTCCACAGTTTTCTATTCCTTCCCTTGCTGTCTAGCTTTAAGTGAACATTTATACTGGTTTCCTGTGGATGGCTCCAAAATATCTTCATATGGCAATTGACCAATTGCTTCCTGTTTCACTGGTTTCCCCTTAATTTGGATATCCATTGCTCAATCCTGTTGTGGTGCTTTCTGCATTAGATTTTCTACACTGAATCCTTCACTACGCAAGTACTCCATAACCTCTATTTCTATTTATTTAATGTCTCCATTACTAATCTCCTTTTCTTCGTTTCCTCTTTGTCTTCTTGTTTTTTTGTATTGTTAAGTTGTCCATGTCTGGATTCCTTTGCCTGTATTTATCTTCAAATATCTTTGGTGCTGCTTTTTTCATATTGGTTAGTTTTGCTTTCTCCTTTGCATAAATATTACACCATATCAAATCTCTTTTTCTTTCCCATGTCCATATTTCTTCTTCAGATGTCTCCTGATCTTCCTGCTTCTCTTTACTTTGAGCTCTCACGCCATCATGCTGTGATGTAACTTGTGTTAGTCCTACACCAAATCCTTCACTTCACAGGCATTCCATAACTTCAACTTCTGTTTTTTTTACTTCTGCTTTACTAATCTTCTTTTCTATATTCCCTCTTTGTGATATTATTTTTTACTGTAAAATTTTCCATATCTGGATGCCTTTGCCTGTGTTTCTTTATGAATATCTTTGGGGCTGCCTTCTTTATATTGATTAATTTGGCTTACCCCTTTGCATAAATATTGTACCATATCAAATCTGTCTTTCTTTCCCATGTCCATATTTCTTTTTTATTCCAAATATCTCTAGGTTTTGTTGTTTATATTTTTGCACTTCCTCAGATGCTTCTTTTTCCAAACAGATCATCCTTTCTTGATCTATATACTGTTTTTCACAAATCTGTTGTACTAATGAACACAACTTTTCATTTGAAGCTTCTGACAACTTTTCCTGTGGAAGTATTTTTCTTTCCTTTAATTTCTCTCTTAATTGCTTTGTATATCTTGTGTCTGAAAACTCTGTGCTTTTTGCATAATAGTAACAAAATATAATTTCTTTCTTATCCTTGATAATCCACTTTACCATATTTATGGCTCTTCTTTGGCCAATCAGTTTTTATGTTTTTTGTGGACTACTACTTCCTTCTACAACAGCAGGACATCCTCCCTCTGGGCCTGGCCTGGCTCCATTGTAGGAATATTTATGTATTTTGAGGATTCTACACTGTCAACTTTTCCAGTTCTGCCACCGGGCTGCCTACCAGGATTGGGCTCTTTTTTTATCATGGGTCTTGTGCAGCCAGCTCTTTTTTTATTTTTAACCTGCTTCTGCCCATGATATATGCTATATAAGTACAGTCTATATGTCTGTGTCATATTGGTGAGATTCTGTGAAAAACAGGGTCCACTTCACTAAGGTACTCACCAAGACTTGAGGATGAATTCAATTTCAGCAGCAGAGGCTGCAAAAGTACCTCACAAAGAGGATCCTAGGCCTTAAACACATCTCCTATATGGACAGACTCAAAAAACTCCAACTATTCTCTGTCTCATATCACTTACTTAGAGGCAATCTCTGCTTGAGTTACAAAGCCATGTCTCACCCTGCTCTGTTAGAAATGCTACATCTAAAAAAATCTCAATCCCTCCTCACCACTCACTCCAGAGACCTCAACCTCAGCGCCGCAATCAAAAGAGCATGCTGGAGGGACAGGTTCATAACCCAGAGAATGCCCATGCTATGGAATAGACTTCCCATACATGTCAAGCAGAGCACCTCACTGTCCCTCTTCAAGAGAAATTTTGATGAGTGGATGGGAAATAGAAAATTCACCCCGGGGATCACTCCAGTGGCTCTTCCCGACAGATGCACTGGGAACTAAGGTTGGGTGGCACAATGCCAGGGTAATCCTATGGGCTAGGCTTGTAAAGGCTCCAGGGCCATTAGACTAGTACACACCTATGAACCTATGAATAGCACCCCTTGCTTGCTGACTTATCATCTCTCCATTCAGAACCCAACCTGTGTGAGTTTCCCAGCTATGTGAATTTCTCAATGATGTCTGAGTGGGGGATTGTGTCAAAAGCCTTGGCTAAGTCAAGATAGGCCGTATATTGTGTTTTGCCTTCCTCCAGTGCTTTGGTGACATTCTTGAAGAAGTCCATGAGGTTTAATAAGCATGATCTACTCTTTACAAAGCCAAATTATGCTGGGTCGAATGTTTGAAGGTCACCTATGTTTTTTTTTATAAGGTCCATGATTATTCTCTCCATGGCCTTGCAGATAATGCTGGTTAGGCTTATGGGTCTATAGTTCCCAGGGTCGGTTGACAGACCCCTTTTGTGCAAGGGAATTACTTTTACCATATTTCTCTCTGCTGGGACAAAGCCAGTACTTACACTGTGGTTGAAGAGAGTGCCAACTGGATCCACTTGTTCCTGTTTCTGACCATTTAGTAGGCAGCCTGGGATGTTATTCAGTCCCATAGAGGCTTTGTATTTGGCCATAGAGAGTGCGGTTATGAACTGCTCTTTATAGATACTAGGTAGAGGACTGGCAACAAGTATGCTTTGGGATATGCCTGGTAGGGACAGACAGGGGAGACGTTTGTCCCAAATCTGTCTGATAGCAGGTTGGCAATGTCCTCAAGATCAGTATGAGTGGTACCATCCACTAGTAGTTTGTTACAGAGCTGACCCTTAGCTTTTAGATTTCTGATGTAGCTAAAGAATGCCTCCTGTATATCTTTAGCTAGGGATGCTAATTTAGCTCTGTACGTGGATTTAGAGGTCTGTACAAGAGAGCTAATTTGCTTGTTCAAACTGTGGAGTGTGTCATTCTTCTGCTGAGTTAGTTCCCTCTTTTTCTAAGACATTAGTTTCTTCCACTTGTTGTATAACCTATTTATGCTTGATGCCCAACAAGATGGCTTGTTTTTCTGTGAGAACCTTGTTTTGATCCATTCAGATTCAGCCGACTCTATACATTTGCACAGGTGTTTATACAGGCCATTTGTGTACACCTCTGTATTGCAGGCATTGTTGACAGTGATAGCAGGGGGTGTGCAACTATTTATAGCATCACTTAGGATGCTTTAGTTTGCTTTGCAGAAATGTTCCATCCCATTTCTTTTAAGGGGGGTGTCAGGTATGATCTTTAATTCAAATGACACTGAGTTCTGATGTGACCTGATAAGGAGGGCACCACACAGGGGTTAGTACTGAGACCCCCTATGTTGGTAAGTACTAAGTCTATGAAATTTGAGCCCCTTGTGGGGATACAGACTATCCATTACAAATCATCTGTAGTAACAAAGTCCAGAAACCTTAGTACGAGTGTGTATGACTTCTAGTCGATGGAACGATAGTTGAAATCACGCATGACCAAGGCATTTGGTTAAATAGTGAGTGACTCAAGTAAGTTCAAGTAGGCAGAGTGGTTCTCATTGTTCATGCTGGGGGACCTATAGCTAACAATGACATGGAAGGGGGTTATACCTACAGTTAGTTGGACTTGAGTAGGAGTTGTACTGTTTCACCAGTCTTGAGGTGTATCTGTCTTTAATGAAGATGAATACACATCTGCCTTTGGTTATTTCATGCTTATTTTGATGTCTAAGTGTGTGTGAATGGCATTGCAGCCTTGCATGGCCAGCGGCTGTCTGTGGTCTTGAACCATGTCTCTGTGACTGCATAGACATGGGCATCTTCCAAAGTTAGGAATGCTTCCTGTGAGTGCAGTTTATAATTTGCACTCCTTGCATTAAGCAGCATAGCCTTCAGTTTGCCTCTAGTGGATTATTTAAGTTGAAAATTTAGTGGTTCTGACAATACCTAAAAACGCCACTATGGGAGATGCAAATACCTTTGCCAGTAACCGAAATCCAAAAAGTGACAGGTGAAGGCCATCTCTGGCAAAGCAGCATGGTTTGTCGACCATATTTTCCCAGGCTGACAGATACTGGATCCCTGGGATTGACAGCAGAAGGTAAGCCAATTATTGAAGTCAGTCATGTTTTGTTTATAGTGAGGCATCATCCTGAGTGATGTTGGAATGCTGCTTAGGGCTAAGGACATACGTGCCTGGGAGAGATAAACTGAGAGCAGAGTCATGTCTCTCTTCATATAGTACAGTGAGGTTTGTCCTCAGTCATTCACTGCAATATGGATTATGACAGAGAGATAATGTTATTTGTTGATGAGAGACTTCAGTGCATGCATGATCTGATGGACCCTGGCACCAGACAGGCAGCTAACCGTGATCTTCTAAAAATAGACTGCTCTCTTGACAAACTGTTTAAAACAAACACAAAGAAAAGATTTCTGTTGCTACTTCAAAAAAATCCTTTAATGTTCGCACTTTTGTTGAGGTCAATGCCCCAACTTCTTCAGACAACTCAACAATACAAAACAAACTGTTTTATACTATATCTAATTAAGCAATCAGTTTAGACAATTCACATTTAAAGGTTCCTTACTTAAATAACCTTAGGTGTCAACAGATATTTCCTATAAAACCATTCCTAGTTTTTTAAAAATAATAACAACAATAACATCTCAAAACAATCTTAAAAACATTTAAAAATGATGCCATATAAAATGATGCAAAATTGGTGGACATAAACTACTTTACACTCATGTAATTAAAGAAATATAAATTAAAAATGTATATATGTAAATATTAATTTTAATACCTTTTCACCAGTATCATTAAAGTACATGTATATTTATAATAGTAAATATATGTACATTTGTATCTATCATCTGCGTAAGTAGTGCTTTAAGTTTTAAAATGCATTTTATAGAGACAAATGCATGCAAACCTGGGGGTATATGTGCAAAAGTACTAATTTGCCACATGAGCTCACTCTCTTCCAATTTCAACTCCCATGGCCCTCCTCTCTTATTACGTTCTACCTTTTGTTTAATTATAAAAACAAATTTATGTGTGGGGTTATCCAGTATATGCCTAGCAAGGGCATTCGTAGTTATTCTTCTTTGAATATTATATTGGTGCTCGTAAATCCTCTGTTTTAATTTTCTTTCGGTTTTCCAAATATAAAATGATGAACAGTGTTCACAGAGTGCCACAGACCACACCTTGGGAATTACAATTAAATTTCCCTTTTACCATATAACACTTATCCCTGATGGTACACATATTCCCTACTTTTATATATTTGCACTGTTGACAGCATCCACATTTATTCATACTACCCATAGGTTTAGGTTCTTCTCTTTGACTTTCTAATAAACTTTTCAAGTTGGGCCCCCTCCTATAAGTGAACTTTGGTTGTGTGTCTAAAATCTTATTTAGAACATTATCTTCTAATATAATGGACCAGTTCTTGTACATAATATATTTAATATTGTCTGTGTCCAAAGAATATGTAATCAAAAACCTGATCCCCAGATTTTTATGGTTATCATTACTTGGTTGGCTATTAGTCTGACTAATCTCTACGATCCCGTTCCAAAAGTTCACTATAGGTGTTGTCATAGCCTTTATACACTATAGGCTTGAAGTGCCCAGACCTCCCTTTGGAGTTCACTTCATCAACAATTTGTGCTAGAAAACTTTCTGAATACCATCTCCTAAGGAACATATCTTTTAAAGTTTCACATTACGAAAAGTAATCGCTGTCAGCTGAAGCCATCCTAGCTGCCCCTACAAAAACTTGTCCTTTAACCATCGCCTTCTTCTGGTGGTAAGGATGGCAGCTTGTAAAGTGCAAGAATGCATTGGAGTAAGTCAGCTTTCTATATATGGTTGTCCTAAACCTATTATAGATCTTATCTTTAGATAGTTGAATGTCAAAAAAGTTAATAGACTCAACACTAACTTGATAAGTAAATTCTAGGAGCCCTGTTGTTTCTGTAATGGTTCTAATGAACGACTTTATTATTGCTGCCTGCCCATTCCAAACAAAAAACATATAGTCCTGGTACCTAGTGTACCATACCACATTATCTTGAAATATTCTAGTTTTAAATAAGTGTTCTCTTTCCTGCTAATCCATTATGCAACTGGCGAAACTGCCTCCGCAGGGTGTCCCCAATGCCACCCCTGTTTTTTTATGGGAAGTAGTCTCCATTAAAGTACATAAAATTGTTGGATAAGACAAGCTCAAGTAAAGTTTCTATAACATAAATTTCACCCATATCAACTCCTTTGAGATTTAAAAAATCTCTTATCCACTCTATACCCAGCTCTTGTGGTATAGCCATATAAAGATCCTTTATATCTATGGTAAGGAAGATATACTAGTCATTATATTCTAAATTATTAATACCTTCCAAAAATCCCCAAAAGTCTGAACAAATCTGTTTTTCAGTTTTGATATAGAGCTTGAGCTTGTTGTCAACATATTTCATGCAGGCATATGTAATGGATTCCCTACCATCCACTATAGGCTTAAAGGGTGGATCGTACAAATTGTTGTGCATCTTAGGGGACCCAAAAAGGGTGGGTATAAAGGGATCTGGCATAGTTAAATAACACAAAATATCAATAGTTATACTACCTTCCAAAAATAGCTCATTAAGGGTAGCATTTATTCTTTTATAGTGTGACAACTCTGGTATGTCATATTAGAGTTATGAAACCAGACAAGGGAGGAGGTCTGGTATTCATGGACCAACTGGTTTATAACAAAAGATGTGTGATTTTTTGGGTAGTGATACCTATGAATCACTTAGTTTGAATGAGATTAATGGGGCATATAAAAGAATAAATGCTACAAAAGGTAGAATGTAGTAAGAGAGGAGGGTCATGGGAGTTGAAATTGGAAGAGAGTGAGCTCATGTGGCAAATTCGTACTTTTGCACATATACCCCCAGGTTTGAACAAATTTGTATCTATAAAATGTATTTTAAAACTTAAAGCACTACTTGGGTAGATGATAGACACAAATGTACATGTATTTATTCTTATAAATATACATGTACTTTAATGATATTGGTGAAAAGGTATTAATATTAATATTTACATATATATATATTTTTTTATTTTTTTTTTTAATTTATATTTCTTTAATTACATGAGTGTAAAGTAGTTTATGTCCACCAATGTTGCTTCATTTTATATGGCATCATTTTTAAATGTTTTTAAGATTGTTTTGAGATGTTATTGTTGTTATTATTTTTAAAAAACTAGGAATGGTTTTATAGGAAATATCCATTGACACCTAAGGTTATTTAAGTAAGGGACCTTTAAAGGTGAATTTTCTAAATTGATTGCTTAATTAGATATAGTATAAAACAATTTGTTTTGTATTGTTGAGTTGTCTGAAGAAGTTGAGGCATTGACCTCAACGAAAGTGTTAACATTAAAGGATTTTTTTGTGAAGTAGCAACAGCAAGCTTGCCTTTATAACTGTAATCTTCTCCTTGTCCAGCCTGGTGAGGGGGACATTTGTGTGTCTCACTATGGAGTCACTTATGACCAAGACATTTGGTTTTAAGGTGTTTTGCCTTAGAAGCGTATTGGCTGAGACACTGTTGTATGTATTATTATCTGTAGTGAATTCTGTTGGGTCTGCAGTGTGTGCATTAGGTTTCCTCTTGGGAGGTCTCTGATTTTTAGGCAAGTTTTTAGAGAGAACCTCCATGTGTGGTGGGTTTTGTGTTTTCAGCTTATGTGCAAGAGGTGGCATATGTGTGTGTGTGTGTGTGTGTGTGTGTGTGTGTGTGTGTGTGTGTGTGTGTGTGTGTGTGTGTGTGTGTGTGTGTGTGTGTGGGTGTGTGTGCTGACAACATGTTTGATATCTGGTTTATGTGAGAGAATTGATTACAGATTCATAGTATAGATACAGCTCTCACATGTTGCATTAATTTATTTTTGCAGTAACTGGTTGTCAGTATATATGAGATGATTGCTACATTGCCTCAGGATGCCCATGTCAATCAGGCTGCCTGGAGAAATGGTGGGAAACTATCCATCCATTATTGAAGGTATATACTGTAGTGACTAGTGGAGAGTGAGCCAGATGCACCAGATTTTGCTGTAACACTAACAAAAGGTGTCTGTTCTATAAAGGGCTAGGGGTAAAAAAATATGTCAATGCTTCACAATACACTACTGAGTTGCTTTCAGGGCAGCAGTGCAAGCTCAGAGCAGCTCCAGTAAACTGAGTGCAAACCAGACCAAACATGATGCTGGAATATAAGTGAAGTTAAATGATTTTAAAAAAGTAAACAAAGGGAAAGGCCAAGACTGAGCCTTATTCTAGCAATCTCCAATTCAGATGGGTTCTTGGCTGCACACTTCTGACACAAGGGTGCAGGGGGGCTTCTTGATGTAATAGGGCTGGTTTTAGTGCTCAAATGATACCAAAAAGTCTAGATTCAGCAAACCTGAATCTAGCCTATGGCGTAAAATGCAGAAGTACAAGTAATTCAAAGTGCAGAAAATCACAGTTACAACAGCAGAAAAAAACATTTTAAATAAAGCAGCAATTCAGTAGAATACTCCAGCAATAGTGTACACAACAAACCTTGCTAGTGTGAAATAAGTGGTCTGGATCACAAGTACGTAAACCAGAAATAACACACTTTCAATATAACAAACCCAATAAGCCTTCAGCCAGCAATTTCCAGCTTAGAAGAGTGTAGGCTATCCTCTCCTGCCACAAGAGTCTACTCCACAAAAATTCCTAATGTATAATAGCAGGTTGGAGGCCAAGTGCTTAAACCATAACAAAGACACTGTGAGCAACAGGCACAATAAGCATTTAACCAGCAAGTCCAAGCTCAGATGGGCAGAGGCTGCCATCTCCTCCCACAAGAGTGTAGACTACAAACCTTCTTAATTTAAGACAACTGGCCTGAAGCCCAAGTGCTTAAACCAACAGCAAGAGGCTTAGAATAAGATTTGCAATTTAATGTGATAGCAGACAGATAACAGTGACATGTCTTTTAATCTTCCCATGTACAGCATGTCATGATTAGTAGGCCCTGTGTTATCTTGATAAAAAAGCCCTGTGGTCTGTCCAGCTTCTGCATGTGTCTAGTGAAGTTCACGCAAAAGTGAGCAGTATACCATATTAATATTCTGATGAGTTTGACTACAGTGCTATCATACAATCCTGAGATTTGAATGTGATAGCATGTCTTATGATGTGCACTACTATTCGTATGTACTAGAAAAGATTAAAGAGAAAAGTTAGAAACTAATGAGGCACATTGCAGTTCCTAACTTCACAACCCTTACAAGAGAATATACTACAAAGTATTGACATGATGATTCTATCCACTGTATAATTTGGCAAGGCAAATATAAATGACAGGCATAATTACAAGTTCAACAACACAAATGCAGATATACTAGACATTAATGTAGCTATGCACCCTGTGCATCAAACACAAAGCTTTTTATCTCTGAATCTGAAAGAGAGGAAACGGGGATATGATACAGTTATTGTCACTTACACAGGGTGCTGTGGGGGGGGGGCAGCAGGCCTAGACTGACACAAAAGGTCGGTGAGTGTGTGTGAGGAAGAAAGGGAAGGAGGCAGGCTATATGTGTGTCTATAGGGGTTCTTCATGTGAAAGGGGTGTGTGGCAGTCTGCATTAACACAGCCACGCTCAGTGCTATCTCTATGTCTTGTTATGTTGGACAGCTGTGAGCCATGCATGCTAGAGGTGGCAGTTCATCGTTGTCACCCCAGACCATGAGACCTGGCTCTTCCAAGAGTTGTACTGGCATTTTCACACCCAAGATCAGATGCAGTGCTGCTACCTGAATGTGACTCATGTCTGCTGGAAGTGCTCCCTTCATAGGAATGCCCAGGACCATGACCCTATGGTCTGCCACATCTGGGAGTGGAAAGCACACTCACTGATGGTCCAGCAGAAGTACTGCTACTAAGGGAGTGTGATCGGGCATGGCCATGTTGGCTATCAGCAGATGTTGTCCCTGACTAATGCTCCTGAGGTCGCCATTCCCCACCCAGCAGATGTTCCATCACAGACACTGCTCCTTCCATGACAGACACCCCTCAGTCTAACACAGACACCCCTCATTCCAATCTGTCATTCATCTGATCCAGTGAATTGGCAACACAGTGGCAGGAGTAACACATATCCGACTGTACCACATCCACAACCCTGAGCATTTATCTGGAGTGCCTTTCTACATGTGCCTGTGCCTGCATGATGGCCCTATACAAACATTTAGTGACATGGGAAGAGGCATCTGCACCAGATGAGGGAGGGACAGCAGGCCCCCTCCAAGCACCCCTGTCAACTGTCCTCTGTGACTCCTAGCCAACACATTGGCTATGGCCAGACTCAACATGCACTAAAGCCACAGTAGCCATACTTCCCTATTCAATGCCCTCTCCCTCCCCCTGTCCTATATCTGTGAGGTCCGTGGACTCGGTAGGCATAGACCTACTGGCCGTATCCAGGATAAAAAGAAGATGGTGGCTGGATGTCAACCTCTGTGTCAGATTCAACCTCGGCACCCCCCTACTGTGCCTCAGTTTCACCACTATCATCATCAGTGTCTGATGAGACACTGACATCAGGTGGAATAGGGCCTACACTCCCACTGTCAATATCATCTGTGATACATCAATGCCTGCACTACTATGGTGCAATATATATTAAAAAACTAACAGTGCTGCCACTATTACAGACAGTACAGCAATACACACAACAGGCTTAAAATGACACATTGTGATATTTCTATAAATTGATCTGCAGTACTGAAATAAATTCATTTGGCTTACAATCTGCAGGAGGCATACAGCACTGGATTCCTGATGGTCCTAAAATAAGTTAAGCAAGAGGTAAGGGCAACATCATGACATTTAACAGTAAGAAAGGGGGTACTATATGTACTCCTCTATATCTGCATGAAGTGTTAGTTCAACAAGAATGTGGCTGACAACTCCAAACTGAACTTATCATTGTACCAATCTTCAATCCCCCCAACAAAAAAGACACGTAAGACAGAACTAACTTTTATTTCAATTGTTTTACTATACAACAGTATTCAACTGGTCATATAGCAAGCCTACCTGGAAGCTCTTTCTGGGACTGAAAATGAGTGGTGCCCACGACAATGACATGTTGTAGTCCAGTCCACTTTGCAGTGTCCTGTTGCAAAAGACTTGCCAGGAATAACTCACTGAGGGTGAGAAGTGGCTCTGTAGCAGGCCCACCTCCAGTTACCCTCTGTTCTAGGGTAACAACAGCCGCAAGCCTCCGTGCAGAGGTGATCATGTCAGTGGTCCTGTGGCATACCCACTCATAAGTCCAGCTGTAGCCACCAATAGAATTTATGTTGACAATGATCTGCTGCCATAGTCTCACCCTCTATGGCATATTGAGATAGTCCCTTCCCAAAAGAAGAGCCCCATGTTGATGGAGAGCATCAACAATTATAGTATTATTTGCCTCACTGAAGGGTGGTGTCCACCTCAATGACATTTTCTGTCCTAAAAACAACAGAATGATAATACACATAAGTATCACATAACTACAAAGTAACTGTTACCAGATAAAACAGTTAAGGTAGCCAGTCAGTAGTACCCACTGGAAAAACATAAAACACTCTACAAATGTGAATTACTAACAACAGGCAGGATGCAAAACAAGAAGAGTAGCAAGAGCAACATATCCTTGTATGTGCTATATCAGTAAGTCAGCTGTGCTTCCTCCCAAAATAACAGGCCATTCTAGTCTGTGACATAACAGTAACTTCTCTTTGCTACCACCACCCAGTAAAGAACAGGCACATATATCATTTTGCTAATAAAACACATTTGAAATGCTAAACATGCATTCAAAGGACCTGTCCGATAAACATTTGTACATACATATCACTCATCTTACTATTTTCATGTATTGTCAATCATTTATACCTTTGAAATGGCTTGACAAGCATGGGCATACCATCAGTACACTTCTAACTAATGCATGCAGATAGTGTAAAAGGCTTTACTTCTTATTATTCATTAATATAAAGCAGCATATACATTATGTACAGTAGGTAACAAAATGAGACCATACATACTGGAGATCAATACTCCTGTGTAATGATAGCTTTGGAAATATTTTGCTTTTCTTAGCATGTAGCAAGTATCATCACCATCAGTTTGGCTAGCTATACATTTGCCTTTTTATAATGGAGTAGACTATTAATGGACTGCATCTGTCTTAGGCTGTGTTTTAGAGATGCTAATTACAACATAAGCAGCTGAACTGCATGCTAATCAACTAGTCTGGTTGAGCTATTCAACAAGTTATAAAGCAACCACATAAACTCCATGCTGTTTTTGCCTGTGAACTTCAAAAAATGTCTACACAGTCAGAATGCTAGGAGCTGCTGCTGCTGCTGCTTGATGTGCTATAGGCTGCAGGCAATGCTTATGCTACTGCCAATAGGCCTAGGCCAGAATGCAGAAGAGTTTTCAGGCCACATTTAACTTATAACAACATACACAACATGGGCATTGTAGACTGCTACAGGGTGGACAGGGACACAATACAGAATCATGTGGCCTCTGCCAGCCTCAACTAAGAGCCACAGCTTTTACCTCCCCATGTACTGGCTGTTTACTGCTTGTATCACAGTTAGCCCTGAATTAACACTGTGGCAGCTGCTGCATTTATTGCATGCATCACAGTCTGCCCTGAACTAACACTGTGTCAACTGCTGCATTTACAAGATAAGTCCTGATCATGTACTGTATTATATATTAATATTATGACATGACCTTGTATTTCATCACTTGGTATTGTAAGCAACTACAAGTGGGAGATTTGTACTTAAATTAATATACCTTGACTGCAGAGAGTTATTTGACTTGTATGTATCCATTAGCAACTAGTAGGCCTCGGGCCCTAAGATTCACACATTGATACCTTCCCAAGGTACTGATGATCACTGCATGCCCTCATTAGCAGCATATGTTTCTAATGGGAAATCATAAGAGAAAGAAGTTAGAAAGTAATGAGAAACTTAGCAGTTTCTGGTTTGACCACCCTCACAAGATCAAACAGGCAGGATGCAAAACACGTAGAATAACAAGAGCAACATATCCTTGTTTGGGCCATAACAGTAGCTCAGCCTAGGTCTGCCCCCTTGAAAGAAGATTATACTCTTGCATGCACAATGAAAGGAACCCACCTTTGCTCCTCACCCTCAAAACAGCAGTCTATACTTGTTTGTGCCATTCAACCTGCCCTTTATTTGATGGCAACTGCATATCACAGTGTTCCCAGTTAATATTCTCACAGATGTAAGGTAAATGATATAGACAGGCTTACAACCTGCATTTCTCTGAGTACTGGTCAGATAACTGATGAATGACCAAGAAACACAGGGAAGGCAGGACACAGCTGTATATTTGCAAGGAATAATCATAACAGGTTGAGTGATCACTAAGTGCACTACATCCAAATATATTAAATATAACACATTTACAAATAAGAGGTCATGCCTTAATATTAGTGTACATTCAGTTGCACTTGGTTGTGTGAGGAATTACATCATGTATTTGCTGCCAAGCTATTTGTATGGCAAAGATAGATAAGACCCCCCCCCCCGTTTTCTGATCGGGCAGTGCAGTGAGAGTTGGGATCCAGACCTATGTAGTCGTATTGCATATGTACTAACATTTTATACTGTGTTTGTGATAGATTGATTTTTCCTCATTTCAACTATTTCTTCATTTGTTATCATTTTGGGGGGGGGGGCAATGTGGCTAGGCACATCTTGTTTGCACATACTGTGGCAGTGTAAATACTGCATGAATGGGACACCCAGGTAGTAGACAGGACCCAGATAACCACAAACATACATCGGATACATTCAATTAATATTATTGACCATCATGCAAACACATTTCCAGGTAGTTCACACTCTTGTGCAATGTGTTTGCATGATGATAAGTGATTTGCAACACTTTCAAATGTTGCAAAACCAGAAAGTGTGCATTCCCAGTAAATTTGATACACATATTTGGAAGGAAAACATCATTCTACATTGGTATTGATATGTGGTAGGCATGGCAGGTGTTTCTGGAGATATTTTGAGATCCTGTGCACAAAGATGGGGAATTCAGGAGTCCAAAGTGTTTGTTAGACTCTTAGTGAATGAACATAGACTGCATCTGTCTTAGGCTGTGTTTTAGAGATGCTAATTACAACATAAGCAGCTGAACTGCATGCTAATCAACTAATCTGGTTGAGCAAGGACCAAGGGACTATTGTGGCTCAGATTACAAGGCAGCGGCATGGAATAGTCTGCCCTGGGCTCTGACCAGTGCTACTGGTATCCCCCACACTGGTGAACAATGTAGGAATCACTACAGAGACCTCAGAATGAAGAAGAGGGATACCCTTGACCATTGGCATGAGGAAAGTAGAACTGGGGCACCCCACAGATTTGTAAAAGTATCACTTACAGAGACTACTTATAAGAGTTAAAACTAGATGTAGTCAGGAGTGGTATGCTTAATGGTATTCTGTTCTGTTTTTTTTTCACAGCCATCACAGATGTGACACTGAATGTGTGAACCCATGCCACTAGACTGTCACGGAGGATGAGAAACGTGGTATTTATGCATCTGCATAGTACTCCTATTTTAGCATTAAAAGTAAAGAAGCCTTTATTGGTTTATTATACAGTTGTATCAAACTGAGCAGTTGTAATCAACTGTAATAGGAAAGTATGCATGCATTAGTCTGGAGGCCAAAACAACAGTTCAGTATTACAGAGAAGTCATAGGTTGTGCCTTCAAAATCCACATTTCCCAGATATGCAATACTGTTACGTTTTCATCGATATTGCAAAAAGCAGTGGCACCAATGGCCTGCTGTAAACTGTAATCAATATAATTAGAACATGCATATGTGCAATATATGCACACATCAAGAATTGTTTGCTGCAATCTGTAGTATATTGTGCATCTGTTAGAAGCTGGGTAGTCTTAACAGCAAACAAGGTATTTGTTAGGAGTTGGTAGTCTTAAAAAAAAAGGTAAGAGAATAGAGTTAAATAATTGTACCAATAATTTGTATGCCACATATGAAGTTACTAATGCTCTCCCTTTTATTTTCTCTCACCTCAACCCTTTTCTCTCTCTCTTTTTTTTTTTTTGTTTAAATTTTTTATTTTTTGTTTTTTGCCACAACACAGCAAGGTAGACCTGTCCTATACGATCCACCTGACTTCAATCCACCAGTTACAGCACTGCTGCCAAGTGCATATGCTATGCAACCTGGTAGCACCCCCCCCTTCTGTTGCCCCTCCCTATCTGGCCCTTCAGGTAGTTCTGCCCCACAGGATAGGCCAGTGGTTCCCTCCAGGAGCAGTGGCAGAGGTAGTAAATTTATCACCTGCTATGAACTGCCAAGGTTGGTGTGTAGGGTTGTGCACCACACAGTTAGTGCTCAAGTACTCCAGATGGAGACACTGCTCTCCATCATTGTATGAAATAACACAAGAAGACTCAGATGTCAGACACTGCAGGCATCAGTGCAGTGAGGCGATAGTGATGACAGTCTAGTGGGTGATGACTTGGTTCTCACTGTCACCCAACTTGATGTTTATGGGTTCGCTATGTCCTCACCCTCTCCCCAACCATGGTGTTCACCCACCTGTTATGCCCTTCACCATCCCTGTCTCTTGTCTTGTTTGTCTTGTGTGTCTGCAACTGCTTCCTCACCTGCCCAAATTACCTCAGCCAGACATTCCTACATTCCGTCCCCAACATTCCTCTCTCTCTCTTTCTCAGAAATAAAAAAATGGGCACCTGTCCAAAAAAAAAAAAAAAAGTTATCCTGTACATAGCTCTCCATTTTGCACACGTGTCTTCTTGACACACTTGATTCGGTCCATTTCCCTATACAACAGATTGTGTTGTGGTCTCCCCTCGAATGGAGGTGACAGTTCAAATTCACCTGATATTTTGCATATGTGGTCATGTTTTATTCTTGAAGAAATGGATAGCTATGGTTCTTTCCTGCATCCTTCCTGCACATTCCTGCCTTCCTTTCACTTTGTTCTTACCCCTACTTTCTCCCCATTTTATCACTTTACTGTCTTTCCAGTTTTATTTGTTTAAAGAATTATTGCATGGCGAGAGAGAGAGAGAGAGAGAGAGAGAGAGAGAGAGAGCGAGAGTGAGAGAGAGGAATGTTGGGGAAGGGATGTAGGAATGTCTGGGTGAGAAATGATGGGCAGGTGAGGAAGCAACTGCAGACAGACAAGACAAACAAGACAAGAGACAGGGACAAGGACACAAGAGGTGGGTGAACACCATGTTTGGGGAGAGGGTGAGAAATCCAGGTCCCATACACGTTGAGGTGGTTGACAGTGAGAATCTAGTTCTCACCCAGGGACTGTCATCACTGTCATCTCATTGCACCACTGGTTGCAGTGCTCAACATCTGCGTCTCCTATGTGTACTCTGAATGAGGATGGAGATCAGGTGCTCCATCCAGCATAGACATGCACCCACAGTGTGGCGCACGATCCTAATCAAAATCCCTGGCAGCTCATGTCAGGTGATAAACTCACCATCTCTACCACTTCTCCCAAAGGGAGCCACAACCCTATCTTCAGGAGCAGAACTACATGAGGGGTCGGGTAGTGTAGTGGTGGCAGATGGGGTGATACCAGGTTGTGCACCAGACATGCTGGGGAGAGGTCTAGTGGAGTGGGGTTAGGTAGATCTTGTGGGACAGGCCTACCCTGCTGTGCTGTGTGAAAAAACAAAAAATACTAAATTAAAAAAAAAGATAGAAAAGGGCTGGGTGACAGAAAAAAACAGGGAGAGCATTAGTAACTTCATATGTGACATACAAAGCATTGATACAATGATTTGACTCTATTCTGTTACCTTTATTTCTAACACTATAAACTCCTAACAAATTTCTTCATTACTTTTAAGACTACCCAGTTCATAACAGAGACACACTATAGTACAGATTGCAGCCACCAATCCTTGATGTATGCATGTATTGCACATATGTGTATTCCTAATATACTGATTACAGTTTACAGAAGGTTATTTGTGCCACTAGTATAGCGGTATGACGTTATAATGCAATAATGCTGACAACCAAGCAGTATTATATATTTGGGAAGTGTGTTTTTTGAGCCCACAACTGATGACTACTGTCTAATACTGTACTGTTATATTGTCCTACAGACTACTGCATGCATACTTTCCTTTTACAGTTTAGAGATGCAAGTTCACTGTTATTTCAGAATATGGCACCACTGCTTTGTGCTACAGACTAGGGCAGGCATAGTTTCTTTTTCAGTTGAGACACAAATGTTCATTTTGATAGAACTGCATTAAATACCAAGTAAACAGTCCTTAACATGTAATGCTTTTAAATTACTATACAAGTTATTATTATTATTAAAATACTATCTAGACAGTACTGTTCTGTTCCATACATACCACATGCTTCTTGCATCCTTAACAAATGCATGGCATGGGACCTGATATTTAAGGGTTGCTCCATAGCAGCTGTAGAAAAAACAGAATAAAACACCATTATGAAACCAGTCTTGACTATATTCAGCTTTTAACTCTTACAGTTACTCACTGAAATTGATACTTATATATCTGTGAGGGGTCCCCTGTACTAAATTTCCAAATCTAATGTTCAAGGGTATCCCGCTTCCTCCTCCAGTGGTCATTGAAGAGATGCCTGCATTGCTCACCAATGTGGGGGATATCTGTAGCACTGGTCAAATGCCTGGCAGTACTATTCCAGCCTTCAGACTTGTATTCTAAGCCTGAATAGTCCCACAGCTCTTAACTAGAAGTCCAACAAAAATTTTGGTCACCTAGACATCCCATCTCTACATCTGACAGTGTACATCCTCACCAGCAACTCCTGATCCTGACATGACTGCCATAGCTCAAGCTCAATGTATAATGAGCATTTTCCTCCAATTGCGTTTTATATGTTGATGTTTTCCTGCCTATTACATGTCTCATGCTTACAGAGAGTGCACACATTTTGATTTTGCAACATTTCAGAATGTTGCACATCACTTAGCATCACGCAGACATGGTAGGCAAGGGTGCATATTACTGTGCACCATATTTGTGTGATGTTAAGCAATGCTCAACAGTGGCAAGCACTGTAATGTCAAGATTATTAAGCATACAGACACGTGTAAATGTGCTAGTTAAATGAACCATGTCTACAGTTCTCCTAAGAAGGTTGAGAAAACAGTTCTGCATATTGCACATTGCTATAATCTGCAATCTCACAACATTAAAACAAAATTTGCACACTTTGTACTACTACCTGGACCATCTGCAGTCCACACCTACACTTAACACCTGCTGCCACAGGATTAGTGATATGATATGCCTTATCTTAGTAGTTATTGTAAAGTTCTTGCTGTTAATCATAGAGCAATGCCACTTACTGTGTTTGCTGAATAGCCAATATTATTAATTCAATGCATCCAGTTTATGTTTGTGGCTGTCTGGGTCTTGTCTACAACCTGGGTGGTCCATTCCTCCAGTTATTGTGCTGCTGCACTGTATGCAAACTAAGTGAGCACAGCTAAACATGTTTGTGCCAAGCAGGCATTGTGCAAACATTAGCCTAAAAAAATAAAGTAAAAAAAAAATTAAAAAGGGGAGATTATGCAGATTTTTGCAGAATGTCCAGATGTTTGCATCATATTTTTGGGCTGTTCCATGTAAAATGTGAGGTTTACTGGGGAATCGCTGAAGATTCAACTCAATACATAATGACATACATTTCAGTTTTGTGCTACATATTCTTCAGAACATGCATACAAACACAAATCCTATTATTCAACCTACTTTCTATGGTTATGAGAACAATATAGTAAATCTGTCCTTATTTTTTATAATTTGTCCCCCCATTAGTTTAGTGTTTGTCCAGATTTCTTGCACTTAAAGGTTGGGTGGTACGATCTACAGTCAGTCTGCAGGTTTTGTGGCCAGCAACACTGGTACGAGCCGTGAAACCTTGCTTACATGTACCATACATCATTAATATTCATGGTAAGATGCCACGCGATGAAAAGTATCACATACGTGAAAACACTCTGTGTAAGCTCTGAACGGAACTTACACAGAGTTTATAGAATTTTCACAGTATATCTATTATATTTTATATCACTGTTGGTAATAAAATAGGTTTGATATTAATGACACATTCTTTATGCCATGTTATATTTATATGGTAGTCTTATCTTCAAGCTTCTGATGAAAATAGGACTTGTTGACTAGTCAGACTTTTCAAGTAAACAAGGTCAATAAATTATTTGTAACTCAAATAGTGAATTATATGTCAAATACCTTTCACCTATTACACTCATTGTATTTTAATAAAAAAGTGACTTTATTCTACCATGTATTACCAGTGTTGCTAACACTTTAATGCAGCATGGTATTTTGAGATTGATATGTTATGTAGAGTTTTACAATGTATGTTTACAAGAAACTGAATGGGAAGCTGATAATGGATTTGTAGAAAAAGGCAAAATAGTGTAGCTATTTCCACAGATATGTTATTGGACAACTTTCCAGTGTTAACACTTGCAGTAAAGAAGATTTTGGTGCATATGTCAAATCTAGAGAGGTTTTCTGATTTTTGGAGTATATGATAAAACTTTAGATTTCCTCTATCTTTTATATACAGCTGCATGCACAGGATACTTAGGTGAAAGTACAAAAGCTAAATATTATATTGTTAAAAATTTCTGAAATACCAACATTTTATTGTCCTATCAGTGTACACTAAATTCACATTGGACCTCCAGCTACATCCATAGCTTCTATCCGTGATAAATATCTACAAAAATGAAAATCTTTTGCTACATCACAACTTACATAAGACAGTAATGAAGCATTAATCCTATTTTAGAGACTCCAGATATTTTCTTCAATAGATTTCTGACTTATAGTAAGATGACAATAGGGGATGGCTTACATTAGATGTTAATAGTCTGTATACAAATATCAGTCATAATCAAGGCTCTGAGTGTCTTTTAAATTTCTTAGCATCTTCACATATGTTTGTCTCTATTGTGAAACTCGCTAGGTTTTACTTAGATCTTACCTCTTTTATTTATTCTCTACCAACAGATTGAAGGAATAACAATGGGTGCCCCACTCACACCTTTATATGTTAACTTCGTTATGTCGGTATTTCAGAATGAAGATTAGCAGGACTTTTGTGAAAACCATGTGCTTAATTATTACCATACCTGTCAACTGTACAGATTTTTACCGAATGTCCAAATTTTTGCCTGATATTTTTGGTCTGTTTCTCAAAAAAATGTGGTTTTGTTGCAAATTATTGGTAAATCATTGAGGGTTGAAGTTAGAAAATAATGATAGACATTTGAGTTTCAGACTTCATACCCTTCAGAAAAATCCATGCTAATGCAAAGCCTGTTATTCTATTAATTTTCTAAGTTTGTAAGAGCAATATTTATAAAGTGTCCCTATTTTGGGGCCTTTGTCCCCCCATTAATTATGGCTTGGTCCAGATTTTTGTGCTCTAAGAGATTGAGGGGTATGATTATCACAGATATGCAGATTGTCTGATTTTTGTGTTTAAAGGGACATATTTTGGTAGGTTGTCATTTTTGTTTCTCTTTATATTGTAATATTTCTGAAGATAAAGCCAGTTTTCTAGATTTGTTTCTCAGAAGTTGCAATAGGAAAGTAAACACCACCTGGTTTGAGAAAGTCAGTTCCACTCTAAATGATTTGTATGGTAAGGGCCACCCCATCCCATTTATAGCATGTCCATCCTTGGAAAACTGCTCAGAATAAGAAGGATTTGCAGTGACACATTCTTTTTTGAAGCTAACTCATATGGTCGTAAAAGTGTTCCTTAATACACAATTAAATGTGTGTCTATATATGTGTGTGCTTGTGTAGAAATGGGTCCAATAAAAAACAAATATGCTTTGTCACTGAAAATAGTTTGCTGCATAGCAATGTTAGTTTGCTTCAAAATGTTGTCCTGTATTACTCTATGAAGACTCCCATTGTGGAAAGCTGTGTAAACAATCCAGTATTGCTGACAGGAAAGACAGAAATTTAGCCATCTCTCTGATTCACACCCATTTTGTTAGGCCACTGGTAAGAAAACAGACAACCATATACCACATGGATACTTTTCCATGTGGCAGTTGTGGTGAATGTTCATATTTTACTTTATACTCTGTAAAATATGGCAAATTTACCCCTAATAATAATTTTCTTATAAATTTGTAGTGTAACTTTTGCCATAAGATGTGAATGCCATTTTTGTTTTATTGGGGAGAAGGAAACAAAGTTTAAGGGTGGTACTCAGTCAGTAGCACCAATGCGTTAGGAAATTAGGGGGTGAGCAAAGACTGGCATAGCTGAACCAGAATTCATAGAGACCAGTTACACCAATTGACTGTGTCTTTGAATGTAGGTATGTAAATGAGCAGCTAATAAGATGGTAATGAGAAGTGTTGTAAATGTTCTTATACTAAAAACCATGAAGGCACACCAAGTTGAACTCATACTGCACTTTATTCATCAACACAAGCAGTGAATAACAGTTAAGCTCTTTCAGCCACAATGGGACTTCATCAGAATTGTTACTTCTATAATTAACCTTGTTTAAATAGCCAGTTAAAATCACTAATTGAACACATTTAAAGACACAGAACCCCCATGGGAACAGATTAAAATATTAATGCATGGTTATAATATAAAATATCAGTCAATCAACTATTAATAAACCTAAAAAAATGCAAAATCATATAACAATCAAATAACAAGAAATGAAATAAAAAATAATAATAAAAGTTATTCAATAATCCAAACTCTTCAAATTAAGTACTGAGGCAATTGAACAGGCTTCATTAATACCAGGATAAACTAGGGCATTTAAATCCAGTTGCTATAACAATTCTCTAACTAAAAGATGATCTTCTATCACCCTGCCTCTTACATCCCTCTTCAATTGTTCTATAACAATATATCTAAAAGAACAGGAGGGACTGCTCTTAATATGTCTGAAAAGGGCATTGGTTTCCTTATTCTTGATTTATATCCCTCTCATGTTCATATATTCGATCTTTTACTTTCCTAATAATTTTCCTATGTAAAAAGCCAGGCAATTTTGGCAACAAGCTGCATAAATAGCCCACTTGGTGTCATCGTTGTATTTTCCTTTCACTTTAATGTTAAAATTGCTCAACTTAATAGTTTCACCTACTAAAATATGTTGACACATTCTACAATGACCACATTTGGGCATGCCCTTAACATCTGTTCTATTATACCCTTTAATATTAAATAGATTGCCCCTTTCCATCAAGTTCTTAAAACTAGTACTTCTTCTATAAACAATAACTGGTTGGTCCCCCAAAATTTTACTTAACTGAGGATTGGATGAAATTATGAACCAGTTGTGTTTCAGAATGTTACCAATACTATAGGCATTCATTGAAAAAGTCAAAATAGAAGGTTTAGAAAAATCTTTTGTATCCCTCATCAATCTTGAAGTATTACCCTGAGTATCAATATAATCTATTATAGTACTTCCACCATTAATTTCACTTTGTGTCAATCCACTATTTTGTCTTAACAGAGGGGAATATATCATCCGATAACTCTTATTAACCAGTTCCTCTATAATTGGATTAAAAATTCAATAAGATAGCCCCATTTTAGGAACATCTCCATTAACTTGTCACACTTGGTTACAAAAAGGTACTCGTCTGTAACCACTCTAGCTAGCCTGACTAAGTGTCCTTTGACATCTGACTTTTTCTGAAACTTTGGGTGATGACTATCATAATGGAGGTAGCTGTTAGAAAACGTGGGTTTTCGATAAATATTAGATTTAAAATAACCATCCTTATTATCCTTCATGATTGTTACATCTAAAAATACCATATCCTCATGACTAAATGAGTGGACAAACTTGAGAAAGGTGGTCGTTGACTGTGTGTAGGATGTTCACTGGCTGTTGCATTCTGCATAATATGGTTATGCATCAGTTTGGTGTTGAAATGACCCATGCTGTCATGGCAGCTCTCATTTCTAGTCCGACTATAACTAATGATGACCAGCTTGCAACAGTAGAAAGGAACCCCATGTGGTAGGCTGGTGGACAGCATGTGGCGGCACAGTTTAAGAGGTGGCATCTAGTCCAGAACTATAGAACAGGACATTCAAATTAGTGTCTCCTTGTTTTTTTTAAGAACATGTAGAGCATAATTGATGCATGCAGTGATAACTGTGGGCTATGCTGTGTGGTGCATGGTCTACTGTCACTGTTCATCTGACATTCTCTCTCATCTTAAAACAATTTTTTTTATTACTAGCTGTTTGCCTGAGTGTTCACTGATTCTTGTGCAGTGATGGTGAAATGGAGCAAATCAGTAGATAAGTCCACAGTTGCACATGCTGTCTTTAATAACTGTATTTCTAATGATTTATTTAGTATTCAATAGAAGGTGGTACTGCCAGCAGTGAAAAATGTAACTTTAATTTTCAATTTATTGCTAAAGAATGATGTTGCACTGCACATAAGATTTCTTTCTTACTGTTGTAAAATATTAATGAGGTCACAATTTCTCTACATTTGTTTAGTGATGAGGTATGCATGTATTTTACAGATGTACATAGACTTCTCTCATCCCACAAAACAACTGCATTTAAATACAGATGTGTAAGACTACAGTTTCAGAATATGGTAAAAGTAATGAAGAAAGGGAATAACTGCATATATGTCCACCCTCCCCCAACTCCCAACTTAACTTTGGTTTCACTACAGAGACATATTTATAAATAAATGTTAAGCCACAGTAGCTCCACATCAAATAAGTCATACACCTCTCCCATTGGTAGGCTTGGTGATGCTGCAACAGATCTGGACAATGGGTTACCATGAGAACTCTAAGGTGAATTAGTGTGATTGTGTGATCTAGAGGAGGAGGTGGTCCTCCTGTTAGTGACCTGACAGTGCTTCATCACTGTGACCTTGACCTGGAACGTGAGGTTCTCCTAGGTGCAGATGCCCATTGATAAGTCCTATGAGAAATGTGCTGTCATTGCACACTGCGAGTGCTGACATTACCGTCTCAAAAGCCAGTGTTAGTATTATGTGATTTTCTCCCCAAGTTTTCACACAGACACCCATCCCCTTCCTCTGGTAAAACTGAGACAAGCTTTACACTGCTATGTCTGAACCAGTGTATGAATGGAGGCTGTAACTGATGCCTGCCCTGCCACCATGTTATACATCAGTGAAACCATCCCTGCTCTCTGTCAAGTTCAAAGTATTGTTTGAAATGGTTTTCATCTTAACTATGTCACGGCACATTTCCTGTTGTGCTGTCAATGGTTTGCATGTTTCCTGAGGTAGTTCAAAATAATTTCTGTGCCTAGCATCTTTTTGTAATGTTGTTACTGTGGGCAAAGTGGCCTCAGACTACCTGCCTTCATCCTGACACTATCCTTCTACATGTGGAGACACTGGTGTGGATATGCATGTTTGCTTCTGCTGTACAAGTGTGAGTGGAATGTCAGCCTGTATTTGACTTTGTGATGCAGTGTGTCACTTACTGTAGAGTTGCAAACATGTTGTGAGGTGAGAGATCCTGTCATTACACTGGCAAACTGCCTGCCACTTCCGTCAGGGTGCCTCATAACTACAACTACATTATCATCATCAGCAGCAGCAATACCCTTTCTACTGCTGACTTCATCCATATTTATTGGTACAGTTGAACTGTTTTTTTTTCTGATGCTGACTCTGTAAAATAAATTATTACAACACATTAATAATACTAAAACAGCATACTGCACAGCATGCTTACAGAGGAGGACACTTACCATGAAGTCTGCCTTCATTTTCATTAGCTTCTGATGTACAAGACTGACCTAATAATAATGAATTGTGATGTGCTTAATTACAACACTGTTTGTCACCATTCAATGTTAAACATCTAAAAGGTGTATTTTGTAAACCAGCCTTCTGGAGCAGATAAATTCAAATGCTGCTGCAGACTTTGGTTTGATGGAACAGTGTCCACACCACCTCTAATTATTTCAATTGCACCTTCTTCTGTATCATAGTCACCCCCATGGGTGAACAGAAGGAATTCATCATCTGGTGTTAACTTAAAAAGATCTGGAGCCTCCCCCCACAGTAGTCCTGAAAATTGCATTCTGCCTGGCCTTGCCTCTAGCATGTTCAACCATATCATTTACCTTTTTCTTGCACTGTGCCAGAGATCTCTTCTGCCTCCAACTGCATTGATTCCAGCGACTTCTTGGCTCCATGCATTGCTCCTCTTGGCTTGCCTGGGCCAACCTTTTCCAAACAGCAGTTTGCCATATGTCCTAAGTACTGCCATGAGTACATGATTTTCCCCATAGCTAAAGTTATTTTGTCTATGCCTGGATCCTTTGTTCTCCATCTGTACTATACAGGAAAAAAACAAAAAATAAAATAAAAGGGCTACTGTCAGATGGTTGCAACAATATTGAATACATGATATCAGTATTTAAAGTATAAAGCACTGGTCTGCTATTCCTACCACCAACACAACTACAAATATAATCTAATACAAATGTGATTTCAAAGAGCACAAATTCATATTTTTCAATACAAAAGCAATACTGTTTGTCATTGCATGTGACATTAGTAAAACAACACTTTCACCACACATCTGTATCTCTGTCTTATACACAGTAAACATTGTCAAGTTTAATAATAAGGACTAAATTACATGGACAACAACAAAGTTGTGTAATGATGTATTGCTCAGTTATTACATTTTCAATGAGCAGAAACACATTAAACAACTTGCAAGTAGTTTCCCATATTTAAACACTCATTCATTGCAAATGCACAATGCAGTTCAAAATGCATTGCAATTGATCCTTAAAGCATTCTGATAGGAACTGTTAATTCCCCTGTTAATAACTATTACCTATTTTATAAACTTTTTCTTACTTTAGTATGTGTGAGGTATCCTAAGCAATTTGCCACCTATCTTGACTATTCACAAATCAGTATGGTGCAGCTTAACCTTGCAGTGTAAATTCATGCCAATTTACAAGTTTAATATGCAAATTGGCTAATTTATATGCACGTCTATGAATTTTATTATAATGCAAATGTGTTGCGAAGTACATTATCATATTCCAGATTTTCACAAATTATAAATGGGACATGATACTCAAATGAGTCTGAAAAGGCATAGACACACTATGGGCATTTTTGAATTCAGCATCACACTACAGCAATGCCAAGCTCTTCTCAGGCATGCACTGCTTGGCCAAAACTAGCTAATATAAAGATATACTAGAAAATTTAAAAATAACTCATCTGAATGTCAGGTTGTAGTGAAAGTGAAAATTAATCCCTGGCCATCCATGTATGTATGTCACTCCCTGACAAGTAATATATATACAGAAGTCCAAGAAATACTTCCTGGCATTAGTATTGACATTTCTTTCTCTACTACATCTTAATAACAAAAAATAAAATAAAAAAATGAAAATTAAAAAAAGTGATAGGTTCCCACTTCAGTGCATGCAACCAAATGCTTCTAAAGTGGGACATAAGAAAAAAATGTAAATGCTACGAAGAAATATTACTGGCAACACCTAATTGATTTAGATAAAGTTAAAAATAATCCATTAGTAACTGTATGGTCTAGTAGATGTTTCCTTTTAAGAAAAAAAAAGCATGTGGCACAGCATTTTTGGTTACACCAAACCTGTCAAGGTTATGAATATCAGGTCTAAATGATCATGCTAGAAAAATTAGTTTGATCAAGGTGATGTCACACCCAACAGGGAGTAGTTCTAACCCTGATTATACAGCCCTTACTTTTCTCATTCAGGTTCGGGCTCTTCAAATGATGGCAGCACCTGTAAAGGCACAAGTTCCCGCTCCTGGCTATTCTGAGGAAAAGACCTTGATCATGCTCTACCATCTGCATGACTCATACCTAGAGAAGATCCAGGTGTGCTTCTGTACCACTGTTTGGAAATACTTTTTGGGAAAAAGCAATATCTGGCAAGAGGTTGGTGACCAGCTGTCAACCCTGACAGGTATAACCTGCTCCGATCAGCAGTGCCATCACAGGTATAAAGACTTGCAAAAGTGTAGTGTTGATCAGCTGGCCAAGTGGATTGATCAGTTTTGAGTGAGAAGGTATTCGTAATATTCAAATATCAGTAATGCTGACTGCATGTAATACAGTTAAAATTAAAACTTGCAGTTACTGATGTAAAGAATTATGTAGTATTGCACTGAAAATGTTGTAAGACTTGTTTTAATTATCACAAGAACACAAGTTCTGTGAGGGGTAATTAAATATAAACAAAAAGAATTGATAAACTTAAATTATTTGTTCATAAGTATTTCTTGCTGCACATACAACATGGCTGAAATGGCACTCACCACACCTTAGTCAGACTGACTGTTGGGGGAGGGGAGTGGGGTTTGATTTGCTGAAGTAAGGAACAGCACATACCCTCTCAGAGAACAAGATGTTTTACTTCATTATTGTAATTAGACAAAGTTCTGCAGAAAAGGACATTCACACTTCCTTGAATTGTTACATTTAAGCATTTACAGTAAAGGCTTTCCATAGAGTATTGCATACATATTTAAAACAAAAGACAGACATGCATTCATAGTTCTCCAGTAACCTACACAATGCAGTAGAATATTTCACTAATGAGTTTTAACAATACACACATGTAAGCATTCAATAGTTACAATCTGCCAGAATAAGACAAAAAGAAAATGATTATAAGGAATATAAGAGATATGTGTATCTGTGGAATACAGTCAAATTCAGGTAAACATGATTATCCCTCTCTCTTTTACTTCTAGCTGAGGAAGAAGTCCAATATAATTCCCAATAAAAAAGAGAAGAATCGAGAGACTGGTGGAATCTTCTGGTAAGTGTAACAGGTGTCCTTAAGATATTTATTACTTGAGTAATCATGCTGCAATTTATTACAGACACTTCAGGATGGTATAAACACTAGTACAGCAATACTTTAAAATCTAAGTTCAGTGGCAATCCAGCAAACACCTGTTGTTTTACCTTTGCAGCTGAAAGAAATTCAAAGGAGGACAGGAACGGATAAAGGAAAATGTGTTATACTGTCATAATTTCAGTAGTTAGTAATTTCTTTCATGTTTGATGACTGTTTACTATAAAAAGTATTTTTGAAAAGTATGAATTTGAAACACAAAACCATACCAACAGAAAGGATCGACTGACATTTCAATTCATTACAATAAGCATAAGCACTACTCTGACACATTCTACCAAGTTACATAAGTACTTTCCCAAGCACTGCACCCAAGTGTACACATAAGCACTTTCGATACACAACTGTACTACAATAAAGATAATTTTCTCAATGGTCTGTTGACTTGATGCCTTGAATTACACTAGTATTGTGTGGATTTATTGTCATATTTGGTCTCTCCACACACTTTTTTCTTTTATTTATTATTCTGCTTATGCATTTGTTTTTACTTTGTTGTTTTGCTTCTTTCCCAATTCATTTTTCTTATACAGGTTCAAATTCCTCAGGAATAGACCAGGCACATGCCACTAGGCTAGGGAAAGTTCACCTTCTGCTCATCTGGGGATGTCCTCACAGGGTCAATGTGGAGTCTCCTGCCATACAGGCACTCCAGCATGTGGCAGACTAGCAAGCCTATCTGAATGGAGGCTTTAGAGTTTGGTTGTGGATAAACTAGAAGAAGTAGTGGACAGAATTATGCCAGTTGAAGCCTCTCTTCTGTGTGTAGAAGACACGCTTGCCCAGGTGATGACAACCACTGTGCCAATACAGGCCCCTACCCCCACATCAGGGATGTCCGCTGCAACACCGTCTGACAGTGGATATGTTTGAGGCTTTGTGGACTGGGTAGACAGTTGGGAATTCCTCAACCCTTCTTCCCTTACCATTTCTCCTTCACTGTCTTCCCTATTTTGCACCACAATATCCTCATGAAAACATCTTTTGAAAAATAGAGGGAGTCTATCTCATGACAAAAACATAGTGCCCATCCTCTCCCACCTCCTCCAAATCAAACCCTCTTGATGTTTCCCTTCTGTGTTCCTCCCTTTGTCAACTCTTTATCAATCTTTCTTATCACTCCCTTTCTATTCTTTAATGAAACCATATATTTGTATCCACAAAAAGATACCCCTATATGAAACTGTTCTAACTCCTTTACTTTAAAAAAAAAACAGTTTTACCTGTTCTACAGTCTTCAGCTTTGCTATGAAGCTTTAAGCGTGACTGTGCTCATCCACACTTGCCCGCAGTATGCCAAGGCATGTACAATTTATGATACTGTGAAATACTTTGCATGTACAAAAGGATGATCTTTACGCAACTTAAACATTTAGAAAAAATGGATGTGATTATAAAAATTGTTTCACATTTCCATATTCAAAGAAACTATGTTATGCTGACCTGATTTGCATATCTGCATAACACCGCTGTTCACAGAGGCTTGCTACACACTTGTGTAGCCTGGACTATGAATACTGCCCTAAATTTCACATTCAGGAAAATTTAATGTATGTTAAAAGTGCAGAAAGCTGTTTGCAATGCTGAATGGTTTAAGTGCTTGTATCTTGGATCAAGTAATTGATAATATATGGCTAAAAATTCCTTAAATAACTTTCTTTTATATAAAGAAATAATCTTTATTTTGACATTCATTACTCTGAGGAAATTTTGATACAACATGCAGTGTAATTGTAAATATCGAATTATTTAATTGACATAGCTCTTTCATTTTATTTGCTGCATTTAATTGTTTCATTCATTGATGGGTTTAAACTGCCCTTGATGGAATGCTCAGAGACTTCACTTTTTGGTGGAGGCTTAAAAGACTAGAGCCAGCACTAATATGTGGTGCTGAGTATGTTTTGGGGCTTTTATCAATAGTCCTTTCAGTGTTTTTTCCTTTGTACTTACCTTTGTAGCTTATAGTTAATATGTAAAGAATTATGCCAGCCTATGTAGCACTATGCATGTGCAACAACAGCGCTTGAATTACATAGGAAAATGGTGCATGTTGGAGCGTGCCACTTTTCTAACACTGGTCTTGATTTTCCCATTCTGTTACTGACTAAAAGTTATTTCTGCCTTAATCCTTAATGCTACATAAATGTATCATCCAGTACTTGTCAGTGCAAAATACACAGTTTATAGCACTGAAAATATTTGTTATCTATATCTCTGTCTATCTGTATCTCTGTCTATCTTTATTTTATTTTTTTTTCAAACAGCAGGTGTTCTTGCAGTGAATAACTGACCTGGGGCTTTATTCTTCAGAAATCACAGTCATTATTTTAAAGCATACCATTCTACATGTGTGTATATATATATATATATATATATATATATATATATATATATATATATATATATATATATATATTAAATAATTTAAAAGCAGCAGATTTTAAATTATATTAAAAGGGAAGAAGCAAAGGACCAAAGTGTGAAAACAACTCTTATTTTCTTTCAGCACACAGTGTTTATATTATCTACAAAAGGTAAAGGCCAGCAGTAATGATCATAAAACGAATTCCCTTCACTCTCATTTTTAAGTAACACTGTATACTGCTCCTATGAGAATATTTCTGAGATCTTCCTGATGATGTGTACGCATTCCACCTCCATCTAGTTCATGGTTAATAAGCCAAAGGTCTGGTTATCACTCTTAATGTAATCGGCTACATTTCTCTAGCAGAGACTAGCAGGTAAAATTACTCCAAAGAGAAATTTTATTAAACACTTTAATGGATATCATATTTGGTACTGGGAATTCAACCTTTATTTGTGTTTAATGATATTCATTTGTTTATCTGAGCTTTACTGCTAGAAGGCTGTTTGTTATATTGACAGTACAGTCATAGGTGTACATCACATACATCTAGAACAAACTTAATTGTTCAGCATCTTTTTTTTTCTGTATAGGTGCCCTATTTAATATTCCAACACTAATGGCATGTACATGGTTACTTTTGTATTTTTGCAATATATATTGGGTAACACATACTACAAATCCACTGTAAAGCATAATAAATCCAAATAAAACTAGGATGTGAGTCACAATTTGCTGACCTCTACAGTCTACTACGTTATAACTGTTAGCTCTTTTCTGTTCCTGTTATAGCAGCTTCAATATTTCCATACTTTTTATCAAAACAAGGCCTGTGCTCATATCACAGAGTTTACTGGTCAACATTATATAAAGCTAATAAATAGCAGTCTTCTTAATATGATAGATCCTGGTATACTCTGTCTCTAGGAGTACATTCAGTTATTTTAGCATTACAATCATTAAGCCTGCACAGGTGGCTTACAAAGGTAAAGTCCTGAAGACCCACTTTTAATTAGTATTTTGGGAGTATGACTGCACAGTCAGAGAAGATGGGCATGGGCTCTTGGGGGGGGGGGGGATGTATATGCTTAGATGCATCTCATTGCTTTTCTCTAGAGGAGGCCAGAGACACATGGTGAACATTGTCCTCAGTGAGGCAGGGCTGTTGCTTAGCAACTGTGGAGGTAGGATGAAATAGGATGATATGTCAATTATCTCACTGCATGTCTTTCCCTAGGATTGGATGGGTAAGCACAAGGAGTGCGACTTTAGGACCATAAACACAGTAGCAGCAGCACCATGCTCCACAGGGTGTATTGATCTCCTCACCGGTCATAGAAATGAGTCAGAGATGGTTCAGGAGAGGCTAGTCATGTTTGGTAGATCCAGAGAATGAGGAGATGAGCCGAGCAACAACTGATGGTTCTCTGTTCAGAGCAAAACTTAGTACAAAAGAAGTATTGCAGTCATAACTGTTCAGTGGTTTCTTTGAGGTGTTTCCATCAGTCACTTAAACTATCACTCCTAAAAGATAGGAAAGAAATTCGTGTCAGTATGGCTGAAAGCACAGATAAAAGTATAGTCAGAAAAGACCTGTTTTGTTGTACTATTCTATACATACTGATCTTTTTCTTCACAAAAGATGTGCATTTTTGTTAGCTTATTTACAAGGTTATCCATTTAATATGTGCATTAACAGACATAATACAATTATACTCTGATTAAAACATGATGAGGTGCTCAAAGTACTAAATGTAATGTTTATCTTGGCCTGCTTGTAAGGACATAACTGACAGAGCATCCTAAGTTAGTACTTGTTTATGTGAAGTTTTTATGGAACAAGTCAGGAATATTGTTTATATAAACAGCTCAAATCTTAGTCTGTTGTGCTTTTGCAAACTGTATAATGTATATATTACATATTTAATAATTAATACTAGTGGTGGCACCTTCCAAAAGGATGTGAATGGGAGGAAGCATATGTCAGTGGAATGTACTGCAGCCTTACTTTCCCCATGGTAGATTTTAGACCTTATATTTGGTCTATAAATATACCAGAGATGGGCAGATCAAGGATATGTTTGGACGTTCACATTGCCCTCATCCATGAGAGACAAGCATACAGTTGCCCAACCAGTCATCACAACTACATTTGAATAGAGTAAGAGAAGCATTTTTTTTTAAGTTTCTCTAAGTCTTTTGGGTTTCTATTAGCATGATGGGAATAGACCCCATTCCTAAGTCAAAGTATGATTAAAGCTCATGAAATTAGTATTATTTCAATCTTTGATGTCAGCCAGAAGTACTCTTTGCAGCACACATAATGTGCCCAGTAAATGACTCCTTCTGCAATTTGTATGGAGTTACATCTGTTGGTAACATATCTAAACATGATTGTAGATTCTTTTTTATAAGATCCATTGCTCGTTCAACTATTGAAACTGTCTGGGTATGTTTCTTCCACATTGCTCTCATTTCTGCCTGCAAATTCTGATATTTTATGACTTTGTGTCTCTTAGTACACAAGACACTGTAGTCACTGGGATGTAGCGATTTCAATGATCAATGCTACTTTTGTCTTCTTTTCATGGACCAATATATCTGGTTTTCTTGCATCGATCTTTTGAACTGTTGGTAATGGATTATCCCATGTGATGTAGACTTTATCATTTTCTGTGATGCTGTATGGCTGATGTTTCCAGTGTTTTTCAGCTACTTCAGTACCATACTGTTTACACAATCCCCAGTGCAATAGTCTTGCCACACTATTATGCCTTTCAGTATATGCCATATATGGCATTAGTATGTCACAACCAGCAATGAGATGTGTGACTGTTTACAGTTCTGTTTTACAAAACCAACACTTGTCTGTTTCTCCCACATGTTCAATGGACTTTGTAAACTAATGAGTGTGTAGCCCACTATCTTGGGACACCAATATTAACCTTTCATCTTTTGGTTTGAATTCGCCTCTCCTTAACCATTCCTGGATTCGATCCTCATCAACACAAGGTTCTTCCAGAAGTTTTCTATACTTGCAACTATATTTATGCATTTTCCACATTTCTTGCCTTTTTATCTGCTCCTTCACATTATATTCTTTCTTTTGTTTTTTAGAACATTCAGTTGCCAACTGATTTTTATCTACTTCTGGTTTGATTTCCATTCCGGCTTAACGTTGATATGCATTTTGTTTTATATGCAGTGTAAGATGGTTCCATAGGACTAGAATTCTCCATGATACATACCTATTCTTACAACTTGTTCTAATGATGTTATAAAAATGATTGAAGTACCTTGAGTGAGTGTCTATGCCATCAATGGACTTGAAAATATGTAATAGGTCTGACAGGATAGGGGCTGTTGAGGATCTATATGTGAGTCAGAAGTGACCTGTCAGGAGCCTGTGTGATACTGAGAAGAGGGAATTGACTTTGCAATGGTCGGCATAGTTTTTATGATTTAGGCCTTTGATTTTCTTAGTGAGGAAACACTGTGATCATTACAGGCATGACAACTGGTTAAATAAGTACATAGCTAAACGGGTATTATACTCAATCACTGGTCTAATGAGTGACAAATACAGTGATCACATCCCAGACTTGTATCCCATACATTTTGATATAAGCTGTACAATGAAAAAAGGCTTCCAACCACTAGTGGATACACAGTGATCAAAGATCACTTTGTTGTCACCATAGTTTCCCTGATTTTCAGGAATTTGTTGCTAATGTAATAGTCACAATAGGAGTCTTGCTTGCAGAAGGATACAGTTATACCTTTCTTGGCAGTTAGTTTTAGTCTATGGTTTTCACATTAGGGATTTGTTTGACACAGGCTCTCTTGGAAGACAATGTTGTCCTTTGGGGAGTCTATGACTGCACTGTGTTGCAGTCATCTGCAGACTTGTCAACCAAAAAACATTAACATTAGATTTGACCTCCAAATTGACTAAATCCTGGATACACTGCTAGTGACAGATATTTTGGATGAGGTAGATCTGCCCACATTTATTTTGTGAGTTCTATTTGTGAACCAATTTGCAATGCAATAAGTTACATAGAGATTTGCATTTAAATATGAACATTTATCAATGATATCTGAGGGTGCTGAATGTATTTCAAGTCTAAATATGCAGTGTGTACTGACTTGCCCTCGTCCATTGCTACATAACTTTTTCAAAAAAGTCATGTTTTTTTTGCAGGCAGGATCTGTGCCATATTTGTACCTGTGGTTTAAGGATCAAATTTGGCACTAATGTAGCCTCTTATTACCCCCAATGTCTAGACCCAGTGTGGAAAAAACTGGCAATATTGTAACTTCTTATCTCACCAAATGTAAAACTGCAGTTTGATGAGTGAATCTTTGGTTTGAGCCACGTAGCAAAATCAAAACTTATAACATGAAGAAGTCTCATTCACATATGCTCTGTAGCATAGGGCAAGCAACTCAAAGCGTACATGTCGACTGACACTATTTGAAATCTGTGAACAGACAACAAAGAAGAAATTGACTAATAGATACTGTAAAAGGTGATTATGGCAGGTTGATTGGCAAGATCATATTAATTCCCTCTCTTTGACAAGTCTAAGATATTCCCATTAGACTTTGTGCTAAAGAAAAAAATAATGAACAAGTTCATTTGCCTTATTTATCTCCTCTCTCGTCCAGCAAAGGAGTCAGAGAATGACATCACTGGCAAAGGGAACAGCAAGGTTCTGTATGCACCATGAGAGGATTCCGTAAAGTTAACCAGAGCAAGAAGCAACTCATGGTTACCTAAATTATATATGGAAGCTATAGCTAGTTTGTTAGCAGTGCAACTGCAAGAGTAGCACTAGCTGGACATGACATTAAAGGACAGTATTGTTATGACAAGGCCATGCCCATGGGATGTGCAACATGTGTAACATTCAAGAAGTTTAGAACACTGTTGCACTGGATATGATATTCACTACTTACATGCTTTAATGGTTTCTTGGTAATAGAAGATCACTACAATTAAAGCAATTTAAGAGTTGCAGCCTTCCAGCAATTATGTCATGATTTATATTCATGTAGTGGATTATAAAGTCATGCATCTGGAGCATTTCTTCCTGGGCCACTGATGAAAATTGGCTTCATTTCAAGTCGGACTTTCCCAGTTAATAAATGTTAAATAAATAAATAATTAATAAATAAATCAATTTCAGTGTATCATTAGCATTAGATGAGTCAAAATATCCTTTAAAAGACCTCATATTCCTGCTATGGAAATCCATGCAGTGGAACATACAGTTTGTCTATCAGAAACCATGTTTAGCGAACTGTGTAGCAAAGTGACAAGATTAAAAGGTGGAAAGAATTTCAGGGTGCAACTCACTTAGTGGTTAAGTAATGCCTTACAGATGTAGGAGGAATGTCTGAGGCAGTGTAATCAAGTTTTCCCTTTAGCAAGAGATCTGGTGGTCAGTGTGGACTTAGAGCTGTACAATAATGCATCAAGGGCTTTTGGGATGGGTGGGTATTTCAGAGACATGTGCTCCTCAGCAGCATGGCCAGGAGCAAAGATGTGCAGAGACATCACATTTCTGGACTCTTTGATGAACTGGATAGATGCAATGTGCCAGAGAAAATATATAGGTTCTTAGGTAAGTAATAGACTAGCTGCTCTTGTGGATCATTTTAAGCATAGCCAATTTCCCTTTTGACCTTACTCATCCCATAGTCGATAATTATATATTACCGCTAATGAGAATAACTGGAATTACACCATAGATAACTTCAGGGGAATCATGTATGGGATAAAGCCTTTAGGAGCTGTTTCTGTCCATTGGTAGTACAATATACTCAACAAGAATGTAGTATTCCCATTGGACAATCAAGCAGTGGTGTTTGTACTGTAAAGAAGTTCAGATAAATGAGTCAGGGTGCAGAAGATACTTAAAAACTGGTGTTGCAAAATCAAGAATAACCTTTGTCTTAACTCTGGTAATACACAGTTAATGGTAAAAAGGGTAACAATAGACTTTCTGAGGTTTAGTTATACAGGTGTTAAGCCTTGATGCTGGTGATGGAGCATGTGTCAATTGAGGTACTAAAGAGGTATCCAAAAATGGACTGAGAAAGTCATGGGCTTAGATCATGGTGGTGGAGTGGGGTGGGATGTGACTTGCATGACATTTGGCAGCCTCGTAGAGCATTTACCAGTGTGACAAAGGAAATAGTCTGTATAATTAGTGGTAAAGTGCTTTGTGCAGAGATAGCAGTTTAGGAACGGTGTTACATAAATCTGAGTGTACACGTTCCCATTAAACTTTGATTTTCATGCAAAAGCCTTGATTAATTCCATTAAATGCTACGTGTGGGTGTGATGCTTAAAGGCTGGACATGCCTGTGAGTTTCACACAGTGACAGTCTTTGGACAAGGCCCTTCTGCCTCATATGCTCAGGAGTTCTTGGATGCTTCTCAGGATTATGCTATGTATACTACTGCAGTAGGTCTGCAATGATACAGAATTATGGATCCTTTCAAATTATTGATTAACTGGATGGGAACGAATGGGGTGGCTCACCTATTACATGTGAAGATGTCAACTTCATACCAGATAGTTTGCTTATATGGGTTAAGGCTTCCAAGTTGGACAAGTTGGAAAAGGGCTGAAAATATGTACTTCAAAGAGTAGGTGGGAGTGTCAATGTAGATGACTTCACACCTTAAAAATTGAAAATAGCAAAAATAAATTATCATATTTAGTGTTCAGTATTCCTTCCAGAGAGAAGAAGAGAAGTAACAGTTTAAGGAGGTATTAAATAAGACCTTGAAACCATCTGGCATTCAACCTATTTTTTTACTAGTTCATTTAAAATGGACAGGCATCAGACTTGGCAAGACAAGATTCCTCACTGGCCATCATTGAATGGACAGTCGGGTGGTCATCCATTGCCTCAAAGAGTTATATCAGACAAAAAAAGGTGAGGGTTTCAGAAGGAACAAGAAGACTAGTCAGTGTGCTTTATATATAATGGTGAGAGATTAAGTGTTCGTTTTCCTTACATCTCCCAAGAATTCCTCGCTGGACATTCTATTTCTCTGGGCTAAAGATGGATAAGTGTCCAGCACAGCAGTAAATAGATGGGGACAGACAACAGGAGATGGAGATTATTCAGACGTGGCTTGAGAGGAATGATGAATAGGTAACTCCGTTCAGTTATATTCAGAAATGAGGGACAAATTCAGCAAACCTGATGTTGTAATCATTCATTAATGGGAGAGCAAGCCGATTTATATTGCAAAAAAGGAAACTGCTGTCACAAATGTAGACATTTACAGATTGTTAAAAAAAATTAAAAAAAAAACTACAAGGAGCATACTAGACATTGGTATGTGTTCCTGAAGACATTACTTGATGTAAAGTTTTACCACTGTTATAATGGTTAATTTGTTACTAGATACTTCTGCCAAACTGAAATCTAAACCAATGCACAGAAGATTAATAACAGATTATATCAAAACAAATAAGTCACCATGTAAAACTAACTGGAGTGATGTGTTCAGTGGAAAAATTGCATTAGAAATGTGGAAAGTTTTGAAAGAGAAATTGTTTGAGTGCAAAAAATCAATGTTTAACATCAGAATCTAGGCATGCAACATCAGGGGGAGTAAATTTCCACAAGAACAAGATACCCGATTAAGGTGAAAGACAAAAAATATAAGAAATGGAAAAGAGGTCGAACTACAACTTTGTAAAGTGAAATAAACAAGCTAGACAAAAAAAATAAGCATTGTGTTTGAGACAATGGCAAGAAAAAATTGAAGCAAATTTATATAAAGATATGAAGCATAATAGGAAACCATTTCATAGATACATAAGGTGTGGAAGGAGTAAAGGCATACAAATTGATAAACTGCGTTTAGATTCTAAAATGTATTCTTATGAACAACAGATTATAGATATATTTATAAAATCTTATGCAAAACAGCTTGGTTCCACAAAGGGGGTAATAAGTTATCCTAGTGATATCCAGGTAACCTCCTATGCTGGAATCAAAGTAGATTATATTGAAAAAAAAACTACACAAACTGGATCCAAACAAAGCAGTGGGAAGATACAGAATGAGTAATAATAGGTTCATAGGTTCATAGGTAGGTACTAGGCTATCTGCCCAAAGGCATTTATAAGCCTAGCCAGAATGTGTTGGTTTTCGCCGCCCCCTTAGATTAGTTCCCTGTGCCTCTGTCCAGCAGAACCACTGCAGTGATCCCCAGGGTAAACGTTCTGTTTCTCATCCACTTGTCAAGGCTTCTCTTGAAGAGTTTTAGTGAGGAGCTCTGCCTAATGTAGATTGGAATCTTGTTCCAAAGCATGGGACGTTTCTGGGAAAGGAATCTATCCCTCCAGCATGTCCTATTTATTGTTGTGGTGAGGTTTAGATTCCTAGAGCATGTGGCTCAAGGGGATATGGTTTCTTTAGGTGGAGCATGGCCATCAATTCTGGGTTGGACATGGCCTTGTATGTCAGGCAGAGATCACCTTTGAGTAGGCGGTATGCAACCGAGTACAGCTGGAGTTTCTTCAGTCAAGATGCATAAGGCATTTATTTGAGGCCAGTGATCCTCTTGGTTAGGTACTTCTGTGGTCCTTCCAGCTGTTGAAGGTGCCTTGTAAGGTACATCCCAAATGGGGCATTGTACTCTATGATGGGTCTGATGAGTGATGAGTAGATGTGCACAATGACCTCTTTTGATCTGGATGCGAACCCTTTTGTGATTAGGTGGGCCACATAGAAGGATTTTCTAACCACTTTGGCAATGTGATTATCAAAGGAGAGATTACTATCTACTTGGGTCCCCAGATCCCTTATTATGTCTTCCTTATTTAGGGGACTACCACCTATGTGGTAGTTTCTGGGTACTTTGTTTTTTCCAAAGGGGTTGACTATGCCCTCTTTGGCAGTTAGCTTGAGGTCATGATTTTGACACCAGGTATCCATCGCAGTGAGACCCTTTTGGAGGATGTCTGTTTCAGCCGGAGAGTCAATTATAGCCCCTAGTTTGCAGTTGTCTGCTAACTTGGTCAGCCATAGTCCTCCTGTGCTTGCCTGTACCTCTGAGAAGTATATGGCGAATAGGAGGGGTCCTAGGACTGAGAGCTGGGGAATGCCACTTGTAACCGGTTTAGAGTTAGACCTAGCTCCTGCAACTCTCATCATGTGGGTTCTGTCTGCGAGCCAGTTGGCAACCCATCTTGTGACATAGGGGTTTATGTTCAGGCTGATGAGCTTGTCTATAATACCAGAATGGGGAATGGTGTCTGAGGCCTTTGTGAGGTCTAGGTAGGCTGTGTGTACCACATTTCCCTCGGCTATAGCCTTGGTAACTATCTCAAAGAAATCCATCAGGTTTAGGAGGCATGATCTGCCCTTATCAAAGCCGAAGTGGGTAGGGTCCAGTGTTTGGAGATTCCCAATGTCTCTGTTAATGAATTCCATGATGATGCGCTCCATAGCCTTGCAGACCAAGCTAGTCAGGCTTATAGGGCAATAGTTCCTCGGGTCTGTTGTGGCTCCAATTTTGTGGAGCGGAATAACCATTGCTGTGTACCACTCTATGGGTATGTAGCCTGTGGAGTGGCTGAGTCTGAACAGTGTGTTTAGGTGAGGGGTTAGTTTATCTTTGAGCTCATGTAGGATGCAGCCTGGGACACTGTCCGGTCCCACTGATGCTGTGTTTTTGGCTTTGGAGAGGGCTGTTTTAACCTGAGTGTCTGTGATTTCAGGGGCTCTACATTCTTCTGGTATGGTTATGGGCCCTTTTGTGGGTGAGAGGAGGGTGAAGTTTGCACTGAACCTGTCTGCCAGGGTGTTGGCGATATCAATTGGTTCAGTGTATTTTGTGCCATTCTGCACTAACTCAAGCAGATCTGAGCATTGCCACTTAGATTCTTGACATAGCTAAAGAATGCTTTGTGGTTATCTTTGGAGTCGTTGGCAATTTTTCTTTCAAAGCTAGCCTTGGATGATTTTATGAGGGATCATAGTTTCTTGCTGATACTGATCAGGGATGTCTTCCCTTCTTGGAATTTTACTCTTTTCTGTACTAGTTTCCTCCTTCTGTTATATAGCTTGTTTATGGCAGGGGTCCACCAGACTGGTTTCCTTTTCTTAGAGGAGTGAGTCTTGGTTTTGCTTGGGATAGCATGATCCATGCATTTTTGTAGGTGCCCAGTGAATGCATTAGTAAAGGATTTTGCGGCCTAGACAGCGTTATCCTTTAGCATGGGGGCTTTGAAATATTCCACCTCATTCTTAAGTAACGTGAAGTTGGCTTTTGTAAAGTTTTTCATGGTGGTTTCCTTGAGCGAGGGTGCGAGCAGAATGTGGATATCCAGAGTGATCTGTTTATGGTCAGATCTAACCAGCGAGGGATTGACCTCCAGTGTGGAACACCGGTCGCCCATGTTGGTGATTACCAGGTCCAATATGTTGTCACTTCTGGTGGGAGTGTTGACCAGTTGATCCAGGGTGTTTGAGTTTATAAACTCTAGGAAATGTTGGGCAAGGGAGTTAGCACTTGAATAGTTCTCCCAGTTAGTGTTTGGCTAATTGAAATCATCCAATATTAGGGTGTTTGGTAGGACCTTTATGCTTCCCAGTGTTTTCAGAAATGGGGAATGGGGGTCCTAGGACATGATGGGTGATCTGTAGCAAGCTACAACTTGAATTGCAGTTTTTCCCATTGTTAGTTGCATGTTGATGATCTCTGAAGCATTGTGCTGTGCCACTAACCTAGAGGTGTGGTTTTCCTTGATAAATATGGATACGCCCCTGCCTTTTGTATTTCGGTCCAAGTTCTGTGGCTGAAATGTATGGTATGAGTTGTAGCTTGGTAGTGCTGGGGTGCTCTTTTGAGCCTTAAACCAGGTTTCTGTTACTGGACATATATCAATTTTCTCCATACTGAAGAGTGCCTCAAGTGCATGCATTTTGAGGTTTAGACTTCTGGCATTGAGTGGCATTACCCTCAGTTTGTGTTACTTGTGCTATTTACAGCGGTGGGTTTGTCTTTTGAGCCTTGCATATAAAAGGCACTATGGAGGTGGCAAGAGCCTGGGCCAGTATTTGAAAGCCTAAGGGTGACAGGTGCAAGCCATCTCTAGTGAAGCAGTGTGACTTGTCGAGCATGTCATCCCAGGTGGGCAGACACTGGATCCCCTTTGAATGACACCAGAAACGTAGCCAATTGTTAAAATTGATAATTTTTTTCTTTATACTGTGGTATCATTCTTGGTGAGGGCAGGATGCTACTCAGGGTCAGGGTCATACCGGCATGGGCTACATGATCAGAGAGCTCTTCCATGTCTCTTTTCATGTAGTCCAGGGAGGTAATGCTCAGGTCATTCACACCAACATGGACAATGACAGAGACATATTTGTATTTATTGTGGGGTGACCTAAGTGCATGGGTTATGTGGTGGATCCTGGCACCCAACAGTCAGCTAACAGTAACCTTCTCCTTGCTCAGCCTAGTGAGTGGGACGTCAGTGTGCCTGACTATAGAGTCACCTATTACTAGTGTGTTGGGTATGTTATTTTGCCTTAAGGGCTGTGATTGCATGGCACACTGGTTTTGTGAAGTATGTGTTTCATGGTTTGTATCGGGTTAGAGGTTGCTTGGATGTCTGCTTTGGAGGTCTCTGTTGCTATTGCAGATTTTTATTTAGACCCTCCAAGTATGTTTTCATGTATTTATGTGTTTTTTTTGCTGGTACCGGTTTAATGGGTCTATGTGAGACTGGTGGTGTGATGCCAGTATTTCCCTTCTCCTCTTGACTGTCTGATCCAGTCTTGGGTTGAGAGAGCTTAGCCTCCAGTTTGGATGTATAATTGCATATCTCGCATGTATTAGTGTTTGGTGGTAGGAGGAGAGGGTTGTCTGTGTACATGAGACAGTTGTAACATTGCCTCAAAATGCCCAGATTCACTAGTTGGACTGGAGAGTACACCTGAAACTGCCCTTTGGACATGCCTGGATAGGTACAGTGAACTGTTGTACTGACTGGCTGGTAAGGTCGAATAGAGAGCCTTGTCCTTCTGCACAGTATAGGGCGGTCTAGTGCTAGGGTTTATAAATGATTGCTATGAGTTTTGAGCAAGTGCCGGGCTGAGAAATTAATGGTTTGAGTGCTTAAGTTGAAGTTTTGTCTAGTTCCAAGGGAAAAATTGAAGAGGAGACTTTGTGGAGCCGGGAATAGTTATACCCTAGCTAACCGGTGCTGCCCAGTGCACAAAACTGGGCAAATGCATTTTTATAACAGGGAAATGAAAAAGATAGAAATTAGCCCAAAATGGCCAATAAACTACTAATTTCTGGGCTGATATCACTCCTCCAGGAACAGATAGGCTGCTCAAAGATGCCCTCTCTCACAGGTGAACAGAGAAACTTCCTTCTATCCAAGTAAGGTATTATGGGCAAACACAGACCTCGGGATTTATGAAGCTTGCGCCAGGCGCAGGCGTAGCGTAGGCAGTATAACGCCAAATATGGCCGTCGAGCGATTCAGGTACGATCCAACTCCACGTGCACTACCGGCATACACCAGAACTATGCAGCCCTCGGCTTAGGTATGCTAATCACCCCATGAACAGTGTCGCACCATGCAAATGAAGGTACATAGCGATTCATGAAGTGGTGCAGGCGTAGCGTAAGTCCACGGAAATGTAAACCAAAAAACACAGTTTACATTTTCCCAAACAGAACATCGGAGCTATGGAAGCGGACCAGACTCATGTATTACAAAGTTAACATATGCCAATTGCTAAATACACAGCCAATGGCATAAGAAAAGATGCACAACACCTAAAAAAACAACATTTAATGTCATGTCCACAGTAACGCAAAGTACAACTGCAGGGCATGTGTGCGCAAACTGGAACACAAAGAAAATATATACAAATGTCATAAAATTCCAATGTAATACAAATCAGGATTTCACCATAATACTAAATGGTATGCATGGTACACCACAGCCAAGCTGCAAGGGTTGCTAAGGGTCTGTGACAGTGTTCGGTGTGGTAACTATGAATTAGTAGTCAATGCCATGCAAATGAGGCAGGTAACACTGAATCGCAAACATCCCGCCGGATTAAGGATGTACCATACGGCGCAGTGCTATAACACCGAGGAGTGGCTCAGAGGTATACATGACATCAGCAGTGGGGTGTGCCACCGTAGCTGTAAGCACATTGGAGCAATGCAAATCTGGCCTGGCCGTTGCTAAGCAAAGCTGCCGGACAGGGGTGGGGAGGTAAGTATAGCATCGTTTAGCTGAGAGCACATATGGTGCCCGAAAGCGCATGTGTATGGGGGTGAAAATGTGCCCGAAACCCGGTAAGCGGATGCACGCGCCGCAAACCATAGCACAAACAGGAAGGTCAGGGGAAGAAAAGAAGGAAATGCCGCAGTAGGGTAATTGGAGTACAACTGAGCAATTAACACCTATTAACTCACAGTGGGCAATTGACGGCAGCTGACAAGTCTGCTCACAGAAACCTGCAAAACAGGATAGGGGAGTTGTCCGATTGCAAAGAAAGGAGAACTGTCATAGCAGAGCAAAGGAAACCTACAGTAGACCAGCAATAGAACACATTACGCAAGATAAGCCAGGTCTAGGAAAGCACAAATGAAAGCAGGCTGCTGGATGCATGCCAGAAAATGGTAGGTGAAACATGAAGAAATGTAAAGGGAAGGGCAAGAAGTAATCCATGGCAGCCAAATGTAATTCAACACCAAGGGCACCACAATAGTAGTTCCTGTAGTAAAACACATAAGATACCCTGTAGCTACAATCGTACATACACACCCTATGACATCGTCGGTGTTCACAGCACAATAGTATAAAGTGTGAATGCACCCTACACACACCTGTGTATTCCCAAACACTGCACCATAGGTGCAAACACACGGGGAACTTTTAAAATGCACATGTTGGGAGCTGCCATAGCTGTGATTTATCACCATGTGTTAGAGACTGACGGTGTTGTGGAGGATGATGCTGACAACCACCGCAGGCCCCGGAGGAGGTGAAGAGTGTTCAGAGCAAGGGTAACCTACCAGGGTCTACATGATCTGGAGATAGTAGAGCATTACAGGGTGGGCAGGGACATCTTACAGCAAATAGTTGAGCTGTGCCGGCCACTCCTGAGAACCAGAAGCAACAGAGGGGAACCCATCCCAGTGGACACGAAGATATGTGTAAGCTTGCGAATACTAGCCACAGGTACCTTTCAAAGGCCAACTGGAGATATAATGGGGATCTCACAGGCATCAGCATCCAGGGTACTACACCAGTTCCTGGATGCCATGTTACCACATGCCAATGAGCATATATACTTCCCCCAAACTCAGGAGGAGTTGGCCAGCAATATGCGTCACTTCCACCATGTGGCACACTACCTGAAGGTACTGGGTGCGATAGACTGCATGCACATACATATCAAGTCACCACCCAGTGAACATGGTAGGTGCTACATAAACCACAAGGGATTCCACTCCATCAACTGCCAGGTCGTGTGCTATGCCCAGGGCATTATCATGCACGTGTGTGCTGGCAGCCCTGGAAGCTACCATGACTCCCATATCTGGCATGCCTCACAGCTGTATCAGGTATTTGTCAGGGGGGACATCCCACATGGCCACCTTGTGGAGGATGCTGGCTATGCACTGGAGCCGTGGATGATGACTCCCATCAGAAATGCACACACACCCATGCAAGAACACCATAATGAGGCACACACACAAACCAGAATCATCATAGAGAGTGTGTTCGGGATGCTGAAATCACAGTTCTGTTGCTTGGACACATCTGGTGGAGTCTTGCAGTACTCTCCAGGCATGTGTGCCCACATCTTCATAGTATGTGCCATGCTACATAATATGATCCTGCGGAAACAGCTGCAGGAGGGACAAAATGGCGAAGGCCCTCATATTCCACCGCAATTGCCAAGGCCATCACAGGCACAGGGGGATTCAGACCACAAACACCCTGTGCCAGCCCCAGTAGGCAGACGGAAGTGTGCCCAATATGCCTATGCCTTGGCAAAGAGGGAATGTATAGCACATACTCTGACAGTGTAGGCCCCTATGGACTGACACACCTCTCCACCTGCACACACAGTAAAATGAATGGTACACACACACACGACCACCTGTAAATTGTAATGTATAGGTGGCCTACTGTGTGAATCCTACATAGGCAGCCCTCAAACATTGTACACACAACAGCTATTGGAACAAGGAATGTCAACACCTGTACAGTACATGCACCTATCAGCATATGTTGGTGCTGTGTGTATAGGTTGCTAGGTACATCGGTAGGTACACGCCCGATTGTCAGAGGCCATACACCAAATGAGGCAAACAGTGTCTGCTGTTGCCACAACATCGAGTAACCAACTGTCACTCAGTGGAGCAGAGGCAATCGCAGGATCACATGTGTGTAAGCACTGTTCTCCACACACTCTGCACGGATTCCCTGCTGCGTTAATAAGGGGCTCCACATAATGTAATCATGGATGTCTTGTCAAGGCATGGGGTGTACCCATGACAGGTATTCATCACCCCAGCATGCTCCACCTACGGTCGTTTGAAGGTGTAGCACATTATCATGTGTGGCTCACTGTGATATACATACCCAATGCTGGAGCACATCCAGTAAACATCACATGAACATACCATTAATTGGACTCAACCACATGTAAACTAACTGAGTTACCCATGTGATTGCAGTATGGAGTAACAGCCATAGTATACTCCACATACAAAACGCCATAACACATGTTCAAATCCCAGATGCCCAAGTGGTAAATGCAGTGACCGTCGTGCATGTTCCCGGTCCCACGTCCTGCAAGGGATGTAACTTAACTCCGAAGGCATGAATAATGCATGTCGGATGCAGGTCATCAGATCATGTTTAGCACACGTTAGTGGGAATATGCGTTGCCCAGTGCTGGTAAGTGTCGTTTAAATATGACTATACGGATATGCGTGAAACAGGGCTAAGCTTCTCTGAATATCGCGCAGATCACGGTCAATGATGTCCAGAACAGGTGAAACCAGCATTATTCACCCCTGTACTAATAGCGCCTGCTCTGAAGGGTAAAACGACCACTGCCAGGAGTAGAACATGCAATCATGTATACAATCACCTAACACTATGGTAGCCAAGATGTACCTACGGCAGGTGTGTAATGTGACAGGTTCAAACACAAACGTGCGGAGTCCAGGAAACAGTATACACTGACAAGTACACAATGAAAGGTTTATTCTGCCTGTATATATATATATATATATATATATATATATATATATATATATATATATATACACACACATATATATATAATACAGATAGAAAGGGTGATAGAGAGATATATGTTGACATATACGGATTCACCGATATCTGCAAATATATAGATAGGTCAATGACATTTATAAAACCTTGGAGGTACAAGTAAATAGGATACCACCAACTATGGAATGTGTCACATACCGACACACGTAACCACGAGGCTGAAAGACCGAAAGAACATAGTACCAGAACACTAGAACCGCGAGTAATATTATCACGATATGAAGGGACATTTAGTTACCGCTGCTGGTGTTACGGTCCACGTAGGTACTGTGTTCAACCGTGTTTGTGATTGCCGTAGTCTGTGTATGTGTGTGTTGAGGGTGCCGTGTGCGTTTCCGTGTGACTGTAATGTGTGTGTGTGTGTGTCTGCATCGTGTGTCTGTTAGTGCCAACTCGGAGGTAGATCATTACAGTAGGTGTGGTTATAGCTAGCCGTAGGCATACGGTTACCACCTGTCCCACATTAGGAGGGACAGCCCCTCCCTGGGCAGTTGTGTCCTGACATAAAACATTACAAAGAGCAAATGTCCGAGATTGTAGGACATTATTATGTCACATATATTATGTAATATTTGCATTAAATGGTTATGCCTGTATGTAAGAAACGCAAATGTTACATGCAACATGATAAATAGCCAAAGTCCTACAACAATAAGTATGTATTGAGGATAAAAGTATGTGATATCCTGTGTACTGACTGTGGGTATGTGTCAGCCTGTAAACACCGATATGTGTCCCGCAAGTGTCCCACAATGGCCATTTGAAAAGGTGGCACAACATGCCAAAGAGGTTCAGTTACCAACACAACTGCAATGACTGCAAATATCTGGGACTGAAATACACAGGACAGCTGTCATTTAGTAACATTCCTTTACATATCGCTGTAATTCCTGAGGTATGTAATTATCAACCTCACCTGCATACTATATAGAAACCAATTAACAACGGCCCAATGTATATGCCCGTGACAAAAGTCTACTGACTGATAGGTCTTTAATTAGGGAAGGAGCCCACACACATATATGAAATATATAGAAATGCAAGCCCCACAAACCTGTATATGCTACGTACACCCACCTACATCCCCCACACATGAAACTATAGCAATACAGACTGTAATTACAGCACAAACATCCAGTCAGTCAATTACATCTGCAGAAGCATTAACATACCTTGTGACAAACACATTTTAAAGGCACCATGTGAAATCGTAGCCGTTGTATAATGGAACAAATGGCGATGTTACAGGTTTTGTTTGCAATAGTCCCTTATCAGATGGTTGGGATGACAGGTACACTCACATATAGAACCACATACTCTAGCCATCACACACAATCCACGGTGGACATGAATCCAAACTATCCATGTCTCTACACATAGCAGTTGCAATTACACACAACAAAATACAATACAGGCCATCTCCCCGAAGGTAGGGCAAATGGGCAACGCCCAAGTGGAGAATTCAATTATACCCCACTGTTGCCACGTAATTGGTGAATGGAGTAGCTGCACAGGTGATGTGCAAGTAATAAGTCACTCAAGAACACCAATTGGAGGCAGGAAACCACATGCTACAGGTATCAAAGTATATAAGGATGACTTGCCAGACATTCAAACCGCATGCTCATACCATAGAACTGTTTAAACAGTGTAAGAGAGATAGTTAAGAAAGTCCGAAACGATAACAAGGTATGTAGAACACTCAGTATGTAAGTGTATGTATAGCCTGTTTTGTATTAATTATGTTAGTGCATGTATAGCCTGTTTTGTATTAATTAAAAGTGTCCGCAATGCATAAAGTGGGAAAAGGTATTATGGAATGATGTCTTGCTGAGCATAGTAACGCTTGTAGAAATTGTGTGTCCTGCAGTGGGCCACAAGGTAAACATCACAGACACCACAAGGGATGCTACATGAGGGCTTTAAACAGAACAATTCCATACCACCCGCCGTCAATGGTAGGGTATGTCCAACAAGTACGTGCCATAGCAGGGGATAGTATATGTTGATATACTGTCACAGTAGGCATGTGTATGGGCATATAATGACTATGCACAGTAAAAAACAAACGGTGCTGGCAAGAGTTACCTCCACCAACAATAAAATGAACAGTAAAAAACAAAGCAGGAGGTAGCAGCCACGGCTATGTAGAATAACAGCTTTATTAGTAAAAGAGGTGAGCACTTCCGTGGCACCAGCCACTTCATCAGACAATCAAAGAAGAGTAAAGCACAGCATTTATACCAAGCTTATCATTGCCATCAACTGCCCAATTAATCCTTAAAGCCATATACTTAGTATAAAAATTTTATATCTAGTGTGAAAAATTTTAAAAGCTTAAAATTAAAAACAGCTCAACAATAGAAACAGCATATTACATCATACAACTTAATACATACAATATAAAAGTATAAATATATATAAAAGTATAAAAATATATAAAAAGTATAAAAAAAATATAAAAGGTCGAGGGGGGAGGGGGGTACTACCTACTATTTCTTTAAATCTCTATTTAGAAGAATGGGTTTAATATTGATTTTGCCATTCAGGCTTACCCCAGTGTTAGCTCGTAGCCTTATAATCCATTCTAGTTCCCTAGTTTCTACTCTATTCCTAACATCTCCACCTCTATTGTCGGTAAAGACTTTATCTATTACTAAAAATAAAAATGTGTGTGTCTCATCATAGTCCCTCACATGCCTGGCTAAGGCATTTGTCTCTATTCCTCTGGTGATATCATATACATGCTCCCTCATCCGGTCTCTCAGCCTTCGCATTGACATTCCAACATAGAAGGCAGGACAGACTGTGCAGTGTGCCAAGTATATAATATTCATACTGTCACAGTTAGCTAATATTCTGAAAGTAAACTTCTTCTTTAGATCTAAATGCAGAAATCTACTTCCAGTGTCAACGAAGGTGCAGTAATTACATTTATTGCAGGTGAAGGTTCCATATCTGACTGCATTTTCTATTCTTGTTTCCATGGGTTGTGATCCACATAATCTTTTTATAGATTTTTTTATTCTTAAAGCAAATCTCAGGGTCTCACCTACCAGCCTTTTAACATCATCATCAGCACATAGTATATTCCATTTTTTTCAATATACTTACTGTAAAGATCTAATGTTACTCGAGTAGGATACTTGTACTCTCATGTGTTTCTGACTAACAGTTCCTCCATCTATGATAGTATCCATATCTGAACAGTATGGCTTACCTATTCCTTCCCTTGCCTCAGATAGACCCACTAATGACTGTTGTATCTCTTTTTCACTGTACCCTCTATGTATGAACCTTTCCTTCAAGTTCTTGATCTCTTCCTCATACTTATTTTGACTAGCTGTGAGTCTTGATGTTCTCAGTCCTTGGCCTCTTACGGTGTTCTTAAATATATGTCTTGGGTGCATGCTCTGTCTATGGAGATAGCTATTCCTATAACATTCTTTCCTATATATTTCAGTTTCCAGAATACCTCTATCTTTTTGAAGTATCCTGACATCCAGATAATCTATAACATCATTGGAATGCTTCATTGAAAACTTAAGGAAGCTGGTACTATTGTCTATTTTGTGGAAGAATGATAGAAATGAGGCTACATCACCTCCCCATAGAATAAAGAGATCATCCACCAATCTTCTGTAGAACTTCAGATGCCTTCCCATCTCAGTCAGTAGGAATTTTTTCTCCCACATAGCCATAACAATATTTGCGTAGCCATTTGCACATGAAGTGCCCATGGCCACACCATCCTTTTGTCTATATAAATTTCCTTCAATCAAAAAGATATTGTTCTCTAATATCAGGTCCATCAACAGTGATAATAAATCAATAACTTGTACATCATATGTTTCGTCTTCCATTAACTACTGTTTGAAGAGCTCAACACCTTTACTATTGGGGATGACTGTGAATAGAGATTTCACATCCAACGTAAACATGAGCCATCTATCCTCCACAGCAATACTCTTACAAAATGCATACAGATCATTTAAAAACTGTTTTGTATCAGTTAATATATATACATTCTTTTTCAACACAGTTTTAAGGTGGTGCTCCACAAAAATGGACAAAGGTTCAGTGCACCAGCCCCTCCCTGATACAATGGGTCTCATGGGGGCCACTCTGGGATGTTTATGTATTTTAGGGAGTCCTTGTATGATGGGTAGAACAGGTTTGTCTACTATGAAGTACTTGAATAGCTCTTGGCTAATAACTTGCCACTGTAAACATTTAAATAATGCATTGTATATTTAAGAAATGCTTCTATAATTTAAACAGAGAAGAAAAAGAAGCTTTGGAGGTTTTGTGTAATGATCGCTCCATCGCAGTGAGACCAGCTGATAAAGGTGGTTCTCTAATGGTGATGGATTATGTGTTTTATAAGGAATCTATGCTGACAATGTTGAATGATGACATCTCTTATCAGAAAGTAGCTATTCAACAGGTGCATGTAAGCAGCATGTTAATATACAATGCATTATTTAAATGTTTACAGTGTCGAGTTATTAACCAAGAGCTATTCAAGTACTTCATAGTAGACAAACCTGTTCTACCCATCATACAAGGACTCCCTAAAATACATAAACATCCCAGAGTGCCCCCCATGAGACCCGTTGTATCAGGGAGGGGCTGGTGCACAGAACCTTTGTCCATTTTTGTGGAGCACTACCTTAGAAATGTGTTGAAAAAGAATGTATATGTATTAACAGATACAAAACAGTTTTTAAAAGATCTGTATGCATTTTGTAAGAGTATAGCTGTGGAGGATAGATGGCTCATGATTACGGTGGATGTGAAATCTCTATTCACAGTCATCCCCAACAGTAAAGGTGTTGAGCTCTTCAAACAGTAGTTAATGGAAGACGAAACATATGATGTACAAGTTATTGATTTATTATCACTGTTGATGGACCTGATATTAGAGAACAATATCTTTTTGTTTGAAGGAAATTTATATAGACAAAAGGATGGCGTGGCCATGGGCACTTCATGTGCAAATGGCTACACAAATATTGTTATGGCTATGTGGGAGAAAGAATTCCTACTGACTGAGATGGGAAGGCATCAGAAGTTCTACAGGAGATTTGTGGATGATCTCTTTATTCTATGGGGAGGTGATGTAGCCTCATTTCTATCATTCTTCCACAAAATAGACAATAGTACCAGCTTCCTTAAGTTTTCAATGAAGCATTCCTATGATGTTATAGATTATCTGGATGTCAGGATACTTCAAAAAGATAGAGGTATTCTGGAAACTGAAATATATAGGAAAGAATGTTATAGGAATAGCTATCTCCATAGACAGAGCATGCACCCAAGACATATATTTAGGAACACTGTAAGAGGCCAAGGACTGAGAGCATCAAGACTCACAGCTAATCAAAATAAGTATGAGGAAGAGATCGAGAACATGAAGGAAAGGTTCATACATATTGGGTACAGTGAAAAAGAGATACAACAGTCATTAGTGGGTCTATCTGAGGCAAGGGAAGGAACAGGTAAGCCATACTTTTCAGATATGGATACCATCATAGATGGAGGAACTGTTAGTCAGAAACACATGAGAGTACAAGTATCCTACTCGAGTAACATTAGATCTTTACAGGAAGTATATCGAAAAACTGGAATATACTACGTGCGGATGATGATGTTAAAAAGCTGGTAGGTGAGACCCCGAGATTTGCTTTTAAGAATAAAAAATCTATAAAAAGATTATTATGTGGACCACAACCCATGGAAACAAGAATAGAAAATGCAGACAAATATGGAACCTTCCCCTGCAATAAATGTAATTACTGCACCTTCGTTGACACTGGAAGTAGATTTCTACATTCAGATCTAAAGAAGGAGTTTACCTTCAGAATATTAGCTAACTGTGACAGTATGAATATTATATACTTGGCACACTGCACAGTCTGTCCTGCCTTCTACGTTGGAATGACAATGCGAAGGCTGAGAGACCAGATGAGGGAGCATGTATATGATATCACCAGAGGAATAGAGACAAATGCCTTAGCCAGGCATGTGAGGGACCATGATGAGACACACAGATTTTTATTTTTAGTAATAGATAAAGTCTATACCGACAATAGAGGTGGAGATGTTAGCAATAGAGTAGAAACTAGGGAACTAGAATGGGTTATAAGGCTATGAGCTAAATTGGGGTAGGCTTGAATGACAAAATCAATATTAAACCCATTCTTCTAAATAGAGATTTAAAGAAATAGTAGGTAGTACCCCCCTCCCCCCTCGACCTTTTATACTTTTTTATACTTTTTTATATATTTTTATACTTATTTATACTTTTATATTGTATGTATTAAGTTGTATGATGTAATATGCTGTTTCTATTGTTGAGCTGTTTTTAATTTTAAGCTTTTAAAATTTTTCACACTAGATATAAAACTTTTTATACTAAGTATATGGCTTTAAGGATTAATTGGGCAGTTGATGGCAATGATAAGCTTGGTATAAATGCTGTGCTTTACTCTTCTTTGATTGTCTGATGAAGTAGCTGGTGCCACAAAAGTGCTCACCTCTTTTACTAATAAAGCTGTTATCCTACATAGCCGTGGCTGCTACCTCCTGCTTTGTTTTTTACTGTTCATATAATGACAATGACATGTCTAAGGTGGTTCCGCTGTGCAAGTATGCTTTGCATTATGGGATACTATGTAAAATATGTGTAATGTACAGTATTGTAGGTAGATATGTCAGATATTCTGCACAGCATAACAGGAATATCATGCATACCAAAGGTATCGTCTATTGGCATGTACAATATACAATAACAGGATACATATGGCTTGTAGTCGTGGGACACTGTAATAGCATGATAGCTAATCTAAATGAAGTGCTACTCAATTAACCATGCACAAAGGACATGCAATAGCTTCACAGGTTCATAGTGGGGTACTATGCAGTCTGGCAAGTCTATGTGTAAGCCCAACTACAGTGTTCACACCAGCGGCACCTCTCTAGAGTAGTGTCCTGTCTGTGAATAGCAGAGGCATGTGTTACCTGCACCTCTGCACAGTACAGCCACTGCAGTGATCCCTGGCGTACATGTGTGTCTCCCATCCACCAAGTGAAGTATCACATGAACAGTGCTACTGAGTGTCCCTGCGTGATGTACATAGGAATCATGTTCCAAAGCATGGTGAGTGTCTGGTTTGGGAATGTAACCCTCAAGCACATCCCACTCATCGTTGCGTGTGTGCACATATCCATGAGCATGTTGCTCACAGTGGCTTTTGCTTATGTCGCTTATGTGGAGTATATCCATGAATATTGTTGTGGACATGGGCCCTGTCTGTTCAGCAGAGGTCACCTCTGAGTATGTAGTATGCAAATGTGTACAGACGTGGTGTCCATAGTTCTACCGCATACGTCAACCATCGGAGCTCAATAAACATCATGGCATGTTAATGTTGTGGTATGTAAAGCCGTAGCTGTTCTGTAAGGTACACCCTAAACAGGGTGTTGTACCCTTGAATGTGTGTATACGTCTGGAGTTCAGAGGTACAATGGGTGTCTATGTTCCAGCTACAAACCCAGTACAGATAAGTGTAGCCACGTAGAAAGATATCCACACCACAGTGGCAATATGGTTATCAAAGGAGTGGGTGCGACATACGTGTGTACTATGATCACATACAATGTGACATGTATGTAGGGGACTACCACCTATGTGATAGTCAGTGAGTGAATGGTGTAATGCAGAGGGGATGTTCATGCACCTTGTGACATGCAGCTTGAGGCCATGATATTGATATCAGGTATCCGTTACAGTGACACCCTTATGGAGGGAGTCAGTATCAGCTGGTGGATCAATCATGGTGCCTTGTATGCTGTTGTCTGGAAAGCTAGGCAGGGAAAGTCCCTCTGTGCTAGCCTGTACCTCAGGGAAGCATATACCGAACATGAGGGGCCCTATGACTGAGGACTGTGGTATGCCAAGTGTAACTGAAATACAGTAGGTACTATGGTATGCTACCCTCATTGTGTGTGTCCTGTCTGTGAGCCACTTTGCATAACATCCTGAGACATAGGGGTCTATGTGCAGGTGTATGTGTATGTTGTCAATACCAGAATGGAGAACAGTGCTGAAAGCCAATGAGAGGACAATGTAGGCTGTGTGGACCCCCTTAAAATCATCAACTACCCTGGTAACTGTATCAAAGGAGTCCACCCGGTGTAGGAGCCATGCTCTGGCCCTAACAAGTCCAACCTGGGTGGCATCAAAGGACCGGAGCCCACCAATGTCTCTGTCAACGACTTCCATGATGATGTACCCCATAGCCTTGCAGAACAGTCCAGTCAGGTGTATAGGGCAATAGTCCCTGTCATGCATTGTGGCACCACCTGTGTGGAGTGTGATAACTGTTGCTTTGTGCCATTCAGGGCCCACAATATCTGATACAAGGCTATTACTGAATATGGTGGCCAAGTGGGGAGACATGTCGTTCAGAGGTTTGTGTAAATCACAGCCTGGGATGTTGGACGGTCACATGGGGTCAGTGTTCCAGGCCATATAGAGTGCAGGTTAGTACTGTGTAGTTGTGACCGCAGGGACACCGCAATGTTCCTGCATGGATTGTGGCCCTGTAGGGAGTGAGAGGGTGTAATGTTAGCATTGAACCCATCTGCCAGCATGTTGCCAACATCACTTGGTTCTGTAATGTTCCTGAGTAACTGTTGTATGTCAGAGCAGATGTGAGTATTGCCATTGACGTCTGACATACCTCCATAATGCCTTGTGGTACACCCTGGAATGTGTCACAGTAATGTTTACGTAGCTAGGTTTGGAGTATGTGATGAGGGATCCTGTAGCCCTACTGAGGCTGACCAATGAGCTACCCCACCCATGGGATTGTACTCCACTTTGCAACAGCCTCCACCTGTTGTTGTAAATTATGTCCATGGAACTGGACCTCCCAGAGTGGCATCCATTATCTTGTGGGTACCATCATGGCTCTGTGTGGAATAGCATGTTCCATGCAGTTGTGTAAGTGCTAATGAAGTGCACTGGGGTATGTTTCAGTGTTTGTATGTGCATTGTCCATCTGCACGGGTGTCATGACATTAACTACTGCTGTCATGAGATATCTGTAGTAGGCGTTGTAGTACTCTTGTATTGTGTATGCCGTGAAGGGTGTGGTGCCGGGATGTGGATAACAAGGGTGATTAGCATATGTTTAGAATCCACCAACGAGGGGATAACCCCAGGTGAGGAACACCAGTCACATGTTGGTAGTGTCCATGTCAAGGAAATTGTTGGTCTTGGAGGTGGTGTGTATGGGTTGATCCAGCCGAGTGGAAGTTATGAATCCCGGACAGCATTGGCCTAATGTGTCGGTACATGAGTGGCTATCCCAGTTAAGTGTGGGGTAGTGTCAGTCTCACATCAGTAGTACCTGTCTGAACCCTACTGTCCAGTACACCAAGAAATGAGGTCTGGTAACCGTGGGGTATGTTGTTGAATCCGTAGCATGTTACAATGTGTACAGCAGTTCTGGCCACAGTTAGTTTCACATGGAGCACCTCTGATGCATTGTGCTAAGTAACTAGCCAGGATGTGTGTACAACATAGTGGAATATGGGAACACCTCAGCTGTGGGTGTGCCGGTCCAGGTTACATGACTGAAAGTTGTGGTCTGTGTATAACCTGTCATTGCAGGTGTGCTCTGCAGAGCCTAGAGGCAGGTCCCAGTCACTGCAGAGATATTGAAGTGGTCCATTATAAGGAGTGCCTTGCCTGCGTGCGTCAGAGATGAAGATGTCAAGCATTGCATCACATGACCCCATGTTTTGCTTGCCTGTTCCCGTTCTGGTGGTGAATGTTATTGGAAACTGTGCAAAACAGGCAGTATAGAAGCAGTGAGAGCCTTACATGTTATCTGTACTCCCAGGCCTGACAGGTGCAGGTCATCTGTGCCAAAGCATTGTGTTTTGTTGACCATGTCAGTCAAAGCAGACAGATACCAGATGCGTGTGGAATGACAGCAGAAGCATATGCAACTGTTGAAGTGACACAGTCAGTCATTGTACAGTGGTATCAGGTCCGGATGAATGCATAATGCTCCCCAGGGCATGGCCCATACCTTCAGGGCTATAAGACTGGTGAGCTATTGCATGTCCCTGCACACGTAGTCTGTGAAGTTGCATCTCAGGGCAGTTACACTAACATGGAGAATGACAGTCAAATTGTCCCTGGTGAGGTGTGGCATGGGCGCATAGGTTATGTTGCAGAACCAGTTACCCGACAGCAAGATGTAAGCGACTATCGCCTTGTGTAGCCTGCTGAGTGGGACATCAGTGTGATCGCCTACAGAGTCACCTATGACTGGAGTGTTGTGTATGTTATAACTCCCTATTGGCTGTATGTGATGGGCACACATGAGTCTGTGGGCTATAAGTTATTGTTGTTGTGTTTGGTGATGATGGCTACCTTTGGTGCCTGCACAGAGTATGGAGAGGTACTGCACAAGTTGTACTGGTATGTGTGGCCTGTGGTGGTGGAGATCTTGTGAGACTCTCTGATGATTGGGGTGTGTTGCGAATGTTACACATCCCCACATGATTGTCAGGTTCAGTCAGGGTTGGTGACAGCATTACCCTCAGCATGGCTGCATATGTGCATCTCCCACAGGCTGTAGTGTCGTATGTTGGGAGGTGAGCATTGACTGTGTACATGAGACAATTGCTCTATTGCCACATGTACACCATATTCATCATATAGACAGGCAATAGCACTGGTACGTGACAGTTGGACATGCCTGTATATACAACCATGTCTAACAAGATATGTGAGTTATGTGTGTACAACAGCTGTTGTACTGTAAGCAAGCTGGAAATGTAAGGACAGACAGTGTACTTGTGAGAAATGGTGTGGAATGGGTGCTATATTAATCAGTAGCTCATGAAGTTCTCACAAGTTCTGAACAAGTGCTGAGCATGAAAATACAATACAGATAGGGTGTTGGATAATATCAACCCACAAGTGGTGACGACAGTCATAATTGGTGGCACCACACTATTACCCTGCTGAGTATGGTCTGCAAGTCCATGAACCATTATCAAAGAAGATGTTAGCTGTACAGATGTAGATGACAGTACGGATGTTTGACTACATATACCTTCGTATGTCACAGGAGTGTTCTACCAGTGGCCTGTTGACAGAATCAACACTACAAAAGGTGCCAGAGTGACATGTGCATATCACACCAATGCCAGCTACAGTAAAACAGGGTTAATGTGTTGTACTCCACCCTCGTTGTAACCCATACCACACAGACAAATGTGAGGCATCTGTGTATGTAAGGATGTGAATGGCCGTGACCTATGAGCAATAGCTGTCTCAGTGTTGTGAACAACATACAGAATGGGCTTTGCGGGTGAGGTGTGTGACATATGTGCACATTCTGACAGATGATATCTGCATTGTCATCACTAGGTGAATATCCCTGTACCCACTAACTACCACCTAGGCCGCGGTCAACATTATGGATACTGTGTAAGGGATGGTGCTGTGCAGTTCACCTCCCTGAGTTTGGTGACATCTCCAGGCCCCTTAGGTAGTCATACGAGGCACCCATGTCATGACAGGGTGCCATCCATGAGCATGGAGATCATTGGACAGGCATACTCATCACTCGGGTGACCAATATTGGATCACATATCACCTTTAAGGGGTATTGGCCATGCGTGGATGGGAGATACCAGCCTTCACAATCCTCACCTCCACTATGCAGCATGCTGGCTACCTTGCATAAAGACATGTGCTACACTATGATGTTGGACATGCTACATATCCATATCCTGATCTGAAAGACATATGTCATGGACAGCCACCATCCTACTACTAGGATCGTCACATGCTGGACAGATCCCTGTGCCATACATGTGACATACTCCTGCCATACCATGCAACTCTGTCCATCAAAGCTGCACATGTCATCTCTGTCATACATGGTGTGATGACCGCATGGTAGATGTATTATCAACTGTCTGGATCAGTAATGTGGCACTGATGAACCTCGCAGTGGCAAAATGGCTGTCAGATACAGCTAGAAAACCTTGCCAGTACATGCTATAGTTGATAACCATCCCTGTGAATGACGTCCGTCTAGCCATTGTCCCATGTCTATCATATGTGCAACACAGGCGATCCGTGGCAGGATGTTGAACAGCTGTACAGTGTCGTGTAGATGTATATGGCAAAACACATGCATGTAAAGGTTTCCATGTGTATGTATGCATTGTCACTGCTCAAGTCCATTAAGTCAGTGTATGTGTTGATATATGATATATACACAACATCAAGGTCTACAGCAGTACCGTGGACTCATCCAGGCATGTGCTGATAGGTAAGAACACCAGTGCAGGCAAACAAACATGCCCACATCAAGACAGCATTCACATGGAGTATGAACAATGTAATGAGGTGACACACATATATGGTGATAATATCCAATGCATAACGGGTGTTACATGTGTGTGACACAAACATGTCAGTCGTGTCAGTGTCATGATGATTTGCAAAGATAACTGTGCAGATGTACTAGATTTACTAGAAATGTATGTGCAGCAGTATCTCTGTACATCTCTGATACTGTGACCTGTCACCATCATTATGTCTTACAGATAATGCCTTGTTCAAGCCTGCCAGTGTACAGCCACCAGGAGGATGATATCCTCATCCCATACCTCCATGAGAACTACGAGGTGTTGTTCAGCCATGTGCCACAGCATGCCCAGCAGCATGACGACCTGTGGCAGGATCTTCGCAGGAGGGTGAATGATGTGGGTGACCATAACCGCATCTACCAGTAGTGCGCAGACACTTTACGGACTTGATACAACATGCAAAACAGCGTGCCACTGCAATCACCAGGGAACAAGGTGGAACAGGTGGTGGGCCACCAACCCAGCCCCCACTCACACACACCGAGGAGCTACTGGCTAGTCTGGGGACACCCTCAGAACAGCATCCACAAACACTAGCTGCCATCGCGGAGGTGGGTGTCTCCCAACCAATGAGCCTGGAGTTGCCTCGTAAGTCAGTACTGCACATATGACTATTATATCCCATTTAGTTGCATGTGTCACTGTACATTATGTAATGTAACATCATATGCAAGGTATGTTGACACACATGCTGCATACTACAGTATGCTACCCTGGGTATGCACATATGTGCATACTATATGCTATTGTACAGTCAAATGTGTTAACATGCACAGTGCACCCTGTGGCTGTCATACAGTCATGGATAATGTTCAAATTGCTGTGTCACCCCTATACAGGTACCTCTGGGGTGCCGCACAGACATCAACCCAATGCAGGTGAGACTGTCATCAGTATCAGGCATGTTAAAGCATAGATCTATTCACCATGTGGCCAGTTAACACTTGTACACTTGATGTTCGGTCCAGTCATGATATACAGGCCGCATCACCCATCATTCACACTGGCTACCCATGTGCAATATATACAAACAAAATGATACACCGACATGAAACCACAGTATTTGTCATTGCTACATGTGTGGACAGCTGTGCATACAACGGTGGAGGTGTTGTACAATGTAGGCATATATACTATACATTGGAACAACACGTGTGGTACGCAAACAGTACCACACAGTGAGCTGTGATATGGGCAGCCCACAGGAGTCACCATTGTGTTATATGCCTCTGCCATGGGTGCACACATTGTGAAGTGCCATCTGACATGTCCCAGACACGTAGTGTTCTGGCTGCAATATTGTCATATCCCATAACACATACCCCACATACCAAACATACAACCCATTGTCTGCATAGCCCTGTGGATGGTGACATATCTGACATCTATGGGTGTATGTCATATGGGACAACACAGACATGTGAGATAGATGGCCATCACAAACATTTGGCCAGCACATGTTCACACATGGCCATTTGGGATGACCAGAGACATGGAGCCACACAGTAGATGTGATGTGTATACACCCTGTTGCACATTGTCCACACATGGTCCAATTATAGCCTTAGTTGACTGATTATACAGTTGATGTGGTGCACTGGACATCCTAAAAGCCTGTGCACAGCTAGTGGAGGTGTCAGTTAAGTCTACCATAGAAGATGTGTTGAACATCACGACTGTGTCATAGCATGACAGTAGTCACCTGTACAGCTTCCACAGACATTGACACCACATCAGGCCACAGATACTGTACATATCCCTTGCTGCTATAGGACATCACCGTTAGCTATGCACCTCGTGTGTGTGGTACATCAATATCATGTGGGACATGGTGAATTGACAAGTCTGCTATGTGTGGACATGGTTGCCAGGCAGCTAAGACTCTGTAGTAGTTGTGCAGGGGTGTCATCTGTAGGTCCTCCAGTGACCTGTCACATGACACAGCATGGTTTGGTGTGTATACACCTCAGCATCGTGGGTCACAATCCACAGTTATGTCATGGGTATGCATGCAGTTATGGCTATGCAATGTGTGCATATTATGCACTGTATAGCAATATAGACACCTCATGATGCCATGCAATGGCACAGTGTCTGTACTTCACACTGTATAGCAATGTACATCGCTCCCACTACCCTTCCATGCTCATGCACATTTGCAAAACATGCATTCTATCTTTAGGGCATACAGACAACACTACAATGTGATGCCCATTATGACACTGCACATGTGTCAGGACACCATTGTGTCAGACATGGATGCATGTTAATGCACACATCAGCAGATTACATGTCAAGGTCACGTCAGCCATGTGTACTGTTAACCTGTTCTGGTCCACATGGTGTATCACGGTGATGCATGCATACTACCATGATTGTGGGAACTGCATGGCTACTGATATGACACCTGTTTGCTGTAGTGTGCACCCCAGGGAGGAATGCTAACTAATACTATTAATGTCTGAGCTGCATGCCGTCTGCTGTATCACATGCATGCTGCATGCTGTCTGTCAAATCACATGCATGGTGTGTCTGTGTCTGTGTGTGTGTGTGTCTGTGTGTGTGTGTGTGTCTGTGTGTGTGTCTATTGTAATTTAGAGTCTTTCTTTGCATTCACAGGTGATGTAGGTGCATTACCCTCCTGCAGTCCATCTGATGTTAGTGTCCCCACAGATACTAGCAGTGATAAACATATGCATGAAGTACAGGCAGGGTTGTCAGGGGCTGAATCTGTGTCAATGGTTGCCATCCCAGCTATGTCCCCCTCTTCCCCGCACACAGTTCTGCTGCCAACACATACCGCATCACCAGTGGCCATAGAGGAAGGACAGTCAGCGTCTGTTAGCGTGGAACAGGAACATGTGGTGGCTACAGAAGGTGTGTCTCCACACCATGGTGTCAGTGTAATGGCTGCAGATGTGCCACACAGGCATGTGGCCGGTGCTGCTCGTAGGAGGACATCTGGCAGACATGCACCTGCAGGACAGAGCGCAACAGCTGGTATCACCAGACGCATGTTCTAGACTGTAATAGTGGCACAGGAACTTGCTGAACGACAGAACAGAGAAGGGCAGAGGCTGCAGAGGGCTGCTATCTGTACCCTAAATGACAACATCCAGGCATTGGCAAATGCTCAACAGCAGATTGCTGATGTTCTGGACAGGCAATTGGGTGACATGGTTGGAATCCTTGACCATGGCATGGCAATCTGTGAGTGTGAGCTGTCTTTGCTGGAACATCTGGTAGGAGTGAGGCATAGGCCACATGGACGTAGGCCAGCTACACCACCTAGTGCAGGTCAACATGAGCGTGCCACCTCACATGCCTGCTCCCATAGTGCCGGTAGCAGTAGCAGTGCAGCTGGTGCTGTGCTGTCCACACCAGGACACAGCAGGCCACGTGGACATGGCCCTGGACGTTTCCAGCGGGGACACGGTTCCAGTGGACATGTGTCGTCAGACAGTAGCCAATCTGTACCTCCACCTGGTAATGCCCATGCAACCCCTGGCAGGCACAGATCACGTGGCCATGGCCGGACACAGTGAGCTATACAACCTGGTCTGTACAATCTGGAGCTGTCAATAATACCCCTGTGTAGGCCTCACAAAAGGCAGAACTGTGTGCACACATACACGCACACAGCAAACACATCTGTAGGGCACCACAACACCCACATGCATACTGAACAGACATGTCCAATCATATCACCGGCACTTACCCACACACATGATGTCATCCATTGGTGCAGCCTATGCCCCTGGAAAACATTATCACCCTGTGCATATGATGAAGCCTGTGCCACATCCCTGTCATCCACACCATCGGTGCAGGGACATGTTCAAATGGTCTGATGCACAGGGTGAATAGAATAGTGAGAGAAGTGTATATTACATTAGTTGTGTAAGAATAGTGAGAGAAGTGTATATTACATTAGCTGTGTACTGTTGACACGCACCAGACATACCATGTAGTACAGGTTTAGCATGCATTGTTATATCAGCAGGAAAAAAAGGCAATGAGTGCACCATGAGCTGAAGTCAAAAGTAAAATAACAAGTAAATCCAAAAGGTCTTCTTTGTATTTAAAATCCTCGTTTATTACAAAAGATAAAACTGCAGGAGATAGCAAGTTGTAAGCGCTTTCGCGTTGTTACCCAACGCTTCATCAGACATAAAGAAAATGCTGAAACTTTCCTCTTATAAAGCATTAATTGTTATGATGTCATTAGTAATTGGAAGTTAAAATTTAAAGAAACAGACATACAAACATAAAATATAAAATATAAAATGCATTCTGAGTTAAAACATTGTCTAGAGCAGAGAATATATTTTACATAAATGTATGTGTAGACATTAATGCTTCAGTGGCCTTGAAGCTAAGAAAGGCTTAAGAGTGAGCCTCTCATTAAGCCCAAACTTATGGGCTTGTAATTTGACAATCCACTTGCCTTCCTCTTCAATTCTGTTCCTTATGTTACCTAATCTCCCATCAGTATGCACCAATTCAAGAACCTGGAATTTGAATGTGTGATCGTCACCTAACTCCACAGTGTGTTTAGCTTAGCTAGGCGTTCAGAATGTTACGTTTGGATATGGCATAGATATGCTCTCTGATACGTTCTCTTAGGGATCTGGTTGTCATGCCCACATAGAACTTCCTGCATACTTGGCACTCAGCTAAGTAAACCAAGTTGATAGACCTACAGCTCGCATGGTGCTTAAACATGTAGTTCCTGTGTGTTTCAGGATGTGTGTAGTTATTAGTATTGGCAACATATTTGCACTGGTTGCAAGATGAGCAAGCAAAAGTACCACATTGTGCCGTAGTACGCTCAGTGACATGAGGTTTATCATAACAAAGTAGCCTATTTAACGAAAGCATGTTTCTATAGGCTACTCGAGGTGTGCTATCAACTAAGGACCTGATATCATCATCTATCATAAGAAGATTCCAATGTTTATTGAAAATCTTCAAAATGTGTTTGCTCTTGTTAGTGTAGGGAATTAAATAGGCTACTTTGTTATGATAAACCTCATGTCACTGAGCGTACTACGGCACAATGTGGTACTTTTGCTTGCTCATCTTGCAACCAGTGCAAATATGTTGCCAATACTAATAACTACACACATCCTGAAACACACAGGAACTACATGTTTAAGCACCATGCGAGCTGTAGGTCTATCAACTTGGTTTACTTAGCTGAGTGCCAAGTATGCAGGAAGTTCTATGTGGGCATGACAACCAGATCCCTAAGAGAACGTATCAGAGAGCATATCTATGCCATATCCAAATGTAACATTCTGAACGCCTAGCTAAACACACTGTGGAGTTAGGTGACGATCACACATTCAAATTCCAGGTTCTTGAATTGGTGCATACTGATGGGAGATTAGGTAACATAAGGAACAGAATTGAAGAAAGGGAAGGCAAGTGGATTGTCAAATTACAAGCCCATAAGTTTGGGCTTAATGAGAGGCTCACTCTTAAGCCTTTCTTAGCTTCAAGGCCACTGAAGCATTAATGTCTACACATACATTTATGTAAAATATATTCTCTGCTCTAGACAATGTTTTAACTCAGAATGCATTTTATATTTTATATTTTATGTTTGTATGTCTGTTTCTTTAAATTTTAACTTCCAATTACTAATGACATCATAACAATTAATGCTTTATAAGAGGAAAGTTTCAGCATTTTCTTTATGTCTGATGAAGCGTTGGGTAACAACGCGAAAGCGCTTACAACTTGCTATCTCCTGCAGTTTTATCTTTTGTAATAAACGAGGATTTTAAATACAAAGAAGACCTTTTGGATTTACTTGTTATTTTACTTTTGACTTCAGCTCATGGTGCACTCATTGCCTTTTTTTCCTGCTGATTTGTTGTTTCTGAGGAGAGTGCTTTACCTGGCAATGTGTTTCCTTTTTGTTTTATAATGCATTGTTATATGTTCACAGTATGTGTCTCGGTAACAACAGTAACAGCATGTTGGTAATGATGCCCTGGTTCCCTCCTTATGGTCTACTTGCATGTGCCTACAGGTAGCAGTGTTTGCAGTCTCCCATGTGTAACTCTGGAGTACTCACAGGCATGTATGACAATATCAGCATGCTATATGTAGCCTCAACCTGACTGTTGGAAAGGCTAACATACCACAGATGTCCACATGTATACTGATCCAGAAGCATGTGGGCAGTTTAATAGGCTACAGTGGCTAGAGACTTGACATCCATACCTGGTCACATCATAGGTATGTTGACATGGTGCAGGAGTTGTACGCAGCGGTCCAGCTGATGATAACGTTAGAGACCACTTGATAGCATGAGGCCTCACTGTGTAGCAGTAATACCCTGTCATGGTAGTAGACTGCATCACCATGAGGGGTTAGGGATCCTGTGTGTTCTGTATGGTAGCATACACCCTCACTCCATGCACCAGACAGCCATACATACATACACACACACACACACACACACACACACACACACACACACACACACACACACACACACACACACACACACACACTGTGGAGACCACAAATGTCATTCACATATGGATAGCTGATATGTGTGTGATACACACACCACTCCTGCCTACGTCATGCTTTCCACACTGCAGCATGTACAGATCTCTACAACAGTGTACAGGGGTGTGTAACAATTGGGATGTATTCCCCGCCATATGTGGCATATATGGTCACACAAGCAAACACAAATGGCAGTACTGTGAATGATACACCTGCTATATGATGATACATCTGACAGACATGCAGCAGTATTGGCTGCATTATGTGTACCAATGCTACCTCCGGCAATTGTGCTGCTATATGCACATGGGAGGATGTAAGTGTTAGAGGTGTCAAGTGACTTACAGTCAGTAACACCTGACCGCTGTGTAGGTTTTATGTTTTCACCGTCAAGTAACAGTAACATAGCGTACTGTTTGCACATGTAATGGTAGGATGGCGTGTGACACACCTGTGAGCCGTCCCCGGCAAACATCCATCTGCACAGGTGGATCACCACTTTATGTACTCACATCCATAGATACCTGATGTACATCCTACCGTACTGTCAGTATTTCACCATATACAGGTGTCAGTGATGGGGCTGCATTGCAACTGCATGTTGTAGTTAGGCACAGATGACTTACATACATCAGCTACTGCACATGCATGGTAGATGCATGCACACTACAAATTGTACATGTGTGTTGGTCCTACAAACCTGTCATGTAGCCATGTTTGTATGCATTGCAATTGGTGGACATGTGTGATGACATACATAACACATGGACTGTTGTATGATATGATGGGTGTCATGGGTAACTAGTACAGAGGGAATGTGTCCTCAGTCAACATTGCTACCTCATGTACTGTTAGCATTCAACAGCCATAGAACCACCTTCCATTTGTGTGCGTGTGATTGCTGTAGCCACTTGGTTGCACAGAGGACAGCAAAAGCTATGCTATGTGCATATGTGTTGTATGTGTGGTCCATGCACATATCCACTGCGATTACATGTATGTCATATCCAAACAAGTGTGTTGTTTGGTGTAGAGTGACAGTCATCTGTCACAGCTGTGTAAGACCCAGGGCCCCTGGAATGTCTAGAGCCGACCTGGTTATGTACAGTGGTATCATTGCAATGCATTACAAATGATGGAACCCTGTCAGTACATGTATAGTCTGCACAGTTGCTGTAGACCTATGTACAGTCCACTGGTCATGAGTCACACGGTGTTGTGGTAATGTATGGCTGTGTATTGCTGGTCCAACGACATGGTGATGTCTGAGGGCTACATAGTAGGCTGCGGTGTGTACCTTTGTGATCTGCACCTGAGACATCTGTGATGGCTCCTGAGTGCATACTGGTCAGTACATGTGAGTGGCCTTCATGTACGTGGGGACAGTAACACCATACTGTGCCCTTCCATGTTTAGAATCCGTGTGCATGCAAGACAGCCCTTTGCAACTGCTAAGTGTGTGAGCATGCCCAGTACACCGTTGTGTACATGGATACACAGTACATTCCACACTGCGCCCTTCCGTGTTTAGAATCCGTGTGCATGCAAGACAGCCCTTTGTAACTGCTAAGTGTGTGAGCATGCCCAGTATGCCGTTGTGTAGATGGACACACAGTACATTCCAAATGAACGTGTGATACTGAGCGTGTGGGCATGCCCAGTCACACCTTGTGTCGGTGATGTGCCTCTGTGTATAGGCATGGCCATTGACATCCTGTATAGCGATGGTGGTCATCCAGGAAACAGATGTCCATTTTCCACATCACGATGGATGCCTACATTGAACACACTGGTTGACTGTCTTGAAGGGTGTACTGTCTGTGACGCGTCCCGTATCTATGTAGTGTTGTTGTAGTGCTCCGTAGATAGGCAGTTGCCCCGATCATACCACTGCCATGTGTTTGTCTACGTCTACCTTGGGACAGTAATATGCTTTCAGACTGCTCACTCTCTATACATTCCCTATTGGCGCCTTTGCGGATGATGTCATCCACCTAGAAGTGTACCTCTGGAAGTGCTTGTTCAGTAATCTTGGTAGCACGTTCTGTAACTGCGTAATGCTGTAGTGTGATAAGGTAGTTAGGTGTATGTTCGACTCCCAGCCCTGCCAAGTGTGTGCCTCTGTGTGTATGTGTGTGTGTGTGTGTGTGTGTGTGTGTGTGTGTGTGTGTGTGTGTGTGTGTGTGTGGGGACAGAGTAATGTTTTTAGACGCCTCACACCACATACATTCCCTATCAGCATCTTTGCCTTTGTGGATGATGTCATCCACCTAGAAGTATGCCTCTGGGAGTGCTGTGTTCAGTAATCTCAGTAGCGCATTCTGTAACTGCGTAATGCTGTAGTGTGATAAGGTAGTTAGGTGTATGTTCGACTCCCAGCCCTGCCAAGTGTGTGCCTCTGTATGTGTGTGTGTGTGTGTGTGTGTGTGTGTGTGTGTGTGTGTGTGTGTGTGTGTGTGTGTGTGTTTCCAGCTGCCTGGGGACAGAGTAATGCTTTTAGATGCCTCACACCACATACATTCCCTATCAGCGTCTTTGCCTTTGCAGATGATGTCATCCACCTAGAAGTATGCCTCTGGGAGTGCTGTGTTCAGTAATCTCTGTAGCGTGTTCTGTAACTGCGTAATGCTGTAGTGTGATAAGGTAGTTAGGTGTATGTTCAACTCCCTGCCCTGCCAAGTGTGTGCCTCTGTGTGTCTGTGTGTGTGTGCGTGTGTGTCTGTGTGTGTGTGTGTGTGTGTGTGTGTGTGTGTGTGTGTGTGTGTGTGTGTGTGTGTTTCCAGCTGCCTGTGGACAGAGTAATGCTTTTAAATGGCTCACACCACATACATTTCCTATTGGTGTCTTTGCCTTTGTGGATGATGTCATCTGCCTAGAAGTATACCTGTGGGAGTGCAGTGATGCCGGAACTTGGTAGCACATTCTTTTACTCAAAAATGCTGTAGTGTGGTAGACTAGACAGGTAGATGCTTGATTCCAGGGCATGGCAGGTGTGTATTTGACAGTTGTACCGTATGTGTTGGTATCTGTGGGCGGCTATCTGCAGGATGTGTTCAGTTTGTTTTGTTGCTGAACTATTTAGTGTCCACAGCCCACATATTCTGCCAAGACACATACATTCACCAATAGGTCTGGTGAGTAACTGTCAGCAGCCCTACTCTTACCCTTGCTACGGTCTGAGCCATGTGACGCAACATAACACAAGTGCCTTGATATTAACAACATTACATGATGCAGATGGCACATGTAGTTTCCTTTCCATTCCTGTCTAATGCATTGCTGTCATGTGGTTCGCTGTTGTGATATAAATGCCATATTTACATATGTGTGTACATGTGTATGTGTGTATGTATATAAACATATATATATATATATATATATATATATATATATATATATATATATATATATATATATATATGTCCATGTATATATGTGTACAAATAATATATGTGATATATGTAGATATAGAGGTGGACATAGATGTGAACATATGTCTGGGGACATCAGCACTATTGACTATTTGTGCCGGATGATCTGTATGTGATAACCTGGGATCTATGTATATCTGCCATGGCATGGTGTTAATGCACATCGTCTGTGGTGTGCAGGGCCACGGGTTGTAGTTGTGGAGACACCGGTTATTTTGTTGCTGGGAAGACCATGGGACATCGAATATGGTGATCATAAGGCACCTGTTGCCAGTTGTGTGTAGATCTGAGTGACACTGAGCAGTGGTTAATATGTTGGAGGTTCGGTATGGGTCATATAACTATTCATTAGAAGACTATACTATGCAGATGAGGTTGACTATGGTGTATCACATTTATCACCAGTGTGTGCTGCTGGTCCCTAGAGTGTATGTGTGTAGTCAGCCAGATGCAGGTCTCGCATATAGTTGACAGCATGGGAGGGGGGGGGTCAGGTATACTGTACGTACATTGCAGAACTATGTCTCGGGAGTGCTCCTGCCTTAGCACACCTAAGCTAGTGGTGTGTCTATACCTGCCTGGTGACATTGGGAGGGATGACAGCAGTGGTGGGGTAGTCAGGGTGTACAGGCTGCACAAACAGGTGTTGATCAGCACAATCAGCTGATGACATGGCCATCCCACACATGAACAGTACATTAATGTGCGCAAGCAGCATACACACAGGTTTTGTCCACACTCTACACCACCGGTGTATATCTACAGGGACAGTTCATGACACAGTCTAACCAAATGACACGGGCTGCAGCAGGCAACATATAACAACATGTGCAGGAGGCTGGGGCAGTGCGGATGTGTATGCTGCCGAACAACCCTTACTGGGGTGACATAAGACTTTATAGACTGAGGGTGACTTACCAGGTTCTACATGGGCTGGGGATGTTGGAACACTATGGGGTGGACAGAGACCTCCTGCAGCAGCTTGTTGACCTGTGCCTAGCACATCAAACAGGCCGAGGGAAATGCATCACAGTGGATACCATGGGATGTGTTGGCCTAGGTGTACTAGCCACAGGTACCTCACACAGCACAACTGGGGATATCATGGGTATCTCACAGGCATCTGCATCCAGAATATTGCACCAGTTCACAGATGCCATGTCAACACATGCTAGTGAGCACGTACAGGTCCTCCACACACGTGATTAGTGGACCAGCAATATGCATCTGTTCAACTACATGGATGAGTACCCTGGAGTACTGGGTGCTATAGCCTGCACACCTAGCACCACCCAGGGAGCAGGGTAGGGCCTACAGTCAGTGCAGGGGCATACCCTCCAACAGCTAGGCCCTATGCGATGCTGTGTTCAGTAATCTCGGTAGCGGGTTCTGTAACTGTGTAATGCTGTAGTGTGATAAGGTAGTTAGGTGTATGTTCGACTTCCAGCCCTGTCAAGTGTGTGCCTCTGTGTGTGTGTGTGTGTGTGTGTGTGTGTGTGTGTGTGTGTGTGTGTGTGTGTGTGTGTGTGTGTTTCCAGCTGCCTGGGGACAGAGTAATGCTTTTAGATGCCTCACACCACATACATTCCCTATCGGCATCTTTGCCTTTGTGGATGATATGCATCTGTTCAACCACATGGATGAGTACCCTGGGGTATTTGGTGCTATAGCCTGCAAACGTAGCACCATCCGGGGAGAAGGGTAGGGCCTGCAGTCAGAGCAGGGGCATACCCTCCAACAGCTAGGCCCTATGAGATTGAATGTGTGTGTTGTCTTCCCTGGAAGCTGTGTTGTGTCCGATATATGGTGTCTGACACAGCTGTAGCACACCAATGCCTATGTGGACATCCCCTACAGTCTCCTAGTGGGGGATGCTAGGTAAACACTGGTGTAGTGGCTTATAACACCCTTCAGCAATGCACACACACCTGAACACTCACACCATACTGAGGCGGATGCACAGGCAAGACATATACATGTGCATGTGTTTGGGATGCTTGGTTCACAGTTCTGGTATCTGGACACATCTGTTGGGGCTCTGTAGTATTCACAAGCTACATGCATACAGCTTGTTATGTTGTTTGCTATGCTACACAATGTTATCCTGCAGTAACAGTTGCAGCAGGAACAGCATGGGGCAGGGCCACACAGCCCAACACCACTGCCAAGGCCTGTACAGGCACAGTGTGACTTGGTGAAGGAACTACCTGAGTAGGGCACAGTCGGCAAAAGCCTGTGCACAGTATGACCTGCCCTTGGCAAAGAGGCAACACAAGGCATATGCACTGACACAGTAGGTACCCACGGATTTCCCCTCTCTGACCCGCACACAGTACAATGGATGCCAAACATGACAGCACCTGTGCTCGGCCATGTATGGGAGGTGCACTGTGTGCATCCGACATAGGCAGCACTCCAGCACCATCCTCAAGTCCGTAACACAACCAGGGTATGACTATTGACCTAACAAGTGGCAGTTGTATTAGAATGTGTACTTACCCATTGCTCTGGTATGTATGTAAGCATACAAGTGACTGTGGTGGCCAAATGTTAGGGCAGTAGACAGTACACATCCATAGTGGCACCATGACATCTGTAGCACATACGGGGGTCACAATGGTAGCCTGTAGTACACAGGGTGTCCTAATCCACTGCACATTATGGGCTGACCTTCATGTGTGTCTGTACAGCCCACACACGTTCCATGCAGCTGGACAGATGTGGACCAATACAGACAAATGATATACGATGGCCTATGGATATGCCCAATGACTGACCCCACTCCCTATGACACACACACAGACGACAGCAGGCCAGACTGTTTGATGTAGGATGTCTAATAGGATGTCCAACACCACTGTGCTGGTAATTAATGCTGGGAACTGATGTACCCTGGTATCCCTCCAAACAGCAATTTAGGTAGATCCACACACACTGACATGGAGTACCTGGCAGACCAGTACAGTAGCAGCAGATGTGTACAACTGTTGGCTGTGCCCCCGTCACACCTACACATGTGAGAGTCATGTGCACCACTCACGGTGCTGTGTAGGACTGTGGTTGTGGTTGCATGTCCCCCCACGCTATACAGACATGTAGCAACTGTCAATGCCACATGACCATTAGCTACCCTGCAGACACAGCATGTCACCTGTCTGTGTAGAATGGAGGGGTCAGCAACACAGTACTATCTAAACATGTGACACATGCAATACAGTTGACCATACTTTGCATGCTCACACACATGACGGTATTGTCAGTCTACAACATGCATAACAGTCATACTGGGCATGCTCACACACTGAAATACAGGATGGCCAGGCATGCACACACCAGTGGTCCGGACATATCTGTCAGTACATTGCTATACTGTTGGATGTCTGCGCTGTATGGTGCTTGCGGTCTATTGTCTGTACATATGCCATGGTCTATTGTTAATTCACATGAGCTATGTGCACAGGGTACTTCTACCATCACGTGTATAGGGCAGTTCTTTGTTTGCAGACAGGCCGATGCCTTTGGATACAAACTGGGTAAGGCACAGTCCAGCAGGTGGGAGCTGTTGTGTGTGGGTTTGCACAGTGTTAAGCACTGATGACCTCTGGTCACAGCACCTTATACACGTTTAGACTCCACATTTCTTTGACAGGGCACTACTGGCATACTGGTAGACAAACATGCTTACAGCCGCTCGCTCTCCAACATTACCGCTTACATTTGTCACTCACACTGGGTGTGTGCGATCCCTTGTGATGTGTATTACATCAGACTACATGACTACAGTATCGGGTATGTGCAACCATTTTGCGACGGCAGCCGTTCGACTGTACGGACTCGGCAGCCTGTCCAGTGATGTAATCATATTATATGCGTGTTCCTCATACGATCTGCTCCCATCTGCCTGATACATGGGAAACGATACTCTGCAATGCTGACATGTGACTTGAGTTTGTTAACGCAGCTGTCTGCCGTGTCATGGTACCGCATACCTACTGCATGTTGACCACCTTTCAGATTGCACGACGGGAGACTGTAGGAGTGACACCTTTCCCACTTTGCATGGGACAGTCCCTCATCACACATCACATGTGACAATACCAGAACTCTCCACCAATCGAGGACACATTTCTGCAGAATCAGGGACAGGTCATGAAAAACAGGGACACTTTTACAAAAGTAGTGCTATTAACTTGACACATTGACAGAATCAGGGCATATGACTTAATACACATATTCTGAAGTAACAGTTGTTTATAACTCTTACTTATTGTCATTAGTCAGTAAGTGTAATTCACCACCTTTCCTTCAACAGCCACTAATTTTAGGAGGGATTAAGAGGGACAGAGTTAAACTTTCTGTCAAACTCAGGGACGTACCTGACATTCAGGGACAGTTGAGTGGTATGGACAATACTCTAGCCATTGCAACTGTCCTGATTAGGGGACCTTCTCTTGTTGTAGGTTTCTGTACTGGTTGCTTGTTACAGGTCTTGTATACCTGACACGTCGATATGTCATGTGTAGTAGCATAAGCAACTATACTGCTGCTAGACTACGCTTTGATTTGCTCCGATATATATATATATATTTCTGTACTATGCATGTCTGTAAGTATGTTCTGCCCTGGTACATCTGACAGTTCTACAGAGCAGGTTCCACTTTGGCCGTTCAGAGTGGTGGCGGCCCTATAGACCCTATATGTAGAGCTATCACATGTGTCGAAGCAACACATACCCACAGCATACCACTCAGCTGTCCCTGATTTTCAGGGCCATCCCTGATTTTGACTCAAATTTTAACTCTGTCCCTCTTAATCCCTCCTAAAATTAGTGACGTTTGGAGGAAAGGTGGTGAATTACACTTCATGAATAATGACAATAATTAAGAGTTACAAACTTCTTTTACTTCAGAAAATGTGTATTAATTCATATGCTCTGATTCTGTCACTGCTTCCAGTTAATAGCTCTAATATTTTAAATGTGTCCCTGATTGTCCTTGTGTTTTCTTGACTTATCCGTGATTCTGTTGTAATTTGTCCCCCACTGGTTGAGAGGTCTGACCCACAGCCAGTAGTACACAGATGACCTCCACGTTTTGCATACATTAAGGTTATTCATGTAGCATTATAATTGATAATACTGTTTCCTATTACATGTAGCTGTTACTGACACAACAAATTGATGTCTGACACCACTACACATACTATATAGCCTCCATTCCCGAACTCACAGGCCATGTGCCATAACTGTCATTTTGCAAGACACAACTGCCCAGATGGGTGTGTCCCTCACAGGCATACGGGTGTTTAACCTCTTCTATTATGCTATCATCTACCTGAGGTGGTCTGCAACTTATGCACTTTCCATCAGTAGCAGAACTCACATACCAATGGGTGTGAATGAACACTGTATCAGGAACAATGCATAACACCCTGCAGGACACATTTAGATGATTGGTTCTATTAACCAGACACATTCACAGTCACAGAACATATGTATTCATTCACGTTTGTTGAGGTACATGCCGCTTATGACTCATACATGTTATCATCTGTCATTACCTGTATTCCGCCACCTGTTCACCTAATATCAGTAGTTCTGGCAGTGTTTAGTTGGACCTTGTTACATTCTGAAACATAACTATGAACGTCCATGCTAATCGGGTACACTGCACTGTGTAGGTCTCTATGTATTCCCCGATGGTTTACAAACTATCCGGTAGATGTGCTCTTCAGGTTTGGGAGGTCTAGGCGTATGTTATGCCCACATAGGAATATTAATAACTTCCACTGGGCGGGCCTACTACATCTCTGCCAACCAGCACCTGCACACTTTAGCCCATTATTGCATATCCATGGTCCACCTACCTGGCACCCCTCTACAGCAGTCGTGACAAATACTTACTGCGAGTGCAGCTGGGGTATGAGCACACCCCTACACATTGCCCACTCTCCCCATCTTGGGACACATGTCGTACATTTTGTCAACCCATGTATTATCACACTTGCACAACCTACTGTTCCATGTACACCTACAATCTGCTCGTATTAGTGTCAGCAGATTCTTTCATACCCTGAATTTTTGGGGTCCCGCAAGGGACACCGTTATCCATGTTTAAAGTGTAGACCTTGCAGAAGTCTCCCACTGGTCCTTTCCTACCGGTGTTTTGGACAGCAGCAGTGTGTTGATCTGTATTGCCAGTCTGTATGTCTGTCCAGCCTAGCTGGGCGATGTGGGGGGGGTACAACATTTCTTTATTGGACCTCCCAGTCACAAATGCCCGGGCTGTAAACATGTTACCCCTAATTGCTGTGAAGTAACCTATTTATGTGAATGTGTATATCTACACTGACATATAGTTTGTTTTGTGTGTATGTGTATATATCACTAACTGTTGTTTGTGTATATATATATATATATATATATATATATATATATATATATATATATATATATATATATAGTATATATCCTTGTGTGTGTGTGTGTGTGTGTGTGTGTGTGTGTGTGTGTGTGTGTGTGCGTGTATATATATATATATATATATATATATATATATATATATATATATATACGTTTTTATCTATATACACATCTGTGTGTCCATTAACCTATACATTTTCCCGGACATGGACACTTACACATGCGTATTGGTTTTATCCCTGCTTCAACAGCATCCTATTGCCTTAGTCATTCTGACACCGACACTTCACTCCGGTGAACTTGTGCTCAGTATATTGCACGTTATGCTGCGGACAGATGTCACAAGTTTTTCATGTCTGGGTTGCCACTGCTAACTAGGTTGTGATAATGTCATTCGACATATTCCTCATATGCACAGCCAATTATTCCTGCTACTGTGTTTGTTTCTGTACACATTCATATTATTACTGTTGATAAGATGTGTGTTTGTGTTACTGTGACTGTACGTTGACAAATTGTTGTCTTCATGTAGTTGTGTTTTTCTGCTTTTCCTGGTTTGGGGTTGTCACAGCAGAACTCCGTTCCGCTCATAGGCGGCATATACGTTTTACGTGCCGGGCTGCCAGACCTGACGCACAACGTCCGACAATGATACGCCGATTCATGCATGTCTCCACGCAAACGATGCTCTATCTGGGAATTGCACCTCTGTACTAGCTGACCTCCACGGGCCGCTCCATTGCACCCGGCGCAACATACCCTATCACTCCTGTGTCCGTACTCGCATATCCATAGTTTCTTCTGCACACCCGTGTTGAGTTTCCCCATATAACAACCATTATACACCTGATATCGCAGCCATGACACACCTTTACACATTGCACTCTCATGAGCGTTGGGGCCCTACACACGGTTTGTACCACCTCGTGTATTCACAGGCTCACCATCCATTCATATTTGCACATACGTGCCTTTCCTGGTGTTATGGATTGCGAACGATTTGCGGGTTACAAGTGTAGGTGGTTGTAACATGTCCTACATTTTGTCTGTTTACAATGTTGACGTAGCACTTCAACGATGTTATGGCCACTGGTATAGCCCTGCCTCTGGTGTGAAGAGCGGTGCTCTACTCACACTTGTGCAGCTTTATGTGACATATGCTGCGAGCACTTCATAATTCCTAACTTGCTCTGGATTCCCTTCACAACCCTTAGGTTTGCTTTCATCTTTCAGCGTTCCTAACATATCTATATGGATATGTATATATATATATATATATATATATATATATATATATATATATATATATATATATATGTGTGTGTGTGTGTGTGTGTGTGTATATATATATATATATATATATATATATATATATATATATATATATATATGTGTATATATAGATAGATATGTAGATATATAATTGCATATTTCTGTTATGTCTGTGGATATATATCTATACACACATCTATCTAACTATATATATATATGAAAGTTATAGCTGTAGAAGACAACATACATTTGCTATGCTAATAGCTGCGTACACCCGCGCAGGCCCACTTGCATCTACTTATTCTAACTTACACATGTTTATAGGCACGTCTTTAGGATTACATGTGCCTTATTCCTTATGACAGTACCACTTTGATGGAATCTGGTTAACGGACCCATGCGAATGCGGTCACCTTTACATGTATAAATGTTGGCTTTACAGCACAGAGGCATTCATTACACAATTAATATGTGCTATAGTCGTACTTGAACTGGGAATGCCTTTACGTTAGGCAGATGCTGTAACCACTACACTATTGGTGTTCTGGCTCATTTATATGTATACCCATGGTTCATAGCTACTCTGACATATGCCTCACCGCTTCCCTTATACAGCAGGCATCCATTCTCCTGCTGGGAAAAACACACTACTACAATTAGGACATTCCTTGTTTCTTACTGCTCTGGACCCGTGCTGCAAGTCTACTCATTCCAAGGATATTCATAACTCCTACGCTTATAGTCCTCGCACATACGCATGTTGATTGTCAGGGTGTTCATGTGCTGGTCCGGGTTTAGGCTCGGCCAACTGGTGACTAGCACTGCTCTGGTGCTGTTCAAAGATCAGATGTAGCACATGGACAGAGTTAGTCCAGAGTTTAACATTCTACCTGTGTTTACAGACGCAGGTGTTTGGGCACCTCTGACCACATTATTGGGTCAGCGCTACATAATTTAGGGTGGGAAGTGGTTCCACTACATAATGCAGGTTTGGGGGATGGTTTCCCTTCCCATTTGACTATTTCATTCATTTATACATACAATTAATATTATTCTGGACATCTGTTATGAATTCACTACAGGTATGCAATAGTTCTGTCAACAGATGGGACAGTTGGTTGGTGTACTTCTGTGTACGGACCTCTCTGATACTCGGGGACTCATGTCTACGGTGACTGGGATGAGGCTATGACAACTCAGTGACAATCACGGACACTTCTACCATATTAGTACTATTAACTTGGAACGTGTTGACAGATTCGTAATACTACTAATTTTCTGCAGATAAATGTGTCTATTACTCTTCATTGTTGTAAGTAGTCATTCTCATTCAACACCTTTCCCCCAAAGGTCATTGGCGTTGTGAGTTTTTAAGGGTCTGGCCAGTTATTGTGCGAATGCTCTGACCATTGGTATTGTTGACATTGTCATATGTACAAGTTGTGCTGTATTCCGGTGACTAGGGTTGGCACCTTTTCAAATGGCCAAGATGGGACATTTTTGGAACACACATCAGATTTTACAAGCAGACACATACCCACGGTCAGTACAAAGGATAGAATTTTACTTATTTGCCTACATAAAAGCCTATTGTTGTAGCGGTTTATTTGCTTATTCTGTTTCTTGTAACATTTAGGTATTGTAGATTTTGCAATAATTATTTTCTGCCACTATTACATAACATATGGGACATAATTATGTCCTACAATCCTAGGACATTTTGCATTTGAAATGTCTTTTGTCAGGACACAACTGTCCAACGATGGACTGTCTCTTACAAAGCAGGACAGATGAGAATCCTACTGCGGACACCAGATTGTTTGTGCCAACACATAGCCATGGTCAGTGCAGGTTTAGAACATTCATTTGTTTCCTAGCTGTGAGCCTTATACCTTTGGCACTTTTGTTGTTTGTCTGTTTCTTGTATGAATTATATTTATTCTATCCTGATGTGACCACTTTAGGCAACTGTTACATGCAGTATGGTGCATAGTTATTTCCTACGGTCACAAGACATTTGGCATTGTACCATTGTTGGTCAGGTCACACCTACACACACATTAATTGTCCCTCACACAGTGGATCAGGGGTATCCTGTTTACATCAGTGCCTTCATCACCCTTATACCATGTGCCACTATGCGAATGTGTGCAATATATTCTCTCGCTTATTCGTGTCGGGACACGTGCGTCACGGGCAGGTGTTTGATCCTGGGTAGTAGGTTATGCATGACCATTTAGGGCTGGACAGTTTCGTGCACCACTAATGCACATTCCAACTTGTGTCCAGATATCTACAGGACTGGACTTTGTGTCTTCCATTCTAATGTTTACACAGGTTACGTATCCCATGAGGGATATCCCAAAAACTGAACAAGACCAAAACAAGATGAATACCGACCATTCTTCTGGCATTATGAAAATGTGCTGGGGGTTTTACATGCAAGGGATACATAGTGTGCAATCCTGCAACTGTCTAGGGTGATACTACCTACTACATATGCGTAGTGGTCACTATGTGTAGATGTGGCTGCACCAAACCAGTAGGACAAGTATGGCTGGATTTGGTGGATGTTCATGTAAGGGAGCGGGTTGTGTGATGTGGAGGGGATGTTCGGTAGTCCATTATGCATCCAGGTGTGTTGCATTTGTTATGGCCAGTTCCATCAGGACCAATCTGTGGGTATGTGCTGGTGACATGTCTATACATTTGTATTGCACATTTCAATATTCATGTGTTTGTGGGATTGTGTTCTACAGTATGGCCTGTCTGGTTGTATTGCAGCTGTTTATACATGTTTTTGTGTTTTTTTCAGCTTCACCCGCTGCTCCCTCATACACCTCTGGTTCACCTATTCTGCATACGACACAGTATCGCCTTGGAGGATTGTACCATTACCCATCCCCACACACACACATATATTCCTCACACCCCATACATCACTGCTTTGGTTGTTGGCCCATGACACATCCAGAGTAACACATTGAATACCCTACATATGTCAAGTACCTGTATGGTTGTGTAGACTACCCTGCCATGTTTGCTTTTCACATGCTATACCGCACGCACATAGGTACACACCCATACTTAACTTTCATTACATGGTTGGTATACCGGGGTACTACCCGTTCAACTGTGACACATCCTGACAAGTTCGGCTTGTACCGCTGATTTGCGGATTTTGGCAGACTGTTCTACTCATTGGTAGGATGCCGCCTTTTCCTATGTCTAGGATGGGATATATTCCATACACATATCCGACTGTACTGGACAGCACATACCCACAGTCGACGGTATGGATAATACTGTTCCTTTCAGCCTACATGTTTCCTTATTGTTGTAGCTGTTTATATGCTCCTTCTGTTTCGTTTACATGCTTATTCTATTTCCTATCACATTTGGTATGTGAAATACGGACATACCTTTTGTATGTGACTATTACATGCCTTGTGGGATATGATTCGGACATACGGTCGCTAGATATGTACATTTATCGTGTATTTTGTTATGGACACATCTGCCCAGCTGTTTACCCTCCCTCACATTATGGGTCAGCTGGTGACCCTAACCATTGGGCTGGACGTACCTACTGGCGGCTCGCTAACATATGATGCATTTCACTTCCAGTTGGTATAGCTATCTACACTGCGTTGGACTACGGCCACACGGTCTTCCATGTCATTTGTTCATGGGATACAGTATCCATGGACACTGACAGATGTGAATACTATCTTGCAACTTGTTATATGCAAGCATTTTAGGTTGCATGTTGACAGCTGGCATTTCCACGCCACCGTACAGCACTTCGACATGCCCTATGCACTCGCACACCTTTCCTGAGCACGTGGCTGTGGTGGCAGCGCGCCTTCATTAATATGCATTTGGTGCTACTGCTCCATCTTCACGCCGCACTGTCAGCGCAAGCCTACCGCCGTCCTTGCGCCGAGCTTCATGAATCCCGGGGAGAGACTTGTAACACAGCCCTGAATTCAGCACTAACCTGAAAACTGGACTATACTAGCTTAGAAAGGCAGGACACAAGTATATCTTTTTGTTTTTTTTTCTGAAAATAAAGCAGATACAATCAAAAAAACACTTTAAATGCACAGAAAAGGATACTTATTGGTATATATCTCAGATAAGAGTTGCAGTCAATGCCCCGAGTAATAAAATAGGAAGAAGCACAAATACAGTAAAAGCAGATGAATAAAGTGCATTTTCTTATGTATATAAAACAATAAAAAATGAACAAACTGATTTAAACAAGTTACCCTGTGACCTGAGAACACTTCAGCAAGAACTTATATTACCATTATATCTATTATTCACTAGGTCATATAAATATGGAGAGATTCCTCAATATTGGAGACATGCCCTTATTAAACCTGTTTTTAAGGGAAAGGGGAATTGGACAAACCAGAGTAATATAGACTCTTAAGTCTTATTTTATGTTGTGAGAAAATAATGGAGAAGGTAAAATTGGGTAAGTTATTGTCAGAACTGGAAAGATTGGAACTTGAAACCATACATCAGCACACATATTTTCAAAATAAATCTATTACCACCTGTAACATGACATTCTATAGCAATATAGTAATAGCTATAAATGAAAAATTATTCTGTAATGTAATTTATATAAATTTACCTTTAGCATTTGACAGGGTCATACACAAAATATGGATCAATAAATTAGAAGAACTAGGTATGAATTTATTCTTAATAAGATATATTGCTGTGTGGCCTACATGGAGGACATGTCAAGTATCATACAGCAATTAGACAGGTAAAAATCTTGGTTACAGTCAGGGTGTCTAACAGGGCTCTGTCCTAGAGAGTTGATGCATGGAACAGGCTACCAAACTGCATTAAAGTAAGCACTAGTTCAGATATTTTTAAGAACATCCTGGACACTTATTATAGGAACAACTGTTTTGATATATTTGCAGGCTAGAAGGGCATTAATGCCCATGCTTGAAATATTTGTAAGTATGTATGATTTTAATTAGCAATCAATTACCTGACTTCTCATTGATATTATTATAAACAATAAGCAGGCTTGTATGCATGCATAAGAAAAGGAAGAGTAGAAAGAAATCTACATAATCAATAATCATATAACTTTGTTATGACAGTTGCAGGCTTCATGACATTGGCACACACTGACAGAAAAAGTAAGGATTCAGATTGGTTTAGGCTACAGCTCATTTGCTGTATCTGGAATTAGATCTTTTCAGTCTGCAGACATGTCTACTGTCAGAAGACCTAGTGGGAAAGTATATATATATATATATATATATATATATATATATATATATATATATATATATATATATATATATAAATGTATACATGGAATAGGTGGATATGAGCAGACCAGGGAGGTAGAAGAGGCCAGAATTAATGTAAGCTGGAATGTAGTCTGGTAGGTCAGAAGATTTGAGGTAGGTAACTAAAGTAGCAGACAAATTTACATCTTCATCTGTTCTGGAAAAATGGCATTGCTTGTGCTCCTTATGTGTGGATGTAGGGTATGAGAAGTGTTTAGTCTTCTGATGGATTCATGATGGGTTCATGACAGAAAATCCTATTTAAACCCACAGTGTGATGGGACTGATGTATACAGACAATTAATCAGCCAAGAAAGGGCTTCTCATGACACAGCTTAGCATAACTTAAGGGGGAGACAAGGTAAGGATGGGAGTCTTGCTCATCCACCATGATGGTAAAGGATCCTGTTATTGGTGCATGCAATTAGAATATAAATTTGGAAAGAGGGGACATCTCAATGGTTTAGATGAGCAATAGCAAGGTGTAGCTAAGCTCTGCTGAAGCAGCCATAGTGACTGGACATGTTCAAACGTGATAAGGTTATAGGATTATTTATGGTATTCAGAACTGTGCAGAGTACATGTTGATAAGCAGACAGCTCTGGATTTCATTCTTAGCTCTGAAACACAGTGAAATTCTACTGCTATATCATTTCAGTAGAACAATGTAATCTCAGTTATACTGATATATGTGTAAGCACTAAAACACAATTCCCTGTCATCTATGTAATCCTAGAACGTATTATGTTGATTAAGTAAGTGATTAGTTTTACCCATACAACTTTGTAGTAAAAGCTCACTGACATGGACGTAACTTTTATACTGAAGTGTACCATGCTGTAATGTAAACATCTGTGCCTAGGCACCCAGGTCATTGCTGGAAAGGGTTGTAGGATCAATTCACTTACCCAGTAAATGAAGAAAGAAAAGAATGAATGAATGAATGAATGAATTGGACTGATATATGAATGAATGAGGCAAAGAGCATTTTCAAGAATAGTTATGAGCATGAAGCATGTAAGGTGCATTGTGAATGCAAAAAGTAATATATTTAAATGATTATGAAAGTGTGGAAATTATGTTAATAATACAAATAACTATTCTGTCAATCCAAGCAAGGAGAGAAAGATGCTAAATTTCTAGTTTTAGCAATTCTTTCTAGGAATCTATTTGAAAGAGTGTATATATATATATATATATATATATATATATATATATATATATATATATATATATATATATATATATATATATATATATATATATATATATATATATATATATATATATATATATATATATATATATATATATATATATATATATTCTTTATTCCACAGACTTTCCTCCACTGTCAGCACATGCTGTTGCTAGTTATAGTATTGTACTGAATCAGAACCCATGACTGAGGCATTCTGAAACATCTCACAAATATTCATCTGGCACCTGTAGTTAGAAATCTTAAGGGATTATTCTCAAGATTTTATAACAGACACCGATTAGCATCTTCTGCCCTCATTAATTCTAAGTTACAGCTAGAATGCCATCACATATAACCATATGACTTAAGAGGCTGGAACTAGAAAACTGTAGAATTCTTATACAATTAGAGTATCGTAAGAAGAATTACATTTAATATGATGACAGATCTAAAATACACATAGGTTTGTATACTGCAAATGAAAATGCTTGGAGATCTGTAGTCATTTTAGTTTATTTCTTTTATTACACAACCAATCTAAAAACAAAATACAAGTTAATAAGAGACATTTCAAATCCCAGCCCAGTGATACAAGTTCAGATGCAAGGTTCCTTGGCAACAAATCGTAAAGAGAAAACACCTTATAGAACTCGAGTCTGGGCTTCACATCTCAGAATTTGTATATTAGGTAGCTATACAATTTAAGGGAAATGAATCAGCTCATATTATGTTCACATTGCTGTCATTGTTTAATTGCAGTTGTTCCCACAAAGGAAAGGCAGTACTCCACTGTGTATTGTATGTAACCAAGGCTTTGGATAAGACAGTTGTTGTATAAGAGCCTAACTGCTATGTAGCATTCCAAAAATTCTGTTAATCTTCAACAGATTATGGAACATGTTCTCTTCTTTTCAGATTGGTCATCCTCAAGTCCCCATCAAGACATGCACATTTTCAAGAAGCTTGTCGTGTTATTCCCTCAAACTTATACTTAGATAGCCAGGAAGCAAGTATTATCTCTGCAGATTTCAGGGAAACTGCATGTGCTAGTCAGTAGAACATGGCATAAAAGCAGGACCTCTGTTTTGGCTAGTATTTTATCAGTCTAGAAGAGCAACATATAATTGGAACAGTATGATTTTCTGTTTTGTAATAGTCTGGAATGTTTGCACCTTGAGATTCTCTGACACTGATGTTTTCATTCATCACTGCTGCAGTAGCTTAAGCTGTGTAGGTTATATCTTGCAAGGATATAACAGATGGCCGGTTTCCAAGACTTCAAGGTGCCGTCCTTGCACCCAGATCATTAGACAGTGAGCTGACTGAAAAGACAAGTTTGGATGCCAAGCCTTTAATGGCTTTCCTGGGACTGAAGAGTACACTCATCTGTGGGCTTTGAGGCTCAACAAATGGCTTGTGATTTTCCTTTGCTAGTCAGATATGTTCCTTTTAGGGTAAAAACCTTTCTATTTAAAAAAAATTGTTTGTTGATAACACTTTCCTGTTTAGGAAAGTTATTTTAATGCTAAGAGTTTGTGTTTAAATGGACTGTCATGAGACTAAATTTTACTTTTAAACAGGAGCGCTCTTTTTTCCTATCAGTTTAAAAGTTGTTTAAAGTATTTAAAAACCTTTATCATTTCTGGAGAAATTGTGTTTATTATACTTTTTGGGCTGGCAAAGAATTTTAAAGTGATTTTACTGAGTTTTACTGACTTTTACAGACTTTATATTTTTACCTACTCTTGCTGCTTGTTTTCCCCGGAAAAGAGACACCATTTTCAGTTTGACTAAGGAGCAAACTGTCAATACCACTGCCAGTCCTTGTTTCAGCTACAGAAAGAAAAAGTTAAGCACACAGCCTTTGTCACCTCAGCAGTCTAGCAATTTGCCTTAGCTGCAGGTGGGTAACTCTGCTGTGGCCATTTGTTGCATTACAGATCACTCATCTTTCATCATGGATCCCTCTGGTGTAGCAATTATACCATTATGGAATGAGGGTTAGCCATGTCCTGTGTGGCAGTTGGGATTCCCTCAGTGGGCAAAGGAGAGCCAATCTTATCAGTCCTGGGAGAGAGGAATAGGGAAGGCTTCCCTGTTTTTCCAGAATGTTGTGGAATCCCTAGGGAAATGACACTGTTAGCCCCATTTTTCCTGTCAAAATGAACTAGAAAACTAGACATTTATCTACTTCTCCTCAAATTTCCTTTGATAGAAGTAATTGACAGGGCTGGCTCAGGGTTAATTCAGACTACTGATGCTTCTTATAAAATAGTTTCTGGTAAAAGAAAGAATGATATCTCTTTTCCTGAAGAGATTCAAGAGTCTGAATCTGGACAGAAAGATGAAGGGACAGATGCATCATTTTATCCACAGATTTCTGATTCCAACTCAGAGGAGAGCTCAACGTCTGATAATCCCTGGTCTGTTTATCTTTCTCTGAGACTATTTACAGAGTGTCGCAGTATTTTTAATGGGAGAACACTGAGGTTTATTTGTCCCTACGAAAATACTGAGTTGTTACAGAAGGAATTTCCAGAACCAACAGCTACTCCTCCAGTTCTGTCAGCCTTGGTGGATGCGTGTGTTACTCCCTGCAATTTTTCTGAGAGTCAGCCAGCTGCACTTAGAATGACAGATATGATGCATCTATTTCTTCACTCGTTTAAGCTTTTTATACACACTTCCCAATCCTGACCCAACAGCTATAGCTTTAGTTAATCCTACTTCCAAGATTTGACCCATCTGTGGGGAGTTCCTCAAATAGACCTATTTGCTTCCTCTCTGAACAATCAGCTGTCAACTTTCTCCTCCAGTACCCCATGCAAGAAGGCCTGGAAGACAGATGCCTTTTCTTTCCCTTGGACAGGAATGTTTCTGTTTGCCTTTCCACCCTTTCCACTGAAACCAAGGTACTTCTGAAGATTCAGTGGGAATCCCCCAAGATCAATGTGGTGACCTGGTTCAGGCAACAGTGGTTCTCCCTTCTTTTTGACTAGGCCAGGGGCAATTATCACAAGCTTTTTCACAGTTCATTTATTGGCCGTTTCAGCATGTCTGCCAATGGATCCTCATCTTTCAATGGATTCTCATACTAAAATGTTTTTGAAAGAGGGTTTGCATAAGAGGCCTCCTAGAAAAATACTAGCCACTCCTTGGGATCTTAATTTTATGTTAGACAAGCTAACATTTGCTCCATTTGAACCAGTTAACATGGCTGACTTGAGGTTTTTAACATGTAAAACAGTTTTGCTGATTGCTCTGATCCTTGTAAGAAGAGTATCTGAGCTGCAAGCTCTTATGGTGAGTCAGCATTTCCTCATTTTCCACAGGGACTTTTTTTTAGAACAAATCCTTCTTGTATGCCTAAAATAGTATCTGAGTTTACTTTAAGCCAAACTATCCATCTCCCCATTTTCTTTCTGGAACCTAAAAATGAGTGAGAAAGGCCACTCCATATCTTGAATATCCACGGACAACTTGGGCACTATCTTGACAGAACTAAATCATCCAGATCTTCAGATCAATTGTTCATTTCTTGTGATGGTAAGAAGAAGGGACAACCTGTGTAAAGGAGACTATTTGCAAATGGTTGTCTAAAGCTATTACCTTTTCTTGTACTCACCACAACAAAAGTTTTGCAGGCGGGGTCAAGCCCCACTCTTTCAGGGCTTTATATTCACATGTGGCTTTTTGGAAAGGGCTGGATTCTAGAAGTATTAAAATGGGACATACCCACTGTAGTAGCTTCCTTGCGTTGTTGGTGTATGCCACCAGTGTCTTTCAGTCTATTTATCCCTTCCATTCTACTAGCGACTGTAGAATATGTCCGGTTTGGCGGTATTATTTTCGGTCTTGCACCAGAAAATAAGAAAAAGTACTCCGATGTATTCGCCTCTTTATCCGACCCAGAAAGGCGACTTCCTTCCCGGTCTACACTCCTTTGATCTGGTCTACGCCCTGTGTTGAAGGATTGCACTCCTTCCATCACTCGCTGGCCATTAGGTATGTCCTCCGAGCTGTCGTCCTCGACTGCCAAACGTGGTGATGTCATCATATCGAGCCCCATTATGGAATTGTCCCCTAAATGTTGCGTACAGGCAGGCGTCATAAGTTCAAGCAGTCTGGTAATCTCTCCCTTAATAATTACCAGTTCTGAGTGGATTTTATCAACTTCTTCGCGTCTGACCGGTGATGAGTTGACTAACATCTCGCCTATGGAATCCATGACCTCCAACGACCAGAATAAAGACCAAAACTAGAACTCACGACAACTCAGTAGTCCAACAAGCACAAAATAAGTTCTAGTGAATAAGTCACGATCCACGATTTAATTTCTTTATTCTTCCACAAAAATAATCACTGGTTAAGCGCTTTCATCTACACATCGTAGACTTCATCAGAACAGTGTTTTCACTTAACAATAGTCTATATATACTATGAAAAACCGCCAAAATCTCAGAATCCATTAATTACCTATGCCATTAACTTAAAGTCACAGATGTCTTATAGTACATTCATACATTCTTAAGAAAATAAATTAAATGTATAAAAATATTCTTGTTAAAAACTGTACATGTTAGTTCTATATTAATAAAAACATTTTATAGTTCATATTAAATTCCTTAATTAATGAAAATAGTTATATGTTACACATATATTATAAAATAGGAAAATGTACAGGAATAAAACAAACCCTACCTACACATACTGGCTAACAATAAATCTAAAAACACTTTTGAAATATATGTCATCCCTAATAGCACTATGTTACTAACAAATTAATTGCCTGTAGTGTAACATATTCTGAGTATCTAATAGTATACAACATGCATATAAATTATCAGTGTAAATATTAAAATAAATATCCAATTCATACCATTAGCTTCTTATAAGAGGTTTGGTGGGTATGCATTCATTTAGTCCTGGGGTTATTGCTGCATTTAACCTGATTTGCCATTTTATTTCTTTCTCTGATACAAGAGCCTTAATGTCTCCCCCCCTGGGATTTATTTTTACCACTTCTAAAATGCCAAACAAAAATCCAATACAATTTGGATTACAATTTATATGCCTATACAAGGCATTATTAGTGTCCTTTTTACGTATACAATATAAGTGATCATATATTCTATCTTTTAATCTCCTGTCCGTTTTACCTACGTAAAAAAATCCACAGGTTGAACATATTGCTAAATAGATCAAATGATGTATTTGGCAATTCCCTTTCCTAAAGTATATCTTACTTCTAAGGATGTTATCCAATATCACACTCTCTTTGGTTATAATACTACTGCACTGATTACAATGGCCACATTTGGTAGTTCCACCCTTTCCAGAATATATCTTTTTATTCATATTATTAGTTTTTATTTCAAGTATTCTTTTCAGGTTATGGTCAGTTTTATATACATATAATGGCCTTACTCCCAGATAAGTGTAGATGAAAGCGCTTAACCAGTGATTATTTTTGTGGAAGAATAAAGAAATTAAATTGTGGATCGTGACATTCACTAGAACTTATTTTGTGCTTGTTGGACTACTAAGTATTCTAGATGTATCAACATGGTCCTTAGCACATACTTTTTCAAAGCACTATAAGTTTGATTCCTTCTCCAGGTTTAGATCAGGCTTTGCTAGGGCCATTTTGCTGCGCATACTGAACTGTTACTCTTCCACCTCCCCAAATTTGTAAGCTAGGGAAATCTACCCATATAGTTTAGACTACTGCATCAGTGATCAATATGATCAGCATGGTACAGTTATGTAAACCATAATGGTAGATGTTAGAATGATCACTGCTGTAGTAACCGCTCCCTCCCTCCATCCTCCCTTGTCTCTTGGTGTTGTATTATTGCCAGGGTGTGGACTCTTATTTTTTGTTGTTCTTAGCTTGTCCTTTCAATGCTCAGCCTGTCTCTGTCTGTTGGCATGAATGCTCTGAAAAGCTTGGCACCTAACCTATTTTTTTAGTCAACTCAGCTCAGGCTGACTAATGATTTGGGTGTGAGGAAGGTGCACTGAAGCTTTGGAAGCTGACCTGCTGTTATAACCTAGTAAGATATAACCCATATACCTTAGACTACTGCTGCAGTGATAATTCAAACAATGATTGTGCTTGCATTTGCATGAGTTTTCTTCAGGTGCTCAGTTTCCACCTACATCCCAAACACATGCTGTGGAAAGACTGGTTATCCATAGGTTTTTGTGTATATGAGTGTTTGATGCATAAGAAAGACACAGAGATCTACTTTTGTTTCCCCCTTGCCTGGTAAACTTTGTGGTGATGGCTGTTCACAGGATCACTTTAGGAGCTGCCTGCAAATTGTAAGCATGGATGATAAAAGTCTGGAAGATATCCTCAGCACCACTGCCACTGCCACTGCACATGGGATGAAAGAGAAAATGCCCTGTGTTGTTATCTCAGTTCTGGGAAGCATGGATTTAAGTTTATAAATCATGCAAAAAGTCTTACTTGTACTGTCTGTCTGCACTGTCTTATACTAAAATGCAGTTCTAAATTAGAAACATAATAATGACACTGTTTGCAAAGTGACTAATTATGCTGGTGACTATAGCTGTATGGTTATGTAGCAGATGATAATATTATGTAGCATCATCCTACAGCTACATTTGGCTTTTTTTGTGTGTTCTAAAACCTTGTATTTTTAAAATGTTTTGGCCATGAAACATGAATATATATTTGCAAAGTAGTTGGGCATGGTGCAGCCCTGATAAAAACCTGGTAGAGAGAGGTATCTGTTAGGTGTGGGGACAAGACCTCCCTAGATCTTAGTGCAGCATATGGTGCCCAGCAACATCCCACAAACTGCAAATTTACACTGTTTGCATCAGTAATACAAAATTCTACAGAATAATTATACACTCTGGAAGTATAATTGTCAGAAAATTTAATAATATGGTACAGTGTACTTACATCCGACTGAGCTACACATGGGTCTCGGATTGTAGAAGACAGGTGCATAGTCAGATTTGTTCTGTGTATACTGTGATGCACATTTATCAAAAATAATTTATTTTATGCTAAAATGTTAAGGCATATTTACTGTGTTTTAGAGTTCTATATGAGATGCCTTCTCAACAACAGCTATACTAGAAAATCTTGGAATAGTCAAGTCTTATGATTAACTTCCTTTTAAAGTAATAGCATACTATATATATATATATATATATATATATATATATACACATATGTGTTGTATCCCATTTTCTTTAGAAATATATTAATAAATAAGACTCTGGCAATAGCTTAGAATAACTTAGAAGCACTGCATTCAAACTGTGGTGGTGCATCATCTGAAATGACATTACATGAAAAAGTGTTGAATTAACAACAGTAGTAACATAAATCAGTTTTGGTTTTCTGATCAGTCTCTGGTAAAGATTCATATTATGTGCAGTTTTATATGAGATGCCTTCTCAACAACAGCTATAGTAGAAAATCTTGGATAGTCAAGTCTTATGACACACATCTACACATCCCTTGTGAGATTAACTCCTTTTTAAATTAATAGCATACTAAACGCACACACACACACACACACACACACACACACACACACACACACACACACACACACACACACACACACACACACACACACACAATACACACACACACACACACATACACACACACACATACACATATATCTATATATATATATATATTATATACACACACACACACACACACACACACACACACACACACACACATATATATATATACACACACACACACACACACACACACACACACACACACACACACACACACACACATATATGTGCCGTATCCCATTTTCTTTAGAGAGATGTTAATAAATAAGACTCTTGCAATAACTTAGAATAATTTAGAAGCACTGTATTCAGATTGTAGTTGTACATCATTGAAATGACTACATGCAAAAGTGCTGAAATGCCAACAGTAGTAACATATACATCAGTTTTGGTTTCTGATCAGTCTGTATTAAAGATTCATATTATGTACAGTCATCATAAAATAATTTCTTTGGCATTCTCACATATCTGGTTTAGAAATGGCATCATGAAATTTCTATCAACAATATTCTCAGCTGGAATTGAGTTCAAATTTAAATCTTAAGGAGCAACTGCATTAGACTTCTGTTGAAATAAAAATGAAAGACTCTTTTCAAGCAGTTTAATGTCATTTGTCACTTTAGGATTCTGAAGTACACAATGATGTATTCTGGATCAACATTTATTTTTTCTGTTTGAAAAAGTAGTAGAGCAGTTTGTTTCTGCAAGGAATTTTACTGGAATGAACTGGCATAGCACAAAGAGGTCTATAATTTTTATTTTATATCTGATCATCCATGTCTTCAACAAGATAAGATCTCATGTCTGCTGTTTCTGAAATTGCATTACAATAGCTTGTGTCTTCTTCTCTTGACAAATTTAGTGCATTCACAAATCTCCCTCCTTTACAATTTGAAGCTTCTTTGTGCCTCCTCACAATAACGAGTTTGCCTTATTTGATTTCTATTTTTAGTAAACTAAAGACAATGTTTTTTTTTTCCTCTGGGTGTAATATGAAATACATAACCCAGAGTTTAGATCTTGATTTCTTTTCCATTAGCAAATGAGATGATAGTAAGAATATTCCTTGTAGTGCTGAGTATTTTAATATTGGTAAACATCAGTTAACAACTTTGTAAAGTTTTACATTTCTTCACCTTTCCAATAATTCAGAAGCAGCTGAGACAGCAATAAGAACATTCCTTGTAGTGGATAATTCTGTATTTTAATAGTAGTAATAGCAAAAGTCAAAGGAATTAGCTCATGAGCGGTGTTGGGTTTCTGATGAAAATGAATCATTGCATCTTGCTTGAAGCTCTATATGAAACTATTTCATTCCCATCCAAAAGTTCTGAAAAGACTAAAAGCTTTAAAATATTACATAAAAAATTACCTTTAGTCAGTTGTCTTCAAAGAAAGTTTAATCAGATTAGAGTTTCAGCTTCTAGACTTCAAATACAAAAAGTCTAGGGAAATAGCTGTTAACCTTATAAAGTTTTACATGTCTTCATCTTCCCCAGGATTCAGGAAAATTATCACCACCAGCACTAATTGGGGACTGCTGTACTGCCCAATAGCAGTAATGAATGATTCCGAGAAATGTGCAGCATTTCTATTAGGGCAGGATCAGAGACCGCTCTGTAGGCTAGGCACAGGTTGCCTCTCAGCTGACTGTATGATACAAGTACAGTGACAGGGTTTTCAGTCTTTCCATTTATGTCATGTTTTGGAGCTCTTGGATAAGGGAAACCTCTGTGGTCTCTCCAGTTGCTGCAGATGTCTTGTGAGGTACATACAAAAGGGAGCATTGTATTCAATTAGTGGTCTGATAAGGGTCAAGTACACCGGGCTATAACGTCCCTAGTCTTGGATGTGATGCCCTTATTTATGAGATGTGCACTGTAGAATGCTTTTCTTACCACTATGGAAATGTGATGATCAAAGTTTAGATTGCTATCAACCTGTGTTCCCAAGTCTCGCACCATTGACTCTGAGCTTAGAGGGGTGCTGTCGATATCATAATTAGCAGGGGCTACGTCTTTGACAAAGGGGATAATTAGGCATTTTTTGTGTTGCATTTTAGTCCATGAGTTTGGCACCAATCATTTGTCTGTGTTAGCTCTTTCTGTAATATGTTAACATCACTGGGACTCTGGCACCCAGTTTACAGTCATCTGCAAACTTGGTAAGCCACAAGCCATCTACCTTCACCTGTACTTCAGAGAAATAGATTCCAAACAGTAGAAGGCCCAGCATAGATCCTTGTGGTACCCCACTGGCAACTGGACTACTGGTGGAGATGGACTCCCCAACTTTGACAATGTGCACTCTATGAGTGAGCCAGTTTGCTGTCCATCTAGTAATGTATGGGTAAATCCCAGTTGGAAGATTTTCTCTATAATACCTGAATGGGGGACTGTGTCAAAGACCTTGTTTAAATCAAGATAGGTGGTAGGTACTATTTTGCCCTCATCCAAGGCTTTGGTGACATTCTCAAAGAAGTCCACTAGGTTTAATAAGCAAGATCTACCCTTGAAAAAAACAAACTGGGTTGGGTCAAGGGTTTGAATGTCACCTATGTCCTTGTGGATAAGGTCCATGATGATTCTTTCCATGTCCTTCTGGATAAGGCTTATGGTTCGATAGTTCCCAAGGTTAGTTGATGCCCCCCCCCCCTTGTGCAAGGGGATTACTGTTGCTGTTCACCACTCTGCTGTGACAAAGCAAGTTCTTAGGCTATGGATTAAGAGAGTGCCAAGTGGTTTCATTACGTCTTATTTCAGATTGTAAGCAGCCTAGGATGTTATCTGGTCCCACAGAGGCTGTATTTTTGGCCTTGGAGATTCCTTGTATGACATGTTCTTTGGAGATACGCTGTAGAGAACTGGTGTCAGAAATGCTTTGGGGTATGTCTAGTGGTAATGGGGGGGTTGAAGTTATTGCCAAATCTGTCAGCTATGAGGTTGGCAATTTCCTCAGGTTCAGTGTGAGTGGTACCATCCACTATAAGTTTGGCACATAGTTGTGCATTCCCTTTTATGTTTCAGAAGTAACTAAAGAATGTCTTATGATTGTCCTTAGCTAGGGATGATAATTTAGACTCAAAGCTAGCCTTAGAGGACTTAACAAGATGTCTGATTTGCTTGTTCAAGCTTTGGAGGGTATTCTTCCTGTGTTGAGTAAGTTCGCTCCTGCTCTTAGATATCAGTTTCTTTTCTTTGTTGAATAGCTTCTTTATACTTGCAGTCCTCCAGGGTGGCTTGTTTTTCTGGGAAGACCTGGTTTTGTTCATGTTGGGTACAGTCTAGTCAATGTATTTATTTAAGTGGCTGTATATGCCATTTGTGTATTCCTCTGTATAGCAGTGACTATTGGCTATATTGGCAGTGGTTTGAAACTTTTTATACCCTTGCTTAGTAGGCAATTATTTGCTTTCAAGAAATTTTTCTTTTTTTTTTACTCCTTTGGGGGTGTCAGGTTTGATCTTATTTCAAGTGAGGCAGATTTATGGTCTGACCTTACCAGGGAGGGCAATACACAGGTGGTAGTGTAGTGACCCCCCTGGTTGGTGAGCACTAGGTCCAGGATATTTGAGCCCATTGTATAGTGTGGAACAAATGTTACAGGCCATTTAAATTAGCAAAGTCTATAAACCTTGTAGTGACTGTGCTTGTGCTCATGTAACTTGCCCAATTGATAGAAGGATAGCTGAAATCTTCCATGCCCAAAGTGTTTGGCTGTATACTGAATGACTTTAGCAAGTCCAGGTAGGCAGTGTGCTTCTCCTGGTTCATGGTAGCGGACCTGTAGCTAGTGATGATGTGGAGAGTTTACCTATAGTTAATTGGATCTCGAGTAGCTCAAGAGAGTCGTACTGTTTCACCAGTCTTGAGGTATATTTGGATTTAATGAAGTTGTATACACCTCCACCTCTCAATATTTCATACTTGTTTTGGGGTCTGAACATGTGAAAGACATTGTAGCCTTGTATGGCGGGAGTGATCTCAGTGGCCTTGAATCAAGTCTCAGTGACTGTACAAACATCAGCATCTTCCAAGGTGAGGAGTGGTTCCAGGGAGTGCAGCTGACTGGTTAAGCTCCTAGTATTAAGCAGCATCACCTTGAGTTTGTTTTTAATGGATTTCTTTACATCAGAAGTTTTGTTGTTTGGACATTACCTAAAAAAGGCACTATGGGGGAGGCAAGTGTGTTTGCAGTATCCAAAAGCCTTGAGAAGACAGGTGAATGCCATCTCTAGCAAAGCAGTGTGTACTGTTGACCATGTTTTCCCAGGCAGACAGATACTGGATCCCGCTAGAATGACACCATAAGTTAAGCCAATTATTGAAATCAATCATTTCTGTCTGTATTGTGGAATCATCCTAGGTGAAAGTAGAATGGTGTTTGCCCTTCGTATAGTCCCAAGAGGTATGTCAGAAGTCATTCACATCAACATGTACTATGACATAGCAAACTGAGTGCATGTATGATTTGATGGCTCCTGGCACCTGACAGGCAGCTGACCATGAACTTCTCATTGTTCATCCTGGTGAGGGGGACATCTGTGTGTCTTACTATTGAGTTGCTTATTACCAGAACATTAGGTTTTGAGGTGTTTTGCCTTAGGGGAATGAATTGTTGAGATACTGATATGTGTGTTGCTAAGTATAGTGGTGGATTCTGTTCCTGTACCAGTATGTGTATGTTGTTTGCACTTGGGAGGTCTCTGGTATTTTTGGTAGGTTCTTAGTAAGTACCTCTGCATATGTGGGTTTATGTGTCTTAACCTTATCTTGTGTGAGAGGGAAGTTGTGTGTACTGACACCCTGCTGTATGTCTTGTATTTTGTTATGTGAGAGGACTAATTCTAATTTCATGGTATAGTTACATCTCTCACATGCTGTGTTTGTTTGCTTTAGGAGAAAGTGGTTGTCAGTATACATGAGGCAATTACTACTTTGCCTCATGTCAATCAGGTTGACTGAAGAAATGGCGGGAAATTGTCTGTCTATTATGGCAGATATATATGTAATGACTAGTGGGTATAGGCTAGATGAACTAGGGTTTGCTTGTGAGAGTAACAAAAGCCGCTATTCTGTGGAGGGCTAAGCATGGAAGACTGCATCCACAACTCAGAATGCTCAGCTGTGTGTCTTACTGGGTAACAATGTTCAACTACATTGTGCACAAAGAGACAGTGGAGCTAAGGAGAGTTCTCTATCAGATATCAAGGGAAAATTATGTTTCTAAGCATTTGCGTCTATACATGACAGTGCTAAACCCCTCAGTGCAGTAAACACTGGGATTAAACACAAGTTAAGTTAAACAGTTTTAACACAAATTAACCAATTGGAAAGCCCAAAACTGAGCCTTTTTCCAGCAATCCCCAACTCAGATGGGTGCTGGGCTACACACTTCTGCCACAAGGTTACAGGAGGGTTTTCTTAATGTAGGATGGCTGGTTTTAGTTCTCAAGTAATACCAAACAGCCTAGATTCAGCAAATCTGAATCTAAACTATACTATGAAATACAGAAGTACTAAAAATTCAAAATACGGAAAATAAATAATCATAGCAGTAAAATCAGCAAAAATGAAACAGCCACTGAGCAAAATGCATTTCAAAAAAAGTGCAATGCAAGCTTAAAATATACTTCTTTTTGTTGAACACAGTGGAAGCCTTGTATTTAGTTTAGATTCACTCCAGATCCCAGTGGCAAATTATAATACAGGACATTTCAGAGGAGAAAATGGCCATCCAAAAATAAATATATATATATATATATATATATATATATATATATATATATATATATATATATTTACACACACAGTCACATATACTTTTTTAAGTGTTGTTGAGTGCTGTTAACTCATTTAGTTAGTGTATGTGCTAATATGCACAAGTTGGGTGTGCGATGACTGAGAAAAAAAATTTTGGTGTGAGTTGGATGAAGTAGTGATGACTGTACCCAAGGGTGAGAGAGTGGTGATTGGATCAGATTTCAATGGGCATGTTGGTGAAGGGAACAGAGGGGATGAGGAAGTGATGGGTAGGTATGGTGTTAAGCAAAGGAATGCAGAAGGTCAGATGTAGTGGATTTTGCGAAAAGGATAGACATGGCTATAGTGAATACGTATTTTAACAAGAGGGAGGAGCATAGGGTGACATACAAGAGTGGAGGAAGAATCACACAGGTGGATTATATCTTATGTAGGAGGGCCAGTTTGAAGGAAATTGGAGACTGTAAAGTGGTGACCAGGGAAAGTGGTAGTTAGGCAGCATAGGATGGTAGTTTGTAGAATGACGTTGGTGATCAAGAAGAGGAGGGGGAGTGTGAGGGCAGCACCAAGGATCAACTGGTAGAAATTGAAAAAGGATAATTGTGAGGTGGAGTTCAGGAATGAGTTAAGACAGACACTAGGTGGCAGTGAAGAGTTACCAATAGCTGGGTAACTACAGCAGAGTTAGTAAGGGAGACGGCTAGAAAGGTGCTTGGTATGACATCTGGACAGAGGAAGGATGATAAGGAGACATGGTGGTGGAATGAGAAAGTACAGGAGAGTATACAGAGAAAGAGGTTGGCAAAGAAGAAGTGGGATTGTCAGAGAGATGAAGAAAGTAGACAGGAGAATAAGGAGATGAGGTGCATGGCAAAGAGAGAGGTGGCGAAGGCTAAGAATAAGGCGTATGAGGAGTTGTATAAAAGGTTGGACACTAAGGAGGGAGAAAAGGACCTGTACCAATTGGCTAGACAGAGGGTCTGAGCTAGTAAAGATGTGCAGCAGGTAAGGGTGATAAAGGATAATGAGGGAAACGTACTCACAAGCGAGGAGAGTGTGCTGAACAGATGGAAAGAGTACTTCGAGGGGTTGATGAATGAAGAAAATGAGAGGGAGAGAAAGTTGGATGATGTGGGGATAGTGAATCATGAATTGCAATGGATTAGCAAGGAGGAAGTAAGGATAGCTATGAAGAGGATGAAGAATGGAAAGCCTGTTAGTGCAGATGACATACCTGTGGAAGCATGGAGGTGTTTAGGTGAAATGACAGTGGAGTTTTTAACCAGATTGTTTAATGCAATCTTGGAAAGTGAGAGGTTGCCTGAGGAATGGAGAAAAAGTGTTTTGGTACCGACTTTTAAGAATAAGGATGATGTGCAGAGCTGTAGTTACTACAGAGGGATTAAATTGAGCGGTCACAGCATGAAGTTATGGGAAAGAGTAGTGGAAGCTAGGTTAAGAAGGGATGTGATGATTAGTGATCAGCAGTTTGGTTTCATGCTGGGAAAGAGCACTACAGATGCAATGTTTGCTCTGATATTGTTGATGGAGAAGTACAGAGAAAGTCAGAAGGAGTTGCTTTGTGTTTTTGTAAACTTTGAGAAAGCATATGACAGGGTGCCTAGACAGGGGTTGCGGTATTGTATGAGGATGTCAGGAGTGTCAGAGAAGTATGTAAGAGTGGTACAGGATATGTACAAGGGTAATGTGACAGCGGTGAGGACTGCAGTGGGAGTGACAGATGCATTTAAGGTTGAGGTGGGATTACATCAAGGATCAGCTCTGAGCCTTTTCTTATTTGCAATGATGATGGACAGGTTGACAGACATGCTCAGACAGGAGTCCCCATGGACTATGATGTTTGCAGATGACATTGTGATCTGTAGTGACAGTAGGGAACAGGTGGAGGAGACCCTGGAGAGATGGAGATATGCTCTAGAGAGAAGAGGAATGAAGGTAAGCAGGACTAAGACAGAATATATGTGTGTGAATGAGAGGGAGGATAGAGGAATGGTGAGGATGTAAGGAGTAGAGGTGGTGAAGGTGGATGAGTTTAAATACTTGGGATCAATAGTTCAGAGTAATGGTGAGTGTGGAAGAGAGGTGAAGAATAGAGTACAGGCAGGATGGAGTGGGTGGAGAAGAGTGCCAGGAGTGATTTGTGACAGACGAGTACCAGTAAGAGTGAAAGGGAAGGTCTATAAGAGGATAGTGAGACCAGCTATGTTATATGGGTTGGAGACAGTGGCATTGACAAAAAGGCAGGAGTTTGAGTTGGATGTGGCAGAGTTAAAACTGTTAAGATTTGCACTGGGTGTGACGAGGGTGGACAGGATTAGGAATAAGTATATTAGAGGGTCAGCCCAGGTTGGAAGGTTTGGAGACAAAGCTAGAGAGGTAAGATTACATTGGTTTGGACATGTGCTGAGGAGGGATGCTGAGTATACTGGGAAAACATGCTAAGGATGAAGCTACCAGGTAACAGGAAAAGAGGAAGCCCTAAGATAAGGTTTATGGATGTGGTGAGAGAGGGCATGCAGGTGGTTGGTGTGACAGAGCAAGATGCAGAGGACAGGAAGATATGGAAATAGATGATCCACTGTGGCGACCCCTAACAAGAACAACTGAAAGAAGATGATGATAATGTGCTAATGACAGTTGTTAGGGAATGTCATCATTGTTAGCTTAAAACAGCATTAAAAGACACTGCAAGCAGTTTGAGTATTTACATCTGTATAGTCACAGTGCCTATGCTGTACATGCATACAGCCAGTGATACCATTTATCTTGGAGTGTTTTACTTATTTATTTATTTATTTTTAAGTAAAAAATGTTATTGTACTTATAAATGAATGGATAAATGCATCACTGATCTTTACTGCAAAGTGGCAAAAGTTTCTTTGTTTTCCCATGACTCATGGGAAGGTAACACAGATTATTAGGAAGCTGTGCAGTGAGTCTCTGTAACATAAGAATTTCTTTTATCCTGGCATGAAGTCTTAATGAAATGAAATGTATGATAGACAGAACAGCATTTCTTAAAGTGATCTGAAAACAAAATTTGGAAAGTGAGTATGATGGATAGAAGGTAGCCAGAGAAACAAAAAGTTGTACACTGTATTTTTTTAGATTTGGTCTGTGAAGAAAAAGAAAAATCAATCTGATGTAAGGCAGCCAGAAATATAACAGGGTCCTACACTAAAACCTTTCAGGTAAAGTTTGTGAGTAAAAAAGATCTTAAGTAGAAGAAAAGCTACATTTGGGAAGACTACCACCCTGAAAGCAAAACTCTGATTTGCAAAATATTTTTGAAAAGTTCCTCTGAGAAGTCGTCTAGGAAAATTATCACCCCCGCCCTCCAGACGTGCAATGGAGGAGAAAGGCATTAATAATGATAATAATAAGAGTCATTTTAAAGTTTTAGGTTAGGCGGGAAGGTACAGGTTAACATTTGTTACAGAGATCTAGATTAAAGAAGGGGGCTGGGAATTAGAGTTTGGGTGATAGTTTTAGTATTATGCATGGGTTTATAGTTAGGGAGGAAGTTTGGGGTTAGGGAAGTGGTTTAGGAATTGTATTAAGGATGGAATTTTAGGGAGGGAGTTATATGTTAGGGGCAGGGAGTTATATGTTAGGGGCAGAGTTGTGGGGTTAGGCTTTAGTGCATTTGTATGATATCTGCTATTTACAGTGAAAAGGTGAGTTACACCTGCATGCTATAAATAACCACTACTTAGCACCTTTAGATCACTGAATCATCTCTGCACAGAGATTTTATCATAGATTGTTACTGACTTCAGTTTTATCAAATTACTGCAGCTCTCATGTTCTGACTCAGAGTATTGCATTTAATTTGTTTTATGATTTTTGTTATGTTCATATTTTGGAGTTGAAAGAGGTTTAAAAGCTCAGTTATAGCTAAAATATTCTATAATATGTAATTCTGTCATTATTAATTAGTTAATTTTGTGTTACTTCTTGCTGGCAAAATGTTCAAGACCACACAGATTTAAACAAACACCCACACACTTTTTGTTTTATTAAGCCACAATTGTCATGTAAAACAATATGGGAAGAAAACATCCATTTAACACAGTCAGGAAGATGAAGCCCCAAAAAATGTGCATTTATTGATTGATTTATTTTGCTTGCTGACTGGGGTAGTCTGACTGGGCCATGCAAGACCATTTATCAACAGGGGGATGAAAATCTCCAAAAATACAGCAGTAAGATCAGTATAGCAAACATCGCAAACAAAAGTGTGATAATAAAAACATTTACGTAATTTATAATTATTATAGTTTAAAAAGAAACATTAAGTTAGAGTGTGTATAAGAGTATTACAAAGTTAAAATTTTGGTGCATAATGATACAAGAGAGAGAAAAAAAAGAGGTGAGAGAAGATGTAAGAGTAAAGAAGTATGAAATACAAAGAACAGGAGAGAGCAAGTGAAAGAAACTACAAAGGGAAGTGAGTTATAGTGGCAATCAGAGAAAAAGTATAGGAGAGTTTAGGATGAGTGAAAGAAAAATTTAAACTTCAGGGTAAAGCTAGTATATGGAAAACTGCATGGTTGGAATGAAGTGCAGAAATGAACAAGGAGAGCAAATGTGACAGACTGTAGGTGTCTGGTAATATAGTGTCAAAGGGGGATTTAATAAAGCCTACATTGTCATTTTTCACCATCAGTGCATCATGGCACAATGCTCACATGTCTGTGGAAAGTTTTAGATTCAATAAATGCCATGTAGCAGCGCACACTGCCAGTTAAACATGGTAAACACTGTGGCATGCTAATTACTGCATAAGCATCTGAATTGCATGCTAATTAACAAATCCAACATGGTTTAGCTATTCAACAAGCTATAAAACATCCATGTAGACTCTGTGTAGGCCTTCTCTGCAAATTCCAAAACGTTTGGAATACAGCCATGGAAAGGAGTCTAGACAGACAGAATATAAAGTAATAGGTGGAAGATTTGTACAGATAGAGACATGTTTCAGTTAGATAAGCTGGATGTAACAAAAGGGGAGTGAGTAACAACAGCAGCATATACTTTTTTTTTTGTGTGTAACAGAAATACAGTTTTGCTCCCCCACCCCCATATATGAAAGCATCACTGAAATACTAAAAGTGCTATGAAATGACGTGTCCCAAAAACATGTCTACAGATTTAATACAGAATATTTTTTGTGAAGGTATTGCCAATCATATATACCTGTGAAATGCCCTGACAAACTTGCCCATGCCATCAGTACACATGTAACTAATACAGACAGATAATAGTGAAAAAGCATGTACTAATTAAAATAAATATAAAAAAACATTAAACAGGCTATTCATAGTTACATGTCAGCATATGCAGTATGTAGCTGATGAAATGCAGACATATCTTCTCAAAATCAGTAGTCATTTGTGCGGATATATCCCAAAGTAACAGCCTATCTTCTGTGTTCAACACAAACAATTTGGCTTCCTTTCAGTTTCCCTAGCTAAATGGTTGCTGTCTGGTGTAGACTCAGGGCCATCAGCACAGTGAAGATGCAAATGAGGTGTGAACTCAATAGAATTGCTGAATGTCAAATCCTTGGCTCCATGCATCAAATGTAAACATAGTGCGGGCACTCCCTCAGTATTTCTGTTTAATAAATGGTAACTGTGAAATGATTACATCAGGTGGATGTGTCAGGTTAGATTTAGAAAATGTTACATGTATGTCGGTCATGGTTGGAAATGCAAGTAAGCAGCACACAATTCACAGGTTCTGTTTCATTAATATCCAGCCTCCTCTTTATTTGTTAGCAAATTGTGTTTTCTCTGTCAGTGTTATATTAGTATATTATTTGTTGGCTATTGTTTGCGTGGTGTGGTGATTAGTGCAATCACGGAAAATTGCTGAATGAATGCAAGGTTTGTGTTTATCTCGTTTACACGGCATTGTGAGATGGGTAAAAGGGAGACCTTAAGAATGACTTGTATATAAGGTAAGGTCATGTAACTATTCCAGTGGCAGCATTGCTGAAGTCTGACAGTACTGAGTCTCTGGAATACACCTCCTACTTAACTGACTCTATGGCTGCATGTATTAATGAGTTTAATGCAGTGATACATTCCTTTTTGGGGCCAAATAGTATTGGGTGTGATGGCCTCTCTTTAATTCAGGCCAGTAATCAAGGAGTCTCAATCCTCATCACTGACACCGGTGAAAGACGGTCACTAAAATCAGGAATGCATTTACACAGTATTTCAAATGCAGCTGTCTGCATCAAGCACAATTTCCCCCACAAGCGCATGGGGAACCTGCTCCAGACCTGAGACTGGACTCTCTGTCTCTCCAGATCCCAAACAAGACTTACTTTGGAGCACTTTGTCCCAGTTCCAATAACTGACACATCCACACCTCTGTATTTGATTTTCACACACACACACACGCACACACATGCACACACACGCACACACACACGCACACACACACACACACACACACACACACACACACACACACACACACACACACACACACACACACACACACACACACACGCACACACACACACTCAGTCCTGGGAAAGATTGGTACAGATTTACTAGCTATACCCTTTCTGCCCAGACTATAAGGTAAACTCACTGCCACCAGTCAACCACTGTCAGGCTCTTACAAGGGTATCCAATTATACTGAGTAAAATAAATAATATCATAAATGGTAGAGTGTAACCAAAGCAGACAGGCTTTTCGGAATGGCCAAAGTGTCACTAAAATACATACTCTCAAGATTTTAAAAGTATTCTTTAAAAGACCAGCCACAATGAAAGGTACAAAATATTTAATAATAAATAATAAAATAGAAAACATGAGAATATTAAATATCTAAGTACAATAAACATCATAGTTTCAATCACCACAGAAATAAAAATAACACAGTTGGACAGATTCAAATAGATACAGAAGAACACTACTTAACCGATCTTACTGTATTTTCCGACTGTCTAAAGAATGACCATTCCCTAGTTAATTAATACAGCAAGGCAAGATTAGATTATGAGATGGTTACTTTCACAAGGCAAGGTGATGAGTTTCTAAGTAACAGAACTGAACTCAGCTGAACTCAACTAACAACTAACTGATTGTAATAACTGTTATAGATTTTTATATCAGGTTCCAAAAAACAAAACAAACTGCTGTGTGAGTTCCATCCTCTCAGTGATGGTTATAGAATGTCATCATATTTGATCACCTGACTCTGGTACAATACACACTTAGAGCTTTGCTAAGATGTGTTGCAGCACTTGAGAGCCAAAGAATAATTTCAAAAAGTTCTACTTTTTCCTTCCAGAATTCTTTGTTTAAACATATATATTTAATCAGTTATAATAACACTGTTAATAGATTTTTAACACAAGCAACTGTACAAATCAGTGTGATAGTCAAATGACACAAAATTATTTACAAATCTCTAAATATGCTGGGATATGTTACACATTTACTGCCCTATTCTTCCTGGCAAAGATGGCAATACTTCACATCGTTCTCACACTGGGTTTGAATACAACTGTATCTAATACTTTTAACTAGTTTCATATTACAGTTGCTGTGCACTGGTGGGCAATGCACACCATAGCAAAATAATGCACTAATGAAAACAAATGGGGAAGATAGGACAGTGATGAAATGGGGAGCAAGCAGGAGAAAGAACAAATGGAAAGCAATACAGAAATGTGCAGGAGGGAGGTAAAAAAGACCATAGCTATCCATTTCTTCAACAGTATAAAAATGATAATATATGCAGATATTAGCTGAATTTGGACTGTTACCTCCAGATACAAAGGTGACCACAACACATTCATGTTGTATAGGCGATTGAACTGAATCAAGTGTGTCAAGGAGATGTGTAGGAAATGGAGAGCAATGTACAGGATGATTTTTTTTTATTTTTGAGAGCAAGAGAGAGAGAGAGAGAGAGAGAGAGGAATGTTGGGGAAGGGTCATAGGTATGTATGGGTCTGGTAAGTTGAGTAGGTTAGGAATCAATTTCAGACCCATGGTCATCAAGCTGGATGACAGTGAAAATCGAGTTCTCACCCACAGGACTATCATCACTGTCACCATACTCCAACATTAGCTAGAATGCTTGAAGTCTCCTTCTCCTCCTCCTGGTACTACATAAAATGAGGGAGAGCAGCCTCTCCAGCTGGAGTAGGCATGCCACAACAGTGCGGTGCACAACCCTACGCACCATCCCTGCCAAATTTGAGCGGGTGATAAACTCAACACCTCTGCCACTGCTCCTGGAGGGAACCTCTGAACTATTCTCTGGGGCAGGACTACCTGTGGGGTCAGGTATTGCAAGGGCAGCAGAGGTGGTGTTGCCAGGTTGAGTCCCATGTGTCAATAACATCAATGTGTACCACATCACAAAATGCTACACAGCACAGTGGGGTAGGCCTACCCCACAGGATCTGCCTACCCCCACTCCATTGGCTATGGCACCATTGTTTTGTGAATATATTTTAAAGTCTAGAGTTTGAGGTTTGAATGAGAATAGTAAAAGTTTTGATTTTTTTGGATTACGTAGCAGTTGAGCCTCATTAAGCCAGGATTTGATTGATGTAAATGATTTTTGTGTTAACTTTAGGAGATCTGAGAAGTTGTTAGAAAAGGTGATTATTGTTGAATCATCAGCATACTGAATGAGTGTACTTTGCTGGGAAGCTTTGTGGGGATTATTAATGAATACATTAAAAAGCAAGGGCCCAAGAACAGACCCTTGGGGGACTCCTGTATTGTTAATAAGGTATACGGATTGTTTGTTTTGCCATCTGACAGATTGTTTTCTGTTGTGAATATAGTTGTAGAACCAGGTTAGAGTGTGTGGGGAGCAGTTTATGGCCTCAAGTTGTAACAGTAGTTTAGGGTGGGACACTGTATAAAAAGCTTTTGATAGATCTAGTAATATAACTGAAGTTAGTAGACCAGCATCAAGAGCTTTGCATACTGTGTTGGTAAGTGAAAGTAAGGCTGTAGTTGTGCTGGCTGAAAACCATGTTGGGTGGGTGCTAGCAAGTTATTGTCAGTGAGATTTTTAAGCAATTGTGAATGGAAACACTTTTCTAGGATTTTAGATAGAGGTGAAAGTATGAAGATGGGCCGGTAGTTAGAGAGGTCACTGGTATTACCACCTTTATGTAGGGGAGTAATAACAGAGTTTTTCCAGAGTTGTGGGACATATAATTCTGAGATAGATCGATTTATGAGAATGCTAACAGGAAAAGCTATGGAATCTGATGCTAGTTTTAGGTATTCAGCAGGAAGGCCATCGGAAGATGGGGAGCATGGCTTTAATTTAGAGAGCAGTTTGTACACTAGAGAGGTGGGTACAGGTTGAATGGTAAAAGGCTAAGTGGATGGGATATTGCTAGAGTTGCAGTTTTTAAAGGGAGGATCATGATTTGAAAGTGGGTTGGAAAATGTATCATTTTCATTACAGTTTGTACTTTTGCAAGTCTGTAGATTGAATTTGTTAACAAGCTTTTAGATAGTATCAATAAAATGAGAGTTGAAAGCATGGGCAAATTCTTGTGGGTCTTTGTCAGGAGATGAAGTAGGGTTATACTGAGTTCAAGGATTAAGAAGAGAAGAAACTGAGTTCCAGAGCATTTTGGGGTTGTTTTGTTGGGAAGAAAGTTTAGTGAAGAAATAGTTCTTTTTTATCACAGATAACATGCTTTTTGGCATAGTTGCAAAGTTGCTTATATTTGAGCTCATTTTGTGGGGTTTCATTTCTGTGTCATTCTTTCCAAGCTTTATCCATAGAAGTAAGTAGTTGTTTAGAAAAACACACAGACTGCCAGCACTTCACCAGTATCTCACTTTCTTTATTCCAGCGATCTGGTACCTCGGCAATTCGCCTTCAAGGATCACAGTTAATTGAATACAAGCATAATACTTATATACTCATTGAGACAATTAATGTCTTAATTGACTAATTAAACAATGAAAACATTTTAAAGTGACCATAAGCTTAGAATAAGTATAAAATGAATAAATACATGTATGTATATATATATATATATATATATATATATATATATATATATATATATATATATATATTTAAATATGCAAGTATAAATAATTCATTAACTACCTAATTCCTGATTCATACCATTAGGCTTTAGAGTATGAAACTTAAAAATCATTCTAGTTTCAAGCTCCAATAATTTTACTACAATGCCATCCCCTCTTTGAAGGAAGGGCTTTCCCAATATACTAAATATTAAACTGCTAGAAGAACCACTATGTTTCTCTTGGAAATGTTTAGCAACAGGACTAGCCAAATTTTTATTTCTAATGTCTTTTTAAATGCTCTAAAATGCGTACCCTCCCCATTCTTTTTGTTTGTCCTATGTACCACATGTTTTTACATGAACAGCCCAATATATAAACCACCCCTGTGGATTTACAACTAAAATGGTGTCTGGAAGTAAAATTTATGCCATTAATAACACTCAGGCTCCTGACCTTATCACAAATATTACAAGAACCGCAGGGAAAAGTGCCTAAAGCCTAATGGTATGTATAGGTATTATGCAAATTTATACTATTAGATGGAGAGCTGGAGATGAGAGCTTTCCAATTTATACTGGTATCACCAAGAATGATGGTTTCTTTAGATATGTTAAGGGTTGACCAAGATAGCAGATCTTCCAGAGTAGGTATATTTTGACTTTTTCTTCAGGATATACCTGTACAGAGGAGTACTAATCTTCAGAAGGTATGCTTCCTTTGTCACCTACATACTGCATATGCTGGAATATATTTATGAATAATGCAAAGAAAAGACTTTTGCACTTTTTTCTGTATGGATTAGAAGTGTACTGATGGCACGGGCATATTTGTCAGGCTATTTCAGAGGTACACATGATTGTGCCAATACACGAAAATGGAATGCTGTGTGATAAATAAATACAAAGGTTTCAAGGACAGGTCCTTTGATAGCACTTTTGGCATTTCAAAGATGTTTTGTTAGGAAAATGGGTCATTTGTGTGTTCTTTTGTTGGGGGGGGGCAAAGATGAGTTGCTGTTATGGCACAGACAAGGATATGTTGCTGTTGTTACTCTCCTTGTTTTGCATCCTGCCTGTTGTTAATATTTCACATCTCTAGACTGTTTATGTTTCTCCAGTGGGTCATACTGACTAGCTACATTTTCCGTTTTACCTGGAAACAGTTATTTTGTAGTTATGTGATACTTGTGTGTATAATCCTTCTGTTGTCTTTTAGGACACCTACTAGTATGCCACCTAAACATGTCAGTCCATGGAGACCCCCTTCACCAATGTCAAGAAACAAGTGATTGTGGAAGGCTTTAGGCAACATGGTGCTTTTCTGCTGGAAAGGGAATGGGGAGATATGGCACATAGGATGCAAATATGACAGCAGATTGTCCATGATCTAAATGCTGTGGGTGGACATGGCAGGACATATGAACAGGTGCACCACAGGGCCACTGAGATGATTACATCTGCAAGGAGAAGAGCAGCTGCAGTGGGCCAGGCCCAGATGGTTACCAGGGAGGGCCTGCTAGGAAACCACTACTAACCCCCAATGAAGAGTTCTTGGCCAATATCAGAGATCCAGACAGCTCCCAGGAGAGTGCAGTACAGCATGTGCTGCATGTTGAAGCTACGGTTTCCAAGACAGCAAACACATCTCTGGAGGAGCTTCCAGGTAGGCTTTGTCATCTGAACAGTTGAATACTGTTGTATAGTAAAACAATTGAAATGGATAAGTTAATTCCATGTCACACTTCTTTTTTTGAGGGAGAATTGAAGATTGCAACAGTTATAAGTTTAGGTTTCAGTTGTCAGCCACCTTCTTGTTGAAATAATAGTTAATGGACATATAATGGAGTAAATGTTTTATCTCCTGTATTACTGTTAATTTTGATGATGTTGCCTTTACCTTTTGCTTAACGTCTTCCAGGACAATCTGAACTACAGCGGAGTATGTCTTCTGCAGATGGTAAGCCAAACATTTTATGCCAGTACTGCTGAGCAATTTAAAGAAATATTGTAGTGTGTGATTTTGATCTCAGGCCTGTTGTGTATATTACTGTACTGTCTGTAATAGTGTCAGCACTGTTAGTTTGTTAGCATATATTGCAGTATAGTAGTGCAGATATTAATTTATTCCTGTGTTTCTTGCTTTTTATCACAGGTGATCATGACAGTTGTAGTGTGGGCCCTGTGCCACCTGATGTCAGTATATCAGCAGACTCTGATGATGATGGTGGCCAAACTGAGGCACAGTCAAGGGGTTCAGTGGTTGAATCTGACAAAGAGTTTGACATACAGTCATCCCCTGTATATCCATGGGACACAGCCAGTAGGCCTTTGCCTACCCAGTCCACTGTGACCACAGATACTGGACAGGTGGAGGGCAAGGACATTGGTCAGAGAAGTATGGTTACTGTGGCTTCTGTGCCTGCTGAGTCTAGCCATAGCCAAAGTGTGGATGAGGTGCCACACAGGAGGATTGATAGGGGTGCTCAAAGGGGGCCTGCTGTCCCTCCTCCACCTGATGCAGTTGTCTCTTCCTGTGCCACTCAACATATATTTAAAGCCATTATGGAGGCACAGGCATGTTCCCATAGGTGCTCCAGACAAATTCTCATGGTTGTGGATGTGGCACAGTCTGACATGTGTGACTGCCTCCACTATGTTGCTGACTCACTAGATCAGAATAAAGACATGTTGGAATGAGGAGCATCTGTGATGGACAGAGGTGTATCTGTTAAGGAAAGAGCAGTGTCTGTGATGGAACATCTGCTCTGGAGGGCAGCCACAAGTCACATCTCAGCAGTCTCTATGATACAGCATACAATGACAGAATCTCCAGTCTGTCCATGTAGATCATGAGTTGAAGTCCCTGGATTTTCTTGGTGAGAAACCTCTTAGGTCTCTCCAGCTGTTGCAGGTGTCTAGTGAGGTACATGCAAAAGGAAGCATTGTACTCTATTACTGGTCTAATGAGGGACTCGTACAATAGAGTTATAACATCCTTCAAAATTGGATGCTATGCCCTTACTTATGAGGTGTGTAATGTAAATGTCCTTCCTTACCACTGTGGACACATGACAATCAAAGTTGAGGTTGCTATCAACCTGCATTCCTGTCTGTCACCATTGGGTTGGAACTCAGGAGAGTGTTATTAATAGTGTAATTTGCAGGGACCTCTCCTTTGCTGAAAGGGATAGTAGTGTTTTTTTTTTGGTTAAGTTTAAGTCTGTTGCTTTGCAGCAATCATTTAAGCATGTAAGCCCATTCTGTAGTATGTTGACATTGTTTGAGGATTCAATGAATGCACCCTGTTTGCAATTGTTGCAAACTTGGTGAGCCACAAGCTATCTATTTTTGCCTGAATTTCTGAGAAATATATTCCAAACAGTAGGAGGCCCAACACAGACCCTTGTTGAACACCACTGGCAACAGGTCTGCTGGTAGAGGTGGAATCACCAACTATAACTGTATGCTTTCTGTTGGTGAACCAGTTGACTACCCATGTAATGACATATGGGTTAATCCATAGCTGGGCGAGTTTCTCAGTAATACCTGAGTGGGGTATTGTGTGAAACCCTTTGGCCAAGTCAAAATATGCAATATGTACTGATTTGCCTTCACCCATTGCTTTGATGACACTCTTGAAGAATTCCACTAGGTTTAACAGGCATGATCTGCCCTTAACAATGCCCAACTGTGTCAAGTGAAGAGTATGAAGGTCACCAATGTCCTTGTTGATAAGGTTCATGATGATTCTCTCCATGGTCTTATAGATAAGGCTGATCAGGCTTATGGGTCTATAGTTCCCTGGGACATTTGAGGGACCCCCTTTATGCAAGAGGACTACAGTTGCTGTTTTCCACTCTGCCAGGCAAAGCCAGTACTTAAACTGTGGTTGAAGGGAGTACCCAGTGTTTCCACTAACTCTTGCTTTAGACCATTTAGTAAACAGCCTGGGATGTTATCTGGTCCCATAGAGGCTTTGTTATTGGTCTTCGTGGGTGTGGTTATAACCTGTTCTTTGGAGATAATAGGTAGAGAACTGGTGACATGTATGCTTTGGGGTATGATTGTTGGAGACAGGGCTGTGAATTTTTGGCAAAACTGTCTGCTAACAGGCTGGCAATGTCCTCAGGTTCAGTATGACTGGTACCATCCACTATGAATGCGGTGCAAAGCTGGGCCTTCCCTTTTACATTATTGGCAAAGCTAAAGAATGCTTTGTGATTATCATTATTTATGGATGCTAATTTAGTTTCATAATTCGCTTTAGAGGACTTTACGGGATATCTACTTTGCATGTTTAAGTTATGGAGGGTGTTCTTCTGCTGAGACTGTTGCCTCTTATTCCTAGACATCAGTTTCTTTCTCTTGTTGAATAATCTATGTATGCTAGATGTCCACCAGGGCAGCTTGTTTTTTCATGTGCAAGCCTTGATCAGTTCTGGTACAGCTAAGTCTATACACTTGTAAATGTGTTTATGCAGGGCATTTGTGAACACCTCCATATAGGAGTCTTTTCTGCCAGTGGTTGCAGGAGGTTTGAAATTATTTATACCATTGCTTTGGAGAAAATTTTCAACCTTTTTGATCCTGGTGGGGGTGGGGGGATCAGGTATGATTGTTACAATGAACGTGACTGATTTATGATCAGACCTTAGTAGGGAGGGTCTCAGACATGGGGTGCTGCAGCGATCTCCTATGTTGGTGAGTACTAGGTCAAGGACATTTGAGCCCCTTGTGAGGGTGTGGGCTAACTGTTCCAGAGCATTTGTGTTTACAAAGTGTAGAAACCTTAGGATAAGCATGTCTGAGCTCATATATGTATCCCAATCGATGGAAGGATAGTTAAAGTCACCCATGTGAAGCGTGTTTGTTGATAAGGCATGGTTAATGCTAATGGTCTAAATCAGAATTATGAGTGACTCAAGTTGGTTCAGAAAGGCACTGTGTGGTTTCTGTGGTTAATGTTGGTGGACTTGAAGCTAACAATGACAAGGAGGGGGGACTTTCCTACAGTTAGTTGAACTTGGAGTACCTACAGGGAGTTGTTCTGCTTAACCAGTCTTAAAGTGTATTTGTCTTTTATGGAGATGGATACACCACCTCCTTTAGTTCTTTCACCTTCATTTTGTGGTCTGAACATGTGGAAGACATTATAGCCTTTCATGGCTGGATTAGCCTCTGTATCCGTAAACCATGTCTCTATGACTGCACAAACAATGACTTCTTCCCAAGTAAGACATGCTTCCGTAGAGTGTAGCTTCTGATTTAGACCCCTAGAATTAACCAGCATAACCCTGAGTTTGTCTTTTGAGGATATTTTATGTCAAGAATTTTGCTCTCATGACATTGCCTAAAAACAACACTGTGGGGGAGGCAAGTACCTTGGCCAATAACCGAAAGGCAAGAGGTGACAGATGAAGACCATCCCTGGCAAAGCAGCATGGTCTGTTGACCATATCATCCCATGCTGACAAATACTGCATCCACCTGGATTCACACCAACAGCTAAGCCAATTATTGAAGCCAATAATTCTTTTGTTTGTACTGAGGCATCATCCTGAGTGAAGGTAGAATGCTGCTTAAGGCTATGGACATACCTGTCTGGGCCACGTAATCTGAGAGCTAAGTCAAATCTCTCTTCATATAGTCCAGTGAGCTATGTCTCAAGTTATTTACTCCAACATGGAGTACAACAGAGGTGTAACTGTTCTTGTTGTTGAGAGACTTGATTAAATGGGTGACTTTGTGGATCCTGGCACCTGACAGACAGCTGACCGTGACTTTCTCCTAGCAAAGCCTGGTGAGGGGGACATATGTGTGACTCACTATTGATTCACCTATGACCAAGACATTGATTTGAGGTGTTTTAACTTAAGGGCTTAATGAGGGAGACACTGATACCTTTGTTTTTATGTGTAGTGGGTTTTGTTGGGACTGTAATGTTTGCAGAAGGTTTGCATTTGTGATGTCTCTGTTCTTTTGGTAAGCTTCTAATGAGTACCTCTGAGTATGTGGATTTATGTGTTGTGCACTTGGTTTGTTGAGGAGGTGCAGTGTGCATGCTACAACCTCTTTGATATCTGGTTTGTTGTTACTGTACCTGAGAGAGAGCCTTTATTCTAAATTCATTGTATAGTTGTACCTCTCGCATATTATATTTGCAAGTTTTAGGAGCACATGGTTATCACTATACATGAGTCAATATAAGCCTAGCTATGTCAAAACACAAGTACCCTTATTAAGCATATTTAGATGGTCATTGTTAGCAGAGTCATTTTGTGAGCAGCATCTTCTGGGCCTGTCTATGAGGGACATAGTTGCCAGCTGAGAGGTGACTTTGAAATCATGTAACCAGTAGTGAAGGTTGTGCTTGAACATGGTCATTAAGGAGCACTGTTTAACATGTAGTAGGAGCTTACTACGGAGAAGTGTGAGTCACTGGGGATATATCTGTCCCCCCAGCATGTTCTGTTTATGTCACAGGCTAGGTTGAGAACCCTGGGACAAGATGTTCTTGTCTCATTTGATTTGTAGATGTCCAGCATTTCCAGTAGGGCAGGATCTGACACTTCTGTGTAGGTTAGGCATAGGTCACTTCTCAGCAGCTTGCAGGATACTGAGTACAGTGAAAGGTATGTCAAGCTTTCCATATATGTCATGTTTGGACCCAACTCTAATTTCTCTCCAATTGCTGCATCTGTCTGATGAGTTATATAAGTTATAGAAATATAAGTGTAGGAGTGGTGGGGGTGGGTGGGAATTTGGGGTAGGATAGGGGAGCAGATTGAACCCGAGAGGAATGAGGGCAAATGGAGCAGGTTACACCGAGACTCAATTGCCCTCAAGAAACAATCAGTGAGTACTGACCACTTAAAACCCAAAAGTAACTGTTTCAGTATGTAAAAAGAAAGAGACAGATAAGGGGTATAAGAAAGGGATGTTAGTGCTGAAGTTTAAAATGTAGCATGTATAAGGTGTTAGAGAGATACTGAAAAAATGAATGGCTAGTAAACTGAAAAATACAGGGTTATAGTGCATAGGAAGGCAGACTACTAAAGTAACACAAGGCAGTGATTAGTACAACATGTATAAACTTATGTGGGTTCAAACAAAAATGAGTAGGCTAACTACAGATGGGTGATAGAGAGCTACTGAGAAGTTATTGGGAGGTATAGTTAGGTTATAAAGTAGGAAAAAAGACAAGGCATTTTACAAGGTAGAGCAATCAATAAAGGATCTTTAACATGATAGACTAAGGGTTAGTAAGAAAATGGGGGAAGGGTATGTTATGGTGATGTGTCAGGGGTCTTTTGATACGCAAGAAAACAAAACAGATGTTTAACTGTTATAACAGTAAAATAACACTAAAGACCACAATGTACATATGCACTTTTAAGGATTGATACCACTGTAGGCTTCACAAGTAGCAGGTAGAATGTGCTGCAGGAGAAGGCAGATGATGTGAAACGAGGTGCCTGGGTGCCACACAACTTTTCTTTTTATTTAAAATACTGGATTGCATGAAGCAGGGCATGTGCACCTAGAGTGAAAGAGAGGTGAAAAAGATGGAATAAGTTAGTCAAAGAAACCACAATGAAGTACCAGCTATCACTAAGTAGGAGCAAGAGTGAAAAACTGTGGCTAAAAGAAAAACAAGTCAACTAGGGGTAGATAGGAGGAAAGTACAGCAAAATGGTAGTGTTTACCAGGGAGGTCAATTAGTACATAAGCAAATACAGTTCAAACATAATTGCAATATATGACCAGTATTAAACAATATAAATAGTCATGTAGTGCTACTGCATGTAATTAATTGTTACAGGATTTACACTAGATGAAGTTTACTGTAATCACAAATATGTCCAGCTAACTTTTAAAAACACACATTCTGAGTGCCAACAAGATGATATACACATGCTGTGCCCAAACAGCTGTCTGAAGGGCTACAGCTTGTGGGCAGTCATTGACTCCAATTGTGATATTAGTATAATAAAGACAGTATCAACACATACCAGAGACTCCTGCCACAGCCATGACCACACCTGCATTGATGAGATACATGGAGGGATTTGTTGAATCAGGAAAAATACACACCACCCAAGTATAATGTGGACATCACACCATATAATCAGACCAATAGGAATGTGACCTATGTCCTGGGGTAGAGGGTAAGTGGTACATCCTCCAGCATGTGGTCACATTGCTGTCTACTCCACTGAATGTAACACAAGTACTGGGCATGTGAAGGACATGCACATCAGGGGCCATAATAACTTTATGATTTCCAGCCTTCATCACACAAATAACTGTGTACAATGCATCCTTTTTCATGTACGCTCCTACACATCTTCTAGTGATGTGTAATTGAAGTGTACTACCTTTGTCACAGTGCTCTGTTACACAGTTTATTGACCATACCTAGGTATTCTTTCTGTGGAACATACATGACTGTCAGATGGTGTGGAGCACCAATCAAGTTGTTATACCAGATGCCAAATGTGCTAACTGTTCAACTTATGCACACACAGCATGCATAGGTGTCTGACAACATTAATGGCATGTATATCATTCATGACATTATGAATTGTGCCATAGATATATGCCATGTGCAGAAGGCAACTAGTCTGTATTGCCCATACTGCAACATACAGGTAGAGCAGTGTCCCTCCTAACACCTCCAGTAGAAATTACAGTACCAAGACAGTGTGCATGGTTGCCTCAGAGAGTGGGTCTATATTAGCTTTCAAGACATAGTCGAGCCAACATCAGCTGCCGAAATTCACTTCAGTGAACTGCAGAATTTTTCCCACTGTTCACAAACACTTTGCCATCACCTCAACTTTGCCCTTTCCCCCACATCAGTGTGATCTCAGACTTGGTATATACAGTTGGAGGGGTGTGAGGGGTACAGCCCCCCACTTGCGTGGATTTGATTTCATCCATTGTGTGTTATGGACAGCTTGTGGGTAAGTATTTGCGAACTGTGGGAAAAATCCTACGGTTCACGGAAGTAAATTTCAGCAGCTGGTATTCTCCGAAGACATATTTGATGAATACATCTTTCATGGAATTAATATAGGCCACATAGAGTGTGGCTGTATCATAACAGTTGTCAAGTGTGTGCGTGCGGGCTCATCTCTTATCACTCCACATCACATATGTTATGTCAGAGGCATGGTATTAGTGGTGGTATTATTCTGACATTGTCCATGATTTTAGTTGTTTTTTGTAAAATTTGCCATGATCCTTTACATGTGGCCACCTTGCTGGAGATCTCTGGTGAGAGTACACTCATATTAAGGCATATCAGTTTGCACAGTTTCCCAGTATGGACCATACCCCTATTGTATGCCAGATCCCTGGTAGATGTCCTCTCTGTTTTTCATGTAAGGATGCTGATCTCACACACACATCCTCCCCATTGTAATGTATTTGTATGACAGTCACAGAAAGCACATTTTCACTGTACAGTCCATAGCCTACCATATAGATATGTATTTTGGGTTGCTTCTACAACCATCTTCCATTAACATGCCCTCCTCTGCTGTACATAAGGGAGTTTCATCTGTACCATTTTCCTGTGTTCATTCCCACAGTTCATCTGTGTGTCCCTATTCAATGCACAAACTTTCCCTGAGTGATCATTTTAGATAGCAGTTCCATGTCCTGTTACAGATCATTAACATGGCAAAAGTACAGAATGCCAGGAATAGGTATCACAGTACTCTGCACTGTAGGTACACTGCCCTGTACGATGTCTGGACCATATACTTCACATTCATACCTAAGGAGCAAAAGAAATGACTGTACCACACAGCAGTTATGTCAAAGGTTATGGACAGTTCACCTTAGACATCAATAAGTCCAGCTCCAAAGGGAGAAGATTTAAAACTAACTTTAAAAAATAAAATAAAACATTAAAAGGAGTAAATCTAACAAGTTAAGTGCTTTCATCACTTTAACTTTAGGACTTCTTCAGAACTAAAGTACAAATGGCCCATTGCCTTTAAATATGGTAATACCACCAATGAATTGATCACATAGGTTCATAGGTGTGTACTAGGCTAATGGTCCTGGAGCCTTTACAAGCCTAGACCATAGGATTACCCTGGCATTGTGCCACCCGACCTTATTTCCCAGTGCCTCTGTCGAATAAAGCCACTGGAGTGATCCATGGGGTGAATTTTCTGTTTCCCATCCACTCATCAAGATTTCTCTTGAAAAGCACCAGTGAGGTGCTTTGCTTGACATGTATGGGAAGTCTATTCCATAGCATGGGCAGTCTCTGGGTTATGAAACTGTTCCTCCAGCATGTTCTGTTGATTGTGGTAATGAGGTTGAGGTCTCTGGAGCATATGGTGTGGAGGGATTAAGATTTCTTTAGCTGTAGCATTTCTAACAGAGCTTGGTCAAACATGGCTTTGTAAGTCAAGTACAGATCACCTCTAAGTAGCCGATATGAGCTAAAGAATAGTTGGAGTTATTTTGAGTCTGTCCATATAAGACAAATGTTTAAGGCCTAAGATCCTCTTTGTGAAATACTTTTGCGGCATCTCTAGTTGTTGCAGGTGTTTAGTGAGGTGCATGCCAAATGGGGCATTGTACTCAATGATTGGCCTAATGAGGGAAGTGTAGAGGGAGACAATGACATCTTTCTTCCTGGATGCAAAACCCTTAGTAATGAGATGTGTCACATAGAAGGACTTTCTGACTACAGTGGCAATGTGGTAGCCAAAAGAGAGGCTGCTGTCAACCTGTGTTCCCAGATCTCTTATAATGCTTTCTGTGTTCAGTGGACTAACATTGATGTGGTAATTCATGGGAACTGTGTTTTTCCCAAAGGGGATGACAACACATTTTTGGCATTGAGCTTAAGGCCATGGTTCTGACACCAGTCGTTGGTCTCAGAGAGGCCTTTCTGTAGGATGTCAACATTACTTGGTGAGTTAATAATAGCTCCAAACTAGCAATCATCGGTGAACTTTGTCAGCCAGAGTTCCTTCGTGTTGGCCTGGACTTCAGCGAAGTAGATACCAAACAGGAGAGGACCCAGGACTGAACCCGGTGGGACTCCACTCATGACTGGTCGGCAGGTCTGACTTGGAATCAGCTACTTTCCCACTGTGGGTTCTACCTGTGAGCCAGTTTTCAACCCACTTAGTAATATAGGGGTTGATGCCTATCTTAGTGAATTTTTCTATGATTCCTGAGTGGGGAATGGTATCAAAGGCCTTGGCCAAATCAAGGTAGGCTGCATGAACCACCTTGCCTTCATCCACGGCTCTGGTGACTGACTCAAAGAAGTTGACTAAGTTGAGCAGGCATGATCTATCCTTCACAAAACCAAACTGTTTGAGATACAGAGTTTGAACATTCCCTATATCCTTTTTTATTAGGTCCATGATGATGTGTCCCATAGCTTTTCATATCAGACTTATCAGGCTAATGGGGCGATAGTTCCCAGGGTCTGTAGTCGCTCCTCCTTTCTGGTGAGGGATGACTGTAGTAGTGCACCATTTAGTAGGGACAAAGTCTGTGGTGAGGCTGTGTTAAATAAAAACAAATGATAACAACACAGGAGGCTCAGATGCAAAAGTTTACTAGTGTACACCAGGAGGCAAAAAACCATACAAGTACAGAGTTTTGTCTGACATGATGCAGGAAATACACAATTTTATATAGTCTTACATTCAAGCTGTGCCCACCTTACTGACGTGGTTAGTCACAGGGCACCTACATCACTATGGTCTACAATATTCTATTCATAAGAAAAAGCTGATGTTATACATTTTAAAAGTTTTCCCATGGGAATAATACAGCCTTGCAAAGCACCTGGTTCGTTATAATGTCTTTCTGTAAATGTTACTCTTTCAAGGTCTCAGGCTTGCTCGAATACAATAGTCGGTTCAGTCTTGTAATATACTTCTTTGTTCTTCTTGCAACTTTACTTTAGCAGCTGTGCCTTATCTTTGATAATATTTACAAGGCCAATTATCTCAGAGGAAGGAAGAAGAATTTTCAATGCTTTATACATTTAATTTCCTGACCCAGCAGATAATCATTAGTGGAAACATAAGCTTGCTGAGCTGGCTACTGCCAGGGTCAGAGTTCAAACACACTGCAGCTCCAAAGCTTCAAGCAATTACATGTAAAATCATTCTTATTGCCATATTGTAAATAGAATAAAATGCATTATATACTATTTGCTTTAAAACTAGCACTTTATACATGTTCAAATACATATTTTTCTAACATTTTCCTCCCTTTTAATACTTTTTATTCTATTCAGAAACATAAACAATGTTATATCGTCCCCTAGCCTTCTCCTTTAAGGACTTTCAACTAGGCAAGTCATTTAGTTTATATTTCGGAAAAAGTTTCGTCTGGAATCAATAGCTCCAATTCAATGTCTTGGTACAAAGTTTCAATTACAGATATATCAACAAAATCTTTGACTAATCTTTTCATACAGGGGATCCCACAACAAACACATGCTCCTAATAGGAGCAGACCAACACAAATAGCAATCAAAATATTCATTAGGATAGAACCCCACCCACCAAACCGACTCTGGAAAAAGTTTGTCAGTGGGTTTGGGCCTGGTTCAGTCATGGCCGATACCTGCTGTATTACCTCTAGGTGATCATTAATCTCGTGTCGATTGTCTGGTATGAACGCACAGCATTCTTCTTTGATAAGCGCGCAAGTACCACCTCTCGCCCCTAGGGTGAAGTCAAGAGCCATTTGATTTTGTAGCACAACAGTTCTCATTGCATTCAGTTCGTCAGTCACTAGTTCGAGAGCAGAAAAAGTTGCGTTGCTCATTACTTCGAGAAGCTTTGACAGTTTTCTCAACTCCCAGATCGATTTGACTGCTCCATATGCTGGAAATATTCCAGCCCAGGATATAACACTGTCACTCAAGTCCATATGAGTCAACTTTTCTTTATCTTTCACGGAATGATGGTTCTTCCAACCAGCTTCAATTTTTCCCATTGGATTTACAGGTTTCCTGATTGAATCTTCAGGTTTTCGGGCTACATCTCTTACATTTCGTATCTTACCTAGAGGTAATTCTGCAGTATGCCTTATAGCTGGAACCAGATAACCCAAAAAACAACTGCCGGACCAATTCTCAGGTAGCCATTTGTATGCTTTTTTCCCACAAATAAAATAACAGTTTTCTACTTTGGTACTGATGCGGGTTAATTCTGAATGAAACATTTTCTTGTCTATAACAGACAATTGTTTATGCAAGACAGGATTTCTCTGCACTTCACTTAATGTTGTTTTCATTAAGCTCAAATATAAATCATAATTTGCGTTACAAATAGTGCTTTTATCTTTAGTTTTAATATAGCATTTATAAGATATAGTTATGTTACAGTTACTCCAACCCACTTGGAGTGTATCATTCTTATAGAAACATACAATTCCCCTCTGTGTAATAGGCAAATACAATGCAATTTTGTCCTGTGATCTTACAGAACCTGTATCAAAAAGTAAATTTTCCCAAGTCTCATTTATCCCCAAGGGGACAGCGGACATCAACAGTCCTCCATATGCTGTTGGTATGGCAGTACAAACCCAGCAATTTGAAATGTTCATAGTCTCTACATATACACGCTTCATAGCTAGGTATGTGTTAAAATTGGATGCCAGTCTATAGACAGTTCATCACGTTTCTCCACTTTCACTTGTGTGGTTATATGTAGGAAGAACCACAACAAAAGGAAAGTCATCACAATCATAGTCAATAAATGCATAGTTAGCAAGATGATTAAACAATATCTTCGGGGTTTATCTGTATTTTTACTCATCTCGCTCTTGGTTTGCAGTGCGTCAGGTGGACCCAGGACGACCTCTCAGCAACTTTGACTGCAGTAGGCGTCGCCAACAGTACCTGGTATGGTCCTTCCCACTTTGGACTCGCCCAATTCTTCCTCTTCGTGACCTTCAACCACACCCAGGACCCTGGGGTCAGCACTGCTTCCAACGGTCTGGTCTGTCTTTTATCTGAAAAAGAGTTCAACTGCAAAACAGTTTCATTTGTTAACAGTTTCCTCATATAATCAGCTAATGAGCTGTCAGCCTCTAGTTCCGCAGGCATGAGAGCTTTCCACTGTGGCACATAATATGCCCTTCCAAATATCACTTCAAAGGGGGTCAAACCCTTTACATTTGGAACTGTTCTCATGCTCAGCAGTGCCAAAGGCAAACAGCAAATCCAATTCTTCTGTGTATCATCTATTAATTTTCTCAACTTGCTTTTTAAAATTCCATTGTATCTTTCCACCAGTCCTGCAGACTGTGGGTGGTAAGCACAATGATTCTTCAAGGAGATCCCAAAGAATCTCCCAAGTTGGTGAATCGTCTGATTCACAAAATGTGTCCCATTGTCACTATAGATTCTTTCCGGTATGCCAAATCTAGGAATTATTTCTTTTATTAGGGCCTTTGCCACTGTTGCTGCATCCGGATTTTTAGTTGGAAAAGCTTCTAGCCATTTGGAAAACATGTCTATAATTACTAAACAGTATTTTTTCCCTTCACATTTGTTCAGTTCTATGAAATCCATACAGATAGTATGGAACGGATATGGTGGTATAGGAAAACTCCCTTGCTTGGGTTTGAATGCTCCTTGTGCATGATGTTTGTTACAAATATGACATGCTGCACAAAATTTTTGTGTAAAGTTTGTGAATCCATATGTTTGGAATATTCGATTTACTAACTGTACCATCCCCCCTGTTGAGACATGGCACTGCCCATGGCTCAACAAAGCTGCATATCTAAATAAATTAGATGGCAATATTGTTTTTTTCTCTTTGGAGATATACAGTCCATTTTCGAGGATTGCACCTCGTTTCTCCCATTTCTGTTTCTCAGCTTTTGTAGTTAATGTCTGCATTGTTTTTAACATTTCTAAATCCAAAATCTCAGAGGGTTGTAATTCCTCGGTTAAAAGTAAAGTTTCTGAGTCTGAGGCTGCTTGCTTTGCAGCTGCATCAGCTTTTGCATTTCCTTTTGAAATTGCATCCTGTTGTTTTGTATGAGCTAAACATTTACAAATAGCTACTTTAGTAGGTAACTGAATGGAATCTAACAAGTTCAAAATAAGTTGCGCATGATTAATTGGTTTGCCAGTAGATGTTATCATTCCCCTATTTTTCCATTGTTGTGCAAAAACATGCACTGTAGAGAAAGCATACTGACTATCAGTATATATGTTCACACATTTATCTTTTGCTAGAGTACAAGCCCGTGTTAAGGCTATCAATTCTGCTGCTTGAGCAGACAGGTTATGCTGTAGGGGTTGGGCTTCTAAAATCTCTGTATCTGTGACTACTGCATACCCTACTAGATTTTTCCCTGTAGGACCCTTTCTGCATGAACCGTCCACATAAAATGTCACCTCGGCATCATCCAAGGGCATATTAGTAAGGTCTTGTCTGGGCAAAGTTATTTGCTCAATTTCCTGCAGGCAACTGTGTGGTGTGCCATCCACAGGAGTTGGAAGTAACGTTGATGGATTTAATGTTGTACAACGTTCAATTACCATATGAGGTTGGCTCAGCAGTATGGTCATACATGAAAGATGTCTAGCAGGAGATAGATATGCTATTTTCTCTTGCAGTAAAATTATCGCGACTGCATGAGGCACTCTCAATGTGAGAGGGTGGAACAACACCACTGAGGCCGAAGCTTGTAATGCCATTGCAGCTGCGACTACTGCTTGCACACAGTGAGGCAATGATCATGCCACTGGATCTAACTGTGATGAATAGTAAGCTATGGGGCGTTGCTTATCCCCATGCTGTTGCATCAAAACTGACGTCATGTATCCCTGTTTACAATCTACGGTCTGAAAAAATCTTTTGTGGTAATTTGGAAGTCCTAAAACTAATGATGAAGCTATCAATTGTTTTAGTCTGCAGAAAGCTGTTTCTGCTTCAGGTGTCCATTGTAATACATCTTGTGCTGCCATTGGTGTTTTATATATTAAATCAGCCAGTGGAGCAGATTCCAAAGCATAGTTTGATATCCAGCTTCGACAAAAATTAGTCGTTCCCAAGAAGGACATCATTTCCTTCTTGGTTGCTGGTTTGGGTGCCTGTAAAATCGCTGTTTTTCTGTCTTCGTCTAATATTCTACCTTCATTGGATATTACATATCCTAGGTATCTAACCTGTTTTCTCCAAAGTTGTAATTTACTTTTGTTTACTTTGTGTCCTTGTGCTGCTAAAAATTTCAATAATGCTATCGTATCCTCCCTGCATTGATGCTGGGTAGGGGCTGCTAGCAAGATGTCATCTACATAAAGTAGAATCTGACTACCTCCTGGTGGAGTAAATCCTGCCAGATTGCTTGCCATTTCTTGTGCAAATATCGTTGGACTTTCACAATATCCCTGCGGTAGCTGAGTATAGGTATATCTTTTACCCTGAAATGTAAATGCAAACCAATACTGGCTATCAGGATGTATAGGTATTGAAAAGAAAGCATTGCTTATATCTACCACAGTAAAATATTTTTGTTGTGGTTTCAAATCATTCAACAAGGTGTGTGGGTCTGGCACTGTAGGTGCTCTGGGTATTATTGCATTGTTTACAGCTTGTAAATCCTGTACCATTCGCCATTCCCCGTTTGCTTTTTTAACAGGAAATAGAGGGGTGTTACATGGTGAATCAAGAGATTCTACCAGTACTCCTTCCTTGAGTAATGCTGCTATTATAGGCTTAATTCCTTGCTCTGCATCTTTCCTCAAGGGGTATTGTCTTTTTTGTGATCTAAATGCTGATTTTGGTGTAATAGTTACTGGTCCTGCTGTTTGAATAAGTCCTACATCTGATTTACCTGTTGACCAAAGAATATCTGATATGTCACACAAGGCTTTTTCTTCTTCTTCTAATAAGAATGCTAATCAGCTGTCTTCACTAGTTTGTAAGTGTACAGCTGGATGTGTCTGTGTTAGCCAATTCAATTTCTGTTTTTGTATTCCCTGTTCTGATAATTCTAAATCAGTTTGTTTTTCCCATCTTGTTACTTTTTCTCCTAAGTCTGCCCATCTCACATCCTTATTCTTTGTCAGGCTGACATGTGGTAGTCTATTAGATTTGTACAGTGTCATGAATTCCTGAGGTAGTGAACAGCTTACCACACTGTTTCCCTCAGTATCCCAATACAAGGTTCGTAATACTAATCTGTTAGCAGGATTTTTGAACAACTCTTGCTCATATTCTTTATCAGGTCCTGACATGCTACAGTAGTATAGAGTACAATGTAACAAATGCTGTTGGTCAGTGTCAAGGGAGGGGGCCTTACTGATGGCTACATTCATCAGTTCTTCGGTTACTGCTCCTGGACCAGTCGTAACTAGGTCCTGGCTGTACCAGTAAAATGTTTCACCCTCCGGTCGCACCACAAAAGTATCCATTTGTCTTTGTGCTTCCATACCCTGCATAGTGGGAACTACTGCTATGCCAAATATCTGCATAAGATCTCTTCCCAGTAAGTTTACTGGACACTTTGCAGAAACTACAATTTTATTTTTTTGAGTCATACCTGAAACAGGGTCAGTTATTGCTATATCATGGGAGAGTGGCTCCCTATATAGCTGTCCATTTGCTGCTTTCACTAATATATAGTCAGGTGATTCGGAATTTTCTGGTAACTTTGAAGGATGTATCAAAGTTCGTGACGCTCCTGAGTCACACAAGAATTTCACTTCCCTTCCTTCCACCAGAAGTGTAACTTCCGGTTTTGTGTCTGCCAAATAGAGCTCCAAGCTCAGTGATGCCAAATCTAAAATTTCACTTTCTTCATCCTCTGCATCTGCTTGCACTTCTTCTGTTCCTTCCACTACATTTACGTTTGCCCGTTGTTTGTTTTCCTTCTCTGATGATTTCTGATTTTCATCACTATCATATAGTCAGTCCTCATCACCTTTATTTTCTGTAGTCGCCTTTTTATTTAGCCTGCAATCCCTTGCTAAATGTCCTTTCTTACCGCACTTAAAGCACTCACCTTTCTTTTTTCTTTCTTCAAAATCTTCTGACCTATTGTCAGATTGTCTATTTCCCTGGGTATTTTTCTTACTCTTTTTACCTGACTGTACTACAAAGACCTCTGCTCTGTCTTCAGCTGTGAAGACCTGTGTCTTCTTTTTCTTTTTACTATTAAAGTGTCTTTCAGCATGTCTGGCATATTCAAGTAAGGCTTGTAGCCTACTTGTTCGGTGATCTATCATATGCTTTGTAATAAAGCTACTGATAGGTGCAATGCAACCTTTCAAAAATGCATTTTTCAGTTGCTGTTCATACGAGGTATCATGTGTCTGATTTTCAGGAATAGCCATACCACTATGGTTATTGAAACATTCCAATAATCTACCATAGTACCCATCTACAGTTTCATTCTCTTGTTGTATGCATTGGTTAATGCAAGTCCAATCTGCTCTAGGTTTCCATTTTTCAGAAATTCGGTCTGTAAGACCTTTCACTCTGTTGTCTAATTCTGCGTCACTATGTGGAAGTGATTTAAGCTCTGCATTTCGAGGATTCCAGGTGCCACAAATCATGTGCCAGTCTGGACCCACAATCTGTCTAACTACCTTTTCTACTTCTTCCCCATTCAAGTGGTAACTTAATCTCATACCTTGCAAATCTTGTAAAAACTTTGTGTAATTAACTTTTGGATGAGGGATTCCCTCTGTAGCTTTCCGAATATCTTCCGGTGTCCATGGTCTATATACTAGAAGAGTTGGGTCCTGCCCTTCCTGTCCTGCCTGAGGATTTGGTACCTCGATTAGTGGACAGATTTCTTCCTCACTCTCTTCTAGTGTGTTTCTCCCTATTTGATATAAGTCTGTGTCCCCAAGTGCTTTACGTGTCCGGGACCTAGTTTCAATAGGATCTCTAACAAATGGTTTTAGTGTTTTTGTAACTTCAGGATAACGTGGAGGTGGACCAGCTTGTCCTCCTGCTTCATATCCTGTAAAGGCATTGAGGCGGAGGGGAGGGCCGTCGCTATTACTGTATTATTATCCTCTTTGTCTAAAAATAATGTTTTTGCATTTTTAGTTTTCTGTTCCCTTCGGTTTACTTCCTCAATCCACCTGTGTGCCTGAGGAATGCCTAATTGCTGTTGTTTTTTTGCCTGACCTTCTGCGTCAGATTTAAGCTGTTTTAAAAGTTTAACTAATGAAATCTTGTTTAATTTACCATCAAATCCGTATTTATTAACCCATTTTGTATAATACCTTACATTATCAGTCCGTTGTAATTGCATATATTTTGTGTCATCAGTTAGGGGCGGATCTCACGATTTTTTAGTGCACTGATTTCCCATTCTAAAAGAAAATGTTACGTAACCCTTTTCACCACGTGGTATTTCAGTTCCTTACACAGTTTATCTAGAATAACTGCCTACCTTATTCTGTTTCCCTGATCTCTGACAAAATATACAGTAATTTCCTTTTGTTCCTGATCTGTATAACAAATCTCTGACAATGACATTTACTGTAACCTAGTCCCTGATCTAAAACAGAAAAAAGGCAAATATCTTCCTACCTGAGCCTCCTGGGTCGAACAGTTCGAGACCGCTCTTCGGCCGCAGATCAGAAAGTGGCCAGCCTCTCAAGACGACAATTCAGTCGGAGGTCTTTGTGTTTCAAGAAGAACCATTTCGGTAACTTCTCCTGCGCAGTATTCGACCACCAATACACTCTGATCTGCAGCTTACCAAGGGAATTCTGGTTCAAGGAGGACCAAACTGTTAAATAAAAACAAATGATAACAACACAGGAGGCTCAGATGCAAAAGTTTACTAGTGTACACCAGGAGGCAAAAAAACATACAAGTACAGAGTTTTGTCTGACATGATGCAGGAAATACACAATTTTATATAGTCTTACATTCAAGCTGTGCCCACCTTACTGACGTGGTTAGTCACAGGGCACCTACATCACTATGGTCTACAATATTCTATTCATAAGAAAAAGCTGATGTTATACATTTTAAAAGTTTTCCCATGGGAATAATACAGCCTTGCAAAGCACCTGGTTCGTTATAATGTCTTTCTGTAAATGTTACTCTTTCAAGGTCTCAGGCTTGCTCGAATACAATAGTCGGTTCAGTCTTGTAATATACTTCTTTGTTCTTCTTGCAACTTTACTTTAGCAGCTTTGCCTTATCTTTGATAATATTTACAAGGCCAATTATCTCATAGGAAGGAAGAAGAATTTTCAATGCTTTATACATTTAATTTCCTGACCCAGCAGATAATCATTAGTGAAAAACATAAGCTTGCTGAGCCGGCTACTGCCAGGGTCAGAGTTCAAACACACTGCAGCTCCAAAGCGTCAAGCAATTACATGTAAAATCATTCTTATTGCCATATTGTAAATAGAATAAAATGCATTATATACTATTTGCTTTAAAACTAGCACTTTATACATGTTCAAATACATATTTTTCTAACAGGCTGTGATTGAACAGGGCACACAGGTGAGGTGACAGTTCATCCTGTATTTCATATAGAACACAGTCAGTGATATTGTCAGGTCACATAGAAGCTGTATTCTTGGCCTTGGACAGTGCTGTTTTAACCTGGCCACATTAAAATCAACAAGTTATCAAAATAAGTTTGTCATTACAAAAATCAATTTGTAAAACCAAGAAAAAGCAAAAACTTGAAGAAGCAGAGATTAAAAGCTTTAAAAAAACAACAAATGTGGAAGGATGTGTAATACCTTATTGAAAGCTGTAATATGAGATAAAAATACATAGAAAAAATATATACAGAGGACATTTTCTAAAATAAAAATCCTTGAAAAAACTATTGAAACATAACAAAAACCTTGTTAGAAACATTTTATAAAAATAATTTTGTCTACCCCTAAATAACTATTAAAAATTAAGAAATTAATGACCTTTTACTTTGGTAATTATTTCTCTTTAAAGCTCTTGTGCTTTATACTTTAAGATGGGTAAATGTATAAATTTGCATTAATACCTGGTGGAGAAGTTGCAGTGAGTTTAAACCGCCTAAACAATTCTCTTCTTTTGATATCTAACTCCCTCCCACCAACCTCCCTTTGCGTTTCTGGGTGTAATATCAAGGATGCCAAACCTCAATTTGGAAATCCCTGGGAAGTTCAATGTTTGTTTAAAAATAGTTTTGTTTATGTTTTCTTTAAATGCTGCATATATATGCTCATAAATATGTTTATTCAACTGCCTCTCTGTTTTTCCAACATAGAACTATTCACATTTTGAAAAAAAATGCAATATAAATAATTCCAGTAGTGGCACAATTACCATTTTTTTTTAATTCAAAGGGAATATTATGTAAGGAAACAGTAGAATACTCTAAAATAAAAGGGCACTGTTTACAAGTACAACAGTGGGTCATTCCTTTATAATTAGGGGAAACCAAAGATTTTACCATATTCAAACAACATGTTTTAAATTTTTACCAGTTTTGTACACAAAGTGTAGTGCATTCCCTAGGGATTCCAATATTTCTGGGGTTGCCTTAAAGATAACCCAATTTTGATTGATAATAAAGTTGATGTCCCAAGAACCAGCTCCATATGCTACCACCATATTGTTGATATGTGACTGACCTGCATCTTCTGTAGTCAATTGTATTGGTGGTGATGTTTTGTCAACAAGCAATGGTTTGAATCTTGACCCCCACTCTTCAATCATCTCTAAACCAATCCTATATAAAAGTTCTTGTGGTTAATCCCTGTCTTTAAACATCTGAATAATATGACTTAGTTCAAGTTTAAAATCAAACAACTTAGACCACGTTCTAACTAACTGCACTTTAAGTATATTATTTTTTAGTGCATTTTGGGTGGTTGCTCTTAAAATCCAGACAACAATTAGAGAACATTTTATTCTATGGAAAAAGAAAACTGAGGCTATTGGTAAATGTGTTAGTTACCTGAGTAATGTTACTTCCTTCTTTAAATTTATATGTACTTACTCTGACAATTCTTTAGATTATTTGGATGTAACCTTATAAATCAATATGTGGAAGAGGCTGAGGGTGGTGAGGATGAGAATGCTGATGACCAACCCACAGTGAGGAGAAGGAGAACAATGTACAGACCCAGGGTAACCTACCAGGTGCTACATGACCTGGAGATAGTGGAGCACTATAGGGTGGATTAGGGACCTCCTACAGCAAATTGTTGAGCTGTGCCGGCCATGCCTCACACACAGAAGCAACAGAGTGGAACCCATCCCAGTGGATACCATAGTATGTGTAGGCTTAAGGCTTAAGAATACTAGCCACAGGTACCTTCCAAAGGCCAACTGGGGATATCATGGGGATCTCACAGGCATGAGCATCCAGGGTACTCCATCAGTTCCTGGATTTCATATCAACACATGCCGGTGAGCACATAAATTTCCACAACACCCTTGAGGTGTTAACCAGCAACATGCGTCTCTTCCACCAAATAGCAAAATACCCTGAGGTAGTAGATGCTATAGACTGCATGCACATACACATCAAAACACCACCTGATGAGTTTGGTAGGGTCTACATAAACCGCAAGGGCTTCCCCTCCATCAACTGCCAGGTCATGTACGATGCCCAGGGCATGACACCTCTCTCTGACTTGCACATACAGTAAAAGGGGTGTCAAATATGACACTGCACATGCTTAACCATGTATAGGGAGTGTACTATATGCATCTGACATAGTCATCCCTCCAGAATCATCCTCAATACTGGCACAGCCACAAGGTAAGTCACTTTCCCTATCAATTGCTGAATGGAGTAGTATGTTCTGCTACTTGTACCTATGGTATAGATGTGTGCATGCAAGAGAATCGGGTGGCTGAATGGGATGGCAGCTGATAATAGACACCTATATGGGCAGCATGAAATCCATAACAAATACCGGTGTCAAAATAGTAGGCAGTACTAGAGAAGTTGACAAATCCCACTGAAGGACATGTGGTTGGCCAAATGTTTGTCCATAGGACACACACATGCATGTAAGTGAGGCTCATATACTCAACAACAGTCTCAGCCAGCAGGACAGGTGTAGATGACCACAAAGAAGGGCTTTGCTAAGACCTCCAATTGATGGCAATGGAGAACAGCCCCCCTCCAGACCTACACAGACAGACTACAACAGGTCAGGCAGTTGGATGTTAGTTTTGAAGGGTAAGAAGTCTGAAGCTCAAATGTTAGTCAATAAAACCTAAGATCTGTACTACACTGACATGCCTCTAGTCTGCATGACAGGTCAGAATACAGAATGAAATGGAAGCCAACAAAGTACCTGAAATATCAGTACAGTCATAGTAAATGTTTACAGTTGTCAGATGAGCCCCCTCCCGCATCCTACGTAGAAATGTAGTAACATGTACATGTGGTATAATTACATGAGCTGGCCAAATTAGCAGAAAAGATTGTTGTATGTGTACAATATGCAGGGCTCTGTGTGTTAGGTTGTGTGTTGTATATTGTGTGGAAGTGGTCAGCATGTATGCATGGAGGGTTTTGTCCCAGTGGCCTGTGGCCAGTACTGTTGATGAAAGGGCCAAATTCTGACAACTGCAGTTCCAAACACAGTGCATCCCAGCAAGATCCAATCCAGCAGTAATCCATACTAATTGTTCGGATGTAATATCTGTCACCATCTGAAAGATGGAGATGGCATGAATGTGGGCCCAGACATGCACACAGTGCACATGTGGAAGTACCCTAGACAGAGTATATAAAATGTAACTGTCAAATGGACACCTTTGGAATTGTACATGCAGGTAACAGCACATTAGTTGTCTGTGTAGTATGGAATATTGATGTAGTCTGGCCAAAAACTGGCAGACCACAAAAGGCACTGTTATGAAGTACTGAGAAACTGCTGATGCCTCCGCACAGGCCAGCATAAGGAGAATGCCCCACATATATCTGTGAGTCAGCTGCAAGAAGCTTCCATAGCATGCATGCACTCAGCTCACCCCACCATCAGTCACATCTTCATCACAGGTCATATCCATGCTGTTGGGAATGAGTACAGTATGGCCCCCACTTTTGTATGGGAATACCCACAGAATGCAGCATGCTGAAGAGGTGTCCAGTGCAGGTGTATCCCTAGCTGTAAGCAGCACCCTGCCAGCATCCACACCAATGGATTAATAAGGACAGAAACTATTGCCATTAACACCTTGCACACCAACCCTATCACCCCAGGGGAATCCAGTGGTTTGCAGCCTGGGACTGTAGGAGTGAAAGAATGCACTGGCCTGCTACATATGGCCTGCATCCCTAACCAATGCCCTATGGTCCTCTGTCAAAGGCCTGTGCCTCACCCTTGCTGCCACTGTATGGTATCTCATGGAGTCCCAAATAACGACATAACACAGTCCACAGAACATAAATGCAAGGCCATGTCGACAAATCCCAGTATCATGCCCACCATGTCCTACTGCATGAACTGTGGACCAACCCCTAAATACTGCTGGGATGAAAGGCTAACTACAGGGATGCTTATCAGATATCACTTGCATAGTGTTAGGAAGAGGATTGAATAAAACCATGGATGCCATGGAGTATGTGAAGTCTGAAACTCTGATGTGTGGCCATACTATCCCTGCCTGCAAACCCAGGAATGGGTGGCTAAACACCTGCTGATAAACCACAATGTAAAGGGGAACTGACCAGATATATGAGCCCTATCTCTGGGTAACCTGTGTGAATCTGTACAGCTGTGAGGTATTGCCACAGCATGATATGACCATTCTGTCATGTCGATACATGTACAAGCAGGGTATCCTCAGCCACCACAGTACCAAGGTGCTGGACCATTTACACAGACCCATCAGCAAGTGTCTGCAGGTCCCCCCCCCAGAATGGCATGAATGTGCAAGAATATGTAGGCTGCAGACCACAATACTGGATACAGCTTCAGTCATCTTGTATTCCCCTGGAAATTACTGTAAGCAAATAAGTATATCTGTCAGTAGTTGATGACATAATACATCACAGTGTAAAACAGTACATATATCTGAATATGTCTGCTAACACCAAAACCATGTAGCACAAGCAGGATAGACACAATTAGTTATAGTATCCCACTATCCTTTGCCCATGGTAACTCTATATTGTCAACCTATCTACAGATATCCTGCAAAAACAGGTTGCTAACCCTAGGTGTAGAACGCAAATGCCTGTACTGGAGTGCAACATACCTGGAATGGATTCACACATTCAGTACAGAAGGTCATACTGGGCATGCTCCCACACTTAGAGAAATGAAGCCCATGTCTGACAACAAAATACAGAAGGGTCATCCTGGGCATGCTCCCACACACAGAAATGAAGCCCATGTCTGGCAACAACAGTGCACTATACATATCTGTCAGTCACAGATTTCTGTGTACACACACCACATTGCACACCAGTCATGCTTTGCACACACATCGGATAGGAATGCACACATATATCCAAGGACAACACACTATAATAGGTCAAATATACACAAACAGAGATGTGGGGAAGAGAGAGACAGACAGCGACAAAGAGCTTCCCATCATGAGGCCTGTCCCTCCCACCACACATCCAATTGGCCAATATCACATGATATGCCAATGTCTATCACTGTAGACATTTGTTTAGCCCTCAGCACTATAGTGTCTGTGGTCCGTGTGATAACTGCATAACATGACAGTCATTATTCGTCTAGCAGTTGCATACACAATCCTGTCAAATGTAAAGTTGTATGTGACTGAGTGTTATGTGAGTGTTTCCAGAGGAATGGTTTATGGCCCCTTCACACACTACACTCCTCATTGACCTGGTTTAGCTAGCCTGCTGGTGTCCGTCACCTTGAAATACACCTTTGGAGAAGCATCATTTCTATAAGCTGTCTGGCGCATGCAATAACTGTGTAATACTATAGAGTGGCATACTAATTAGGTAGGAGTTCTAATCCCAGGCATGCATGGCAACTGTGTGTGTGTGTGTGTGTGTGTGTGTGTGTGTGTGTGTGTGTGTGTGTGTGTGTGTGTGTGTGTGTGCGTGTGTGTAGGGATCAATGATTTTGAGGCCATTCACAGACACTACACCTCCCATTGCCCTACTTTAGCAAGTCTGCTGATGTCATTCACCTTGAAATACCCCTTTGGACAAAGGCTAACCCTATAAGCTCCATGTTGCATGTGGTCACTGTGTAATGCTGTAGTATAACATAATAGTTAGGTTGGAGTTCTAATCTCAGACATAGCAACTGTGAAACTCTGTGTGTGTGTAATGCTTTTGAGGCCATTAACAGTCACTACACCTCCCATTGCCCTACTTTAGCAAGCCTGCTGATGTCAGGCACCTTGAAATACCCCTTTGGACAAGGGCTAACTCTATAAGCTCGGTTGTGCTTACAGTAACTGCATAATGCTATAGTGTGATGTACTAGTTAGATAGGAGTTTTAATCCCAGACTTGGCAACTGTGAAACTGTGTGTGTGTGTGTGTGTGTGTGTGTGTGTGTGTGTGTGTGTGTGTGTGTGTGTGTGTGTGTGTCTGTGTTTGTAGAGAGTATTGCTTTTGAGGCCTTTCACAGTTGGTACACCACCCATTGCCCTACTTTTGCAAGCCTGCTGTCAGTCACTGTGAAATACCTCCTTGGACAGGATTCAGTCCTGTAAGCTCCGTGACACACGCAATAACTGTGAAATGCTATAGTGTGATGTACTAGTTAGGTAAGAGTTTTAATCCCAGACATGGCAACTGTGAAACTCTGTGTGTGTGTGTGTACAGAGTAATGCTTTTGAGGCCATTCACAGTCACTACACCTCCTATTGACCTACTTTAGCAAGCCTGCTGATGTCAGTCACAGTGAAATACCTCCTTGGACAAGATTCAGCCCTGTAAGCTCAATGGTGCATGTGATAACTGCATATTGCTACAGTATAATATACCAGTTAGGTAGGAGTTCTAATCCCAGACAGGGCACTGTGTGTATGTGTGTGTGTATGTTTACAGAGTAATGCTTTTGAGGCCATTCACAGTCACTATACCTCCCATTCCGCTACTTTATGAAGCCTGCTGATGTCAGTCACCGTGAAATAACTCCTTGGAGAGGACTGAGCCCTGGAAGCTCTGTGACACATGCAATAACTGCATAATGCTATTGTGTGATGTACTAGTTAAGTAAGAGTTCTAATTACAGATATGGCAACTGTGAAACTCTTTGCGTGTGTGTACAGAGTAATGCTTTTGAGGCCATTCACAGTCACTACACCTCCCATTTCCCTACTTTAGCAAGCCTACTGATGTCACCTACCTTGAAATACACCTTTGTGTGTATGTGCTAGCCCTATAAGCTCTGTGGTGCATGTCATAAATGCGGAACAATGTAGTAGCAGTAACTACACAGCTATGGGTTTGAATGTCATCTGTGGCAAGTGTTTGTGCATGTACCTCAAAGATTTTGTCCCCAGTTACAGGCAGTACACATCCAGTCCTGAACATATCATCCACCTTACAAGTATCTGTTGTGTAGATCAAACCATGTCAGGTCAGTGGTGCATGTGGTAAATGTGTAACATAATGGTCCATAAAGGTTGTTAGATAGGGTTTGGACCTCAGCCGTGGCAAATGTAAATGTGTAATTAGGGTAAAATTATTTTTGGGCTCTCTCACCCACTACATCACCCAATGCCAGTATTTACAAGGGCTGGTGATGTTCCTCACCTTAGAAGTACCTTGGGACAACATCCATCCAGTAAGCTCCATGGCATGTGCGATAAATACGGTACACTGTAGTAGCAGTACATAGCAAGGTAGGGGTCTGAATCTCACTACTGGCAAGTGTGTGTGTGTGTGTTTGTGTGTGTGTGTGTGTGTGTGTGTGTGTGTGTGTGTGTGTGTGTGTGTGTGTGTGTGTGTTTGTGTGTGTCTGTCATCAGTATTCTGTGTGGAGGTTGCTGTGATTGTATAATGGCAGGATGCTTTATTGGGTGGGTTTTGCTAAATTATTATATTGAGGACCTACTATATGTCACAATGTCCACCTTACAAGGACAACAGTTGTCAAACAGCAGAGAGGCTGGTGGAGACAATCCATAGCTCTACATGTGACATTATGGATTGTTGAACAATATAGGCAACCCTTGTATTACTCAGAGAACACTCTCCACCCATGTCTCATACACAAACACACTTGGCTAGGCAACAGCCACTATATTGGTAGTTCCCTGCATATTGCCTGTTGACCACAACACTGCCACAGACATCAGAATGTACTGTGATGTGTAACATCTCCTGACTGAGTGTGTGTTATCCAGCAGGTCAAAGGACATGGCACCCTCTTCCATCCATACAATAGGCAAATAAATGCTTACAGTGGTCCGTTCCCCAGTGGATGCCTGCAACAACTGTAGAGTCTGCAAATGTAACCCACAAAGGGAATACCATGCCTTATACACATGCCTTGTATGGACAGATGCCACTAACTCCACTGAATACCTGTATCATGCTGTCAATGTAGGTGCAGCCACAACCTCAGTTCCATAGCCAGGTTTCACCACATGAGGTCAAGAATGCCACATCAGATGATAACAATCTGTCTACACAACATGCCCCAGAGACCCCAAGTACACTTCCATATTTCACAGAACATGCATGCGGGACATGTACACAGCCCAGTCACTGTCCATATTATGGAATATAGATCACATACATGGCAAGCAGTGCACAGCACTGGCCCCCCACAATAGTAACCCAGATGAGTGGATGGTGAATACAATACCCACCTGTATGGGCCAATCCAGGTATTACACCCCTGAGCTACACTGGAGACCATTGTCATGTGGCCTGATGCCAAGGTATTCCCTTTGCCTATCCTTGGTTGGGAGGATGGCCTAATGGTTAAGGTGTTTGCCTTACAAACACAAGGTGCAGGATTTGAGTCTCACAAGGTGTGTGTGTGTGTGTGTGTGTGTGTGTGTGTGTGTGTGTGTGTGTGTGTGTGGAGATTGTTTTGAAGACATTCACACTCACTACACCTCCCATTGCCCTACTGTAGCATGCCTGCTGATGTCTGTCACTTTGAAATAACCCTTTGGCCATATATCAGCCTGTTAAGCTCTGTGGTGCATGTGATAACTGCATAATATTGTAGTGTAGCAAACTAGTTAGGCAGGAGGCCAATTCCTCATTAGTCAGATCCGACCAAAAGCTAATCACCCAAGACATCCACATCCTGCCCCCAACCCCTATTAGGGAAATCACCGTAAAAAAAATTCTCCAAAGCCAACTTCACGCTTCTTAAGACAGAAGTGGCAAACTTCACAAAACCCATGCAGATGGACAATAGAGGTACAACTGCTGAATTCTACACAAATGCACTTTATAAGCACTTACATGAGTGCATGGATCATGCTATCCCTAACAGAACCAAGATGCTATCCGCCAAAAAAGGAAGCCAATATGGTGGTTCTCTGCCATAATTAAACTCTACAACAGAAGAAAGAAACTGTTGCAAAAAAAAGTAAAATCCCATGATTGGAGGAACTACCTGGTCAACCTCAGTAAGAAGTTAAGATCCCTCATAAAATCCTCCAAAGCTAGTTATGAAAACAAAATTTCCACTGATTCTAAAGACAGCCGCAAAGCATTCTATAGCTATGTCAAGAATCTCAATGGCAACACTCAGATCTACTCTGAGTTACAGCACAATGGCACTAAATATACAGAACCAACTGATATTACCAACATTCTGGCAGATAGGTTCAGTACTAACTTTACCCGCTCTCACCCCCTAAAGGGCCCATCTCTATACCGGAAGAATGCAAAGTTCCTGTAATCATGGCTGCACACATAAAAAACACACTCTCCAAAGCCAAGAACACAACATCCATGGGACCAGACAACATCCCAGGCTGTCTTCTACATGAACTACAGAATTAACTAGCACCCCACCTAAGCACCATGTTCAATCATAGCCTCACCTAAGGCTTTGTGTACACTGAATGGCGTACAGCGATGGTTATCCCAATTCACAAAGGGGGAGCCACCACGGATCCCAGGAACTACTGCCCCATTAGCCTAACTAGCCTGGTCTTCAAGGCCATGGAACATATCATCAGGAAATTTATAAACAAAGACACTGGTAATCTCCAAACTCTTGACCCCACCCAGTTTGGGTTTGTAAAAGGCAGATCATGTCTCCTTAACCAGATAGACTTCTTTGAAGCAATCACCAAAGCTGTAGATGAGGGTAAGGTGGTTCATACAGCCTATTAAGACTTTGCCAAGGCTTTTGACACCATCCCCCTCTCTGGAATTATAGATAAACTCACTAGACTAGGTATAAATCCCTATGCCACAAGATGGGTTGCCAACTGGCTCACTGACATAACCCACACTGCGAAAGTAGAAGACTCCAAATCTGACTTCAGACCAGTGACAAGTGGAGTATCACAGGGTTCAGTCCAGGGTCCACTCCTGTATGGTATCTACTTTTCTGAAGTACAGGCTAACACAGAATGTCTTTGGCTAATGAAGTTCACAGATGACTGCAAACTAGGAGCCATAATCAAAACTATGTGGACATCCTACAAAAGGGCCTCACTGAAACAGATGCCTGGTGTCAAAGCCATGGACTCAACTCAATGCCAAACACTGCATTGTCATCCCCTTTGATAAAACTCTGTTCCCATGAGCTACCACATAGGTGGTAGTCTACTTAACACCAAAAGTGCGATAAGAGACCTTGGGACACAGGTGGAAAGTAGTCTCTCTTTGATAATCACATTGCACAGTAGTCAGGAAATCCTTCTACATGGCACACCGCATCACAAAAGGTTTCTCATCCAGGAAAAATATATATGGAAACACTACTATATCCCGAAAACCCAAACTACTGACGCCCAAAATCCCAAGACCAAATACCCGAAACACTAAAATACTGAAACAGAAAAATCATGAAATTCAAACTACCAAAAACTACACTCAACATACACCACACACATACACAGACTGTCCCTCAGAACACAAACACACAAACCTAAACTACAGACAAGCAGGGGGTCAAGCCCCCCCTGCACCCCTCTCTACTTAAATATTCTAAGTCCAAGGTCACACTACATACACAAACACACAAAACACCACCACCCACCTACATTCCCCTCGCACACACACATCACAGTCACAACACACACTTACACACTAAACCCTAACCAACAGATTTAAACATAGATACTTACCTGACCTTCCACCATACTGCAACACCAGAAGCGCGAATGTCAAACTCCCGATGATCAGGATTTTAAAATTCGCACTTCTGGTCTTTTGTTAATAAGGGGTTTTAGCTACATAGTCTCGGAAGTTTAAAATTCGGTATTTCAAACTTTCAAGATTATGTAGTGATTCCATATACATATCTATATATATATATATATATATATATATATATATATATATATATATATATATATATATATATATATATACATACACACACACACACACACACACACACACACACATATATATATATATATATATATACAGATATATCTATATATGACCATATATATAATGCAATATACAGATGTATATAAATACATATATAAATATATATGTGTATGCACATGTATACATATATCTACATATGTGTATATATATATATATATATATATATATATATATATATATATATATATATATATATCCATATTCCTGTTATGTGTACACATTAGTGTTGCATTTACATTCGCAGATGTATCCCACCATATTTATCTGATATATGTTTATATAGATATAACAACATACTGATTCAACAATATGTCCACTAACAAGTACTACACAATTGTAGAAGTCAAAGCAGTTGTTCACTACTATTCAGTATGTGCACTGACAAATATATTGGAAAAAAAATCTCTTCATAGCTGTGCTGGCTTAGTGGTTAACTGCTCTGGCTATGGTGTATGGGGTCTTGGGCTGAAACCTGCAAGTGCTGTTTATTGTATTGCTAGGCAGAACAAGAACTGTTGGATACACAGTGGTTAAAGCAGTTTTGAGCAGCTTTAAGCAGGTTTGCATGGGTTTGCCCGATGGTAAGCAGTGCTAACGTATAGTTAAACGTATAGGTGCTTAAACCGTTTCAGCTTTGCTTACAAGTGCACAAGTCTGCTTAGCATTTATATTGCAGCAATGCTGAAACCTGCTAACCTTGGCTCAACCCTGGTAATCAGTGATCACATTCCAGTCTGATAAAATAGCAGGGTAATGACATATTTAATAAGTGTATTTAATTCCATGTGCATAACATGCGTCTATGTGGTGTCATTACAGTAGCAAGGGGTATGAGTCTACTGTCTGGGACACCTGAGTATATATGGCTTGTACAACACTCATTTCCATTTGAATGTGTTTCATACATGGGTAGTATCCCAGGTTATATGTAGTTTTACTGGCATGTAGTGTATCATTACTTTACTACTGTTGACAGTGCTTTCCTAAGTAACAGTAAATTGCAGATTGTAGTACTGGAACCAAACACCCCTGCATGCAAAGATAGACTCTGAGTCCTGACTATCATGTTCTTGGTGTCTGAGCTGTGTGTCATTAAGTATTTACTACTGGATATTGATCTGACATAGATATTAACTGCAGACTACTGGGTGTATAGGACAAGTCATTGAGAGCTGCTGTCATGTAGTAATGGCATACCTATCAGTGTCAGAAGTCTATCTGTCAAAACATTCATACTAATGCATAACCATTTGGCTAGCTGATGTCTGTATGTCCTCTGTACAGATGTGCAGATGTCAGGTATCCATCTTGGCTGCTTACAGGCAATCTATGCTTGACTGACACTGACATGTCTGCCCAGCTGTGTTATGAATGCCACAGCTAGGAATCCCTGCCCTGTATGCACCACATGCCATGGATACCTCAACTACACTACCACAGTCAAAAGAACATGATTGGGTACAGGTCTTCAAGACAGACACTGACCATGTTATGTAATACATGTTGCATAAATGTCAATTGTAACACCTCACTGGCCCTCTGCAAGAGGCAATCAGGTGATTGGATGTAGCATTTAACTCTCACAATGAGAATCACTCATGTGGCATCAGTTGATAGATGGCCTGCTGACAAATGGCAGGTGGCATGATACCCACATCCCCTACTCTTCTCATCTTTCCATGGACAATATCCTGGTAGACACCTAGGAACACCTGCACCTATGGACCCTAGTACTGTCAAATGTGTCAGTGTGAATTACTGAGAATAACAGTGTCTGTGTGTTTGTAAACCTGTAGTTGATAATACCCTGAGGGCCTTCACACCCACTACACCCCCATCGCCATAGTTAAATATGGCTGCTGCTGTAATGGACATTACATGTACCTTGTTACACTCTTCACCCTATGGGCTACTTGGAGCTTGCAGTACAAGCACAACACTGTTGTACAAATAGGTGGATAGGCATGGGTTACCCTCTGAGTCCTGGTAAGTGTGTGTATGTGTGCAAGTGTGTATATTTGTAGGATACAGCATTTTGAGGCCACATTCTCCTAATACAATACACTTTGCCATACAGTATAAGGGATAGTGATGTTGCTGACTGTAGGAGAGCCATGATAAAGCATCACCCTACTATCCCTGTGGCATGTGCAATGGATGCATATCCCCATAGTAGCACTCTTGAGATAGATAAGGGGTTGTATTGCAGTCCTGGTTAATGTGTGATTGTGGGTATATCAGACTATAATCATGGGTTTCAGTGAGTACAATATCCAATGTG
>NC_056728.1:1043806435-1043808935 GCF_019279795.1 Protopterus annectens | reverse complement strand
TGAACATGTACAGCATGCATTATGGGTAGGTTTGTTAAATGTGTGCATGGCAAATACCATGGCCATAACATGGCCGGTGTATTGGCAAACCTGAACAAACACCATACTCACCAGCTACAGGCTGCTACCCCAGCGGTATACCAGAGGGGCCTACATAGTTGTGTGAGAAATGTGATGTCAGTAGCCAAACCTGTGGCATTGGTACAGGGTGGGAGTAGCATTTCAGTGCATCAACAGTACAAACCCACAAAACTACATATTATGCACATCTGTTCATTACTACAATGCAGCAACAGACTGTATATATTTTATCTCACATATGCATGATCAAACTCTACAGATGCAGATGGATAAGCAACAGTGGTCTACTGATGTGCCCTGTGAGCTTACCTGAATGCTCCTCATCCATTTTGTGGGTAGCACCCGCCTCCACAATGCTATTGGCTGGGTCTTGGCTTTGCTGGCGGGGAGGTGCCCTGAGTCTGGCGAGGAGCTTCTCAGCATGTTTCAGGGGGGCTGGAAGGCATGATCCCCCCCGTGGCTAGCTGGTCCCTCCTAACTGCAGCAGCATGCTGATGGGCGTGGCAGATAACGTCACTGCACCGATGTCGGACATGCTCATAACTGCGGTTATGGAGTCCGACATCATTTACCCTGTGGATGAGCTTGTTCCACAAGGTGGTCCTCTCCTGCAGATCATGGGTTGTACAGCCAAAGAGGGTGTGGTGGTGCACCAGGTAGCTGATTATCACATAATTTTCCTTGGGGGAATAAACTGACAGCCGCTCTCTGGACATGGTGCCTGAAAGACATAAAGAGGAAAAAAGGTCTGAGGCCCTCATACTGCAAGGATATAATAGTTGTTAATTGACATCTCTGTCTCCCCCCCACCATATCTGCAACAATAATTTGAACACTCAACTCAACTGGTATGTTTAAGCAAACCTACTGTTGGGACATATATTGTATTATATGACAAATAGTGCAATGTGTTTCTAGCCGTGTTCCATGTTGAGACACTATCATCGGTGGCGTGTTGCTAACAATCCCACCTGCATGCCCTTGTAAGGGCCACTATGGTTCCATATATGCATGTGTTCTGTTTGCTATGTGACTGCTGCAAATCTGGTGTTTTGTTTTAATGGGATATCTATGCATGCTGTTAGAAGTAATCCTGGATTGTGTGGACTATTACTATCCACATATGTTCTATAACTGTGACACAATAGCATGTTTGGGAAGCTTGTTCCCAGCAGAACCTCCTCTCCCACCTCATCTGGCCATGCTACCAGGTCACAGCACATCTGGGACCCACCCCAGGACCTCATCATCTGCTGGTCCTGCACTACCTTCAGGTGGAACCACCTCAGGAGATGGTGTTCATTCCTCCCCCCCTCCCCGCGGGAGCACACACAGACAAGATCCTGTCTCCTGAAGTCAGGTCCAGGGTCTGGTGCATAGGGAGCTCCACAGAGACTTGGCAGATGTGCTACACCACCTTGATGCCTCAGAACACAACTACAGGGTCCGCATGCTCGTCCTGCTTAGTCCTCAGCTCAGGCACCTTCAGGGCCGTGAAGGTGCAGTTGTGACTGCCCATGGGTGGGGACCTTGGTCCCACTGTTTCCATTTGGGGGCTCATGGGCTTCCAATTTCCAAACACTACTCCCCAATCAAGGTGTTTACCTACCATGTGTCATATACCACCCCTGTATGCTGTCTTGTCTGTCTTCCAGCCAAACCTACCTCCCCAAATATACCTACTATCCTTCCCCAACATACCAATCTCACCTTCACAAACAAGGGCAATGTGTTCCCAATATGGATTTTACAGCAGACATAACTGTCCATTTCGCACCCGTTTACTACTGTATAGGTATATATATATATATATATATATATATATATATATATATATATATATATGTGTGTGTGTGTGTGTGTGTGCATAGATATATGTGATGTTTTCTCAAACATATCGTGCAGCACAGTCATTCAAGAGTAGGAGAAATGTATTTATATAAATATATATATATATATATATATATATATATATATATATATATATATATATATATATATATATATATATATACATATATATATATATATATATATATATATATATATATATATATATATATATATATATATATACATATATATATATATATATATATATATATATATATATATAGATATGGATTCACTTCATAATCTCGAAATACTGAAATCTAGAATTTCAGTATCTTGAGACCATGAAGCCGATAATCTATAAACTCGAAACGCCAGAAGTACGAAACTTAAAATCGCAACTTCTACACTAAACATACCACAGACATAAACACAAACATACACCTCCCTTCACATACACAAACACCTACCCTACATACAAGCAGGGGGGCAAGCCCACCTGCAACCCCTGCCCTCCACACCCCCCGACTTAAATATACTAACTCCGAGGTCACAGTACACAGACAAACACATAAAAACACCACCA
>NC_056728.1:1043728935-1043801435 GCF_019279795.1 Protopterus annectens | reverse complement strand
TCTTCCAGGCAAGTGTTTTTCTTTTTTTTACTGTTGTACTACTTGAAGGCCTTAGCCTGGACAGCAACATATGTTATGCATTCAGATTACAGTATCAAATGTTTTGTTTGAGAGTTGCATTACTCAGTTATTATGTATTTCAAACATCTAACTGCTATATGACATGGCATATACAACTGAAATAGTACACAAATAAACATGTCTATGTATGCAAACTTTTGTGTGGTGTCATATCATTTGACATGTCTGTGGGTTTATGTTTCATGCCATTTTAAAAGATGGCAACTGTAGGAATACTGGCTGTTCGTTATGCTGTGCACCCTCTAAATATATATATATATATATATATATATATATATATATATATATATATATATATCTTCTTATACATATCTATAAATAGTAATATATGTATATGTGTATGTATGTATGTGTATATACATACATATATATATATATATATATATATATATACAGATAGATAGATAGATAGATATGTGTGTGTGTGTGTGTGTGTGTGTATGTATCATTGGAATGTTTACTGCTTCCACATTGTACATTCCCTATGGTACACAGACTGTTCTGCATGACATGTTATTGATATCATCCTGATATCGTACAGCTGAGATGGATTACTGTTAACTTGTTGTGGCTATGTTGTGTGGGGTCCTGGGTATGACACTTGCAATTGTTGGTTATTGTGTTGCAAGGCAGAACTGTTCAGCTGTGAAGAAGAGGGTGATATCAATAATTACAAAAGGTACTTATTTTTAGCCCCTTCACCCCCATTAACAGTGCATTTGGTCATATATTTTTTTTGTTATTTATATATATATATATATATATATATATATATATATATATATATATATATACATACATACATGCATCTACATATATCAATATATTTCCCCTATTGTTGAATGACTGTGCTGGATGATATGTTTGAGAAAACATCAGATTCGTTTACATCTGAAATGGCTTAGTGGTAAAGCACTTTGACTATAGTGTGCAGGATTCTGAGTTTGAGGTTTGAAAGGGCTGGTTATTTTGTTGTTGGGCAGAACAGGGGCTGCTGGAGACAGAGAAGGCACTTTAAAGCAGTTGTAAGCAGGTTTGCGTGGGTTTGCACGGAGCTAAGTGACGCTTACGTGAGCTTAGCTTAGCTTACGCCTGCCTACGGCCACTGATGGCTGCTTAAATCAGCGCTAATTTCAAATAAAGAAAAGAAAAAAGGGAGATAGGAAAGTGGTGAAATTGGGGCAAGCAGTGGGACAAACAAGTAGGAATGTGCAGGGCAGGTGTAGGAAAGGACCATAGCTCTGCATTACTTTGGCAGTAACAGCTGCTTTCAATGTAGGCAATTTAGAATTTGGACCCTGTCACCCTACAGGGAGGTTTGTGGCATCATACAATATGGATGATTGGTAGGGTTAGATTGTTTGATGGGTACATGTCTCTGGGCAAAATGCAGAGCTATGTATGGGATGTGATTTTTTTTGTAGGACAGATGTCCTTTTTTTTTTTTTTTTTTTTTTTTTTTAAGGTGAGAGTGGGATGTTAAGGTAGGATTATTGGTAAGTGTGGTGAGGGAAGTTTGGAAGGAGAGGTTGCATTTGCAGAAAGACAATACAGACAATACAGCAGACAGGGGTGGTGTATGACACATGGGGGGTAAACCCCTTCACAGGGAGGGTGGTTGGGAATCAGAGGCTCATGAACCCCCCAGATGGTAGTAGTGACACTGATGTCACCACCCAATGACAGTCATCACTGCTCCTTAACAGCCCCGAAGGTGACTGTGCTGGGGGCTGGGCTGGAGGGGCCACCTGCCCCTCTAGCTGCACCTGCCTGCCCTCCACCTGCCTCAAGTGGCCATCCAGCTCCATTTGGAGGACACTATGCACCATGCCACAGACCTCGTTCTGGGTGACAACATCCTCACTGTGCCCACTTGCAGGGGTGGAGATCCCCATCCCCTGCAGTGGTTCCACCCCAGATGAGGGAGGTCTGGGTTAGGTCCCAGATGTGCTGGGATCCAGTGCCTCAGCCAGGTGGGTTGGGAGAGGCAGCTCCACTGAGATCTGCCTTCCCATATGTGCTATGATGTGGAATAGTGGTTAGTCATGCACAACAAATTGCAACATTAGTCAAAATAGCATGCATGGATATTCCCATTTACCCAAAACAGTGCAATTATAACAATGCCATAGCAAACAGAACCCATGCATATATGGAACTGATCCAAGAGTGCACCCCTCCTCCACTTCAGGTCATTATGGTGGTGACGTACTTGCTCACCAGTCCGGCATATGCCAGTGGCACTGGTGAAATCACGTGAAACTGGTCCCAGGCCTTTGCTTTGTACTGGATCTGCAGCAGCCTGCCATCATGTTTTTTTTTACTAGGAGCCCAGCCATGACCCTGGACTCCTGGATGCCCCAATGTTGAGCTCAGAAGTGACCACCTTCACCAACGCCAGACATTTTGGTCCTGCTGTGAGCAATCCCAAATGGTTATGGCTGTATTCCTGCCTGTGCGATTTAAATAGGGCCGTTTTCCTGCACTTATTCTTGATTGGCCAGTTTTAATATGCCGAAGTATGCTTAGCTCTGGGCAAATCCACATAGCAATGCTTACACCAGGTAAGCAGAGCTGAAAGCAGGTAAGCAATTCTTACACTAGTACAACATTGTTTAAATCTATTTTTTTTCATTAAAATTATAGATTATTTTTTACATTTATATTTTACATATTCCCACCCCAACTGTGTTATACATGAGCCATATGATTGACATCTATCATTCAAATTCCTTAAAAGTTTATTAAATAATTTGGCAGAGGAGGATTTGAACCAAGCATGTTTTACCATGGCAGTACCACTACACTACAGCAGCTTGATGACATTTTCTATCACAGTAGCACTTGTCTATCATTTTTAAGATTTCAACCAGGCTAAGCATAGTGGCGCGCTGCACAAACACACTGTGCACCGCTTACATTTCAGATTTACTGGATGAAAAAAAAAAATTTTTTAAAATGTTATTGCTTTCCTCTTGCCCTACTACATCCATGCATGTAGGGCAATAGTGCATACATTTGGGGATGTGCACTTGAAGGCTGCTGCCTTCTAGGTGTTTGTGTTTTGTTCTGTTTTTTCAGTGTCCACAGACAGTGAAGTGTTAGCTACTTACATTTCAATGTCTGTGGACACTTGTTTACTATATAATATTAGAGCCAGGTTCTAATATTATATAACTTGACCGTCATCTGTGTCACAAAGTGCTGTCTGGCACTTTCTGAGTGAAGGGGCTGTGTTACATGTGCAGGCACTGCTGACACATGCCCCCTGCACTTGCTCCTGGTTTGTGTCTGTTTAGATTATATAGCAGAGCTCCTTCATGCATATGCAAGGCATACTGCTATTCTAAATGGACATGCACCACTCTGTGCAAGAATAGTCTTATTCTTGCATAGAGCCTCATGAATCCTGGCGCAAATTTAAACCTTCCTGGTGGGGTATTGAGGAAAATAAATCTACCATATCAATGGTGGTGAACCAAACATTCTCATTATACCACTACTGTCTAATTTTAGAGAGAAAATCCCAGGAATCTTTAAGGGTGGATTCAATTAGTTTAATAGCATTCTTCATTAGTCTGTCAGTGAAAACCCCAAGGCATGAATAGAATTATGATACACTGCCATAATGACTCTGTATGGACGTTTAAAATGTTCTTAAGAACATTTGGAATACCAAAGGCTACAGGTATAAGTGGATGTTCATTTCTTAAGAAATTGTGTAGTTCTTCCAAAATAACCTGTTGAAACAGTGCATGTTCAATAAACAGTTGAATTTTCCTGTGTGCAATACATATCTCATTATGTGAAACCTCCACGTACTTATCTGTGTCATGTAAAATGTCCAATATATCTACAGTGTAATCAATTTATCTTCTAAAACAACATCACCACCCTTGTCAGGTTTCATAATTCTTAGGGTATCATTAGTCCTATGGTCATTCATTAATTTTGGTTCCTACTCACTTAGGTTATACAATTTTAACCATCTATCATTAGCTAAAGCATAAATTTCTGTGTTTCATAGTTTCTCAAATGTTACTATTGTGATGTGTATGGTGGGTTAAAAGTACTCATTTTCTTAAACATATTGCTGATGAAGTGGCTATTGTAACTTGGTGTTTGTACCTTCCATTTCTTCCACTCCCCATTCAGGTTATGGGCCTGGGTTAAAATATCCAGCTGTCTAGCCGCTCAGAGCAATGTAAAGGTAGGTAGTTAGTTTCATACTCAGTGTTGTCTTCCCTACCCTGATGAGTAATATTATTATTAAAATTTTGGTGCTGATGATTTTCAGAGCAACCACCCAAAATATACTAAAAAGAATATATTTAAAGAGCAGTGAGTTTGAGCTGCTTAAATGTGCTGTAACTTTTTTGATTTTAAACTTGAACTAAGTAATATTATTCAGATGTTTAAAGACAGGGGTTACCCACAAGACCTTTTATTTAGGATTAGTTTAGAGATTATTGAAGGGTGAGGGTCAAGGTACAAACCATTGCATGGTGATGAAACATCAACATCAATACACTTGATTACAGAAGTTGCAGCTCAATCACATATCAACAATATGGTGGTACCATATGGAGATGGCTCTAGGAACATTAAATGTTAATCAATCAAAATTGGGTTATCTTTAAGGCAAACCCCAAAATATTGGAAACCCTAGGGGTAGTGCCACAGTTTGTCTACAAAACTGGTAAAAATGTAAAATATTTTTTGAACATGGTAAAATCTTGGTTTCCCCTAATTATAAAGGAATGACCCATTGTCTTGCTTGTAAACAGTGCCTTTTTATTTTAGAGCATTCTACCGTTTCCTTACATAATATTCCCTTTGAGATTTTTTTCAAAAAATGGTAATTGTGCCACTACTGGAATTATCTACATTGCAGTTTGTTCAAAATGTGAATATTTCTATGTTGGTAAAACAAAGAAGCAGTTGAGGAAACATATTTATGAGCATCTATGTAAAATATCTGAAGAAAACATAAACAACGCTCTTTTTAAACATACATTGAACTGCCCAGGGTTTTCCAAATTTAGGTTTGGCATCCTTAATATTATACCCAGAAAGTCAAGGGAGATTGGTGGGAGTTAGATATCAAAAGAAGAGAACTGCTTTGGCAGTTTAAACTCAGTGCAACTTTCCCACCAGGTATTAATGAAAATGTATGCATTTACCCATCTTAAAGTATAAAGCACAAGTGCTTTAAAGAAAAATTACCAAAGGAAAAGGTCATTAATTTCTTAATTTTTAATAGTTATTTAGGGATAGACATTATTTTTATAAACTGTTTTCAACATGGTCATTGATATGTTTCAATAGTTTTCAATGATTTTTTTTTATAAAATGTCCTTTATGTACAGTTTTTCTGCATTTTCATCCCATATTGCAGCTTTTGATAAGGTATAAATGACCCTTCCCCACTTGTTTTTTTAAGTTTTAACTTTTTCTGGCTTTTACATTTGGATTTTTGTAATGACAAACTAATTTTGTTAACTTGTTGATCTTAATGTGATTATTTGATCAATTAATTGGAGGTATTACCATATTTAAAGGCAATAGGCCATTTGTACATTAGTTTATTTATTTATTTATTTATTTTTACATTTGTTAACCAGGTTAGTCTGACTGGGCCCAGAGAGCCCTTTTTCAGCAGAGACCCAAGGAGAAAAGCTCTAGGAAAGTAGGACTGATGAAGTCCCAAAGCTAAAGGGATGAAAGCGCTTAACTTGTTGAATTTACTCTTTTAATGTTTTATTTTAGTTATTAAAGTTAGTTTTAAATGTTCTCCCTTTGGAGCCAGACTTATTGATTTTTAAGGTCCATGATCTTTGACTTAACTGCTGTGTGGTACCTTAGACAGTCCTTTATTTTGTTCCTTGTGATTTTTTTGGGGATGTTTCTATATGATGTATTTCATTCACATTCATACCTCTTAACTGTCCTGATATTCCCAGAATGTCCAGACATTTTCCTTATGAAATATGTGGCTTTCTGCCATATCACTGGGATGATTTCTAGACTGATATGACTCAATACTACAAACATTTGAATGGATACCTCTCAACTGTCCTGATCTGTGGAGAATGTCCAGTTTTTGCTTCATATGTGTGATCTTTTCCTCATAACCTTTTTTTCCTGGTGAATCATTGCCATATCATTGCAGAGTGCAGTCAGAAGCTGATGACTGACATTTGAGTTTCAAATGCCATGCTCTTCAGAACGTTCATGCTAATGTACAACCTATATGTTCTATCTACTTCCTAAGTTTAGAAGTGAAATATTAAAAATCTATCCCTTTTTCTGGCCCTTTGTTCCCCCATTTTTATGGCTTTGTCCACATTTCTTTCTCTAAGAGGATGAGACTATTACATTCTAATACATTCCTTTGTGACATCTATGTCAAATATGTCCCTATTGCTGGTTATTTGTCCTCTCATTAAGTTGGCCTCTATGCATATGTGTTGCACTAACAGAATAATAGCTATTTGTAAAGCTCTGGTGAACATTATGCCATTCTGTGCAAATCTGTGCATGGTAGGAGCTCTGCCTTACATAGAATTGCTATCCGCACTTCACTTACAAGGTTTCACGGCAAACAACAATATTGCAAGCCATGAAACCTATCTTAGGCGCTACGTGCCTCATTAATATGCATTGCATGCTGCCACACATCATGCACCATCTCATTAACATGTAAACTGCATGTAGGCTCTGTGAGAAGCATGTAAAGAGTTTATTGAATCCCAGGGTCATTGTTTTTTCTAGTTAACAGGCAACAAGAGGAGATCCTAGAATTATGTAGAAACTCAATTAGATTTTCTCTGAAGAGATTGGGGTAAGATGTTTGAATGTGATGGGACATGAATTTCACTTGTCTGCTACATGTGGTAGAAAAGGAATCACCATACATGCTCTGTGATTTTTTACCTTGAGAAGGTTTTTATCTGTAGAGTGGAGAGATTTTCTTGGGGAATTGTAGAAGGGACTTAAGAGAAAGACATTTTTTTCCTAAAATAGAGTATGATGTGGGTGAATTTTAATTGTGAGAAAGTGAGGTTGTTTAGGAATTCTAATAAATTGTCTAACCAATTTAGTTGCCTAAGGCTTAGGGATGACTAATATTAGGGAGGGTTGGTAGCACATTTTGTAATTTTATGATAATACTAAACAAAAGAAAACCCATCTCTGCAACAGATGACACAGCTTGACTTTTAGGCATTCAGTGTGGGCAGCCTTTTTGGTAGATTTTTTCAACAGGTCAATTTGTTTGTTTTCTCTGGTATATCTGTTAAATTTATTCAGTTTGTCATTAGAGATTGCTAGCTTCAGAACAATAGGTAACCCTCTAAATGATGTTCCTACAGGAGTTCTTTCTTTTTCTTGAGTTATAGTCTTCTCTGGTTATCATCTACATTCATCTGTTTTCCAGAACTTGTATTAGCCATTAAGATCATATTTTGTAAGTTCCATAGCATAGTTTGCAATCTAGATGGAGACTTAAAAATAAATTCTTTTTTAAGGCCCATTGTATCAATTTGTGATCTGATTCCATAGTAACTATGTTATCATAGATGTAATCAAGGATTTCTTGGCAACCATACACAATATCCCACATTTTTTCTAGTTGTGATTCTCTTTTTATGCTTCTGTTAGAGATATTGATTCAAATGCAAGTGGTCTGATTTCTGGCAGCAATGTAGCACTGAAACCTTGCAGCTTAGCGGTCAGTGCATCAAACTTTTAACCACTTAAATCTCCTGCCTTGTTTTAAAGATAAAAAAAAGAAGCATTCTGCATTTGTTGCATTTTTAATTATGGTGAGATGCATGACAGGTTGGGTAAAAACTTAGAGAAATGCTAATACATTTCAATGATTTGGTTGCTGCATATTGGGTATAGTGATACGTTTATTCTCATCTTGCCACAAACATTTCAAACTCAATATTGACCCATCTACTTAAAACTTATGACAGATTTCTGAGTTTATTTTAATTTTACTTCAGATCTTTGTACTTCTGTCTTTCTAAGAAAATAATGGTTCTCAAGTTCAAGTTACTGTTTACCAGAACCCTAGGCAACCAAGCCAGTTATGATGTCAACTGCATGCTACTTACATATATCCTCATCAATTCAGAGATGATTTCAGCAAAATCTATAAACTCCACTATTGTTGAACAAACTCAGAAGGTATTATTCACACAGGTTCCCTGTGTTATTTTTTATTAAATATATTTTTCTAAAACAGTCCAAATGTTAAGGATAAGATTTGCTATGTTATTTCCCATCAACTTGAGTTTGAGTCTTGATGACTTGATAGACTAAAGAATTAAAAATGATTAAATTTTATGCTAGTCTGATGAGATCCTCCAATGTCCGACCTGACATTTTGGTGATTTTATCCATCCATCTTATTGGCAGTCTTCCTCTACTCTTTGTACTCTAGGTCCAATAATAATGTCCTTCTCCAATGATCTTTTCCTTCGGAGCATGTACCAAAGTATGACATACGAATTTCACCATTTGTGTTCTGAATGAAATGTCTGATTTAATTTCCTCTATAATTGACATGTTGGTCCATGGTACATGCAGAATTCTTCTTCAGCACCACATTTTGAATGAGTCAATCTTGCTTTGATCTTGTTTTCTGATCGTTCAACTTTCACAACCGTAGTTGACAACTGGGAATATGACAGGTTGAACTAGTCTTACCTTCGTCTGCAGTCTGATGTCCTTACGTTTGAATATTTTATCTAGAGACTTCATAGCTGTCTTGCCCAGCACCAAATGATGTAATATTTCTTGAGTTCTAGACAAATCAGTGGTCACAAGGGCACCCAAAATGTTCATACTTGAAACTATCTCAATTTCTTCTCCATTGAGCTTGAATTTATCAGTGTTATCAGTTGACATAATCTTGGTCTTCTTCATGTTCAATTCCAGTCCCATCCTTCATTTTTTTTCTCTGACTTTCCTCAGCAGATGTTCTACATCTTCCTTTGTTTCATTCAGCAGTGTTGTGTCATTGGCATACCTCAGATTATCAGTCTTCCACCTACACATATTCCAGTGTTATACTCCTCTAGAATAGCCTTTCAGAATATGGCTTTGGCATACATATTGAACAAATATGGTGACAAAATGCAGCCCTGTTGCACACCTTTTCAATCCAAAAACCAGCTTGCTATACCTTATCCAAAGATTGTTCCATCAAGATCTTATGTAAAACTTCTAAAGGAAATTCTGAAAGATAGTCTGAGAAATATTTATCTGTCTAAAGGTGAGTTTATAATTTAGCATGTAGTATATAATTAATTTAATCTACTGTTTTTTGCCAAAAGCCTTGATTTGCCTTTAGTACTCAAAAGTACTTAACATTAGGTATAATACACTAGATAGCATTTAGCCTCTTTGGTAGTATAAATCAGTCTGAGTTTCTCTTCACCCAATTTTTTATAGATCTTGAGGGTCTTTATATATTCTTATCTTTTTTCATAAATACAGTCATTTTATACATTTATTCAGTTAGTCTGGATTATTTAAAATCACACCAAGGCCTTCTTTTTTTCACATACTCTACTTGGTGCATGCATTACAGGAGCTACTTATGCAAACATTTAATTCAGCATTCATCCAGTCAACAACATAATCCAGAAAACCAAAAACTGGATCCAGGCAGGGTGCAAAGTAGACGCCACTCAGTATTAGTGTAATAAAACCTTTAATCCACACTTTTGTTAAAATACGTCATCAGAATACAATGGACATACAAAACCCCATCATTTAAAATTACTAAAATATTTAGCCTCACCAATATAAACACTACTTCAGTTAAACAATTAATCAATTACAATTCAAAAAAACTAAGTGTTATTTCCTAATATAGACCCTACAGTCTTTTAAAAAACATTTAATATTGACAACATTATTCATGCCAGGTCCTTTATCTGAGTTTAATCTGATTTGCCATAAGGTTTCCCTTTGTTCAAGATAAGGTTTAAAGTCACCACCCCTCATATCATTTACTCCCTTCTCAAGAATAGAAAATAAGATTTTTTTTTATATTCTGGGCATTTTGTCATATGTTTATAAAAAGCATTAGTTTTATCTTGTTTCTTAATGCTCTAATAATGTTCTTTTATCCTAACACATAGGGACCTAGTAGTCATTCCAATATAAGATTATCTGCATCATGCCCAGGTACCTATATAAACTATTCCTTTGCTCTTACAATTAAAATGTCCAGGGCCTTTATGGGTGTAAGGTAAATGTTCTAAGTTTACAAGAGGACCTTCAGAAATGAATCGACAAGTATTACAACTGCCACACTTGTACATACCCCATCTTTTCTGTGTAGAATTTATATTATAAACTAACTTATTCCTTTCTCTTTCAAATTTTTTTTTTAAGTTACTCTGATTTTTATAGACAAATTTAGGGTGGGACCCTACTATTTGATGTAAATCCTGTTCCCTTCTAGAATCTTTCAGTTGCCTAAAATTATGTTTCTAATAACAACACTGTCTGTGGTCATTTCTAAACAACAGTAAGTTTCTATATCATCTCTACTTTTATTGTCATTCTTGTTGGATATTACCAATCTGCTATGGAGAATAGCCGGATAGAATGTTTCTCTTCTACTGATAATGTACTGTGCATGTCCCTTTAACAAAACTTTACTATACCATCTGTTTATAAATAAAAAAGTAATAAATTCAACTTCACTTAGAAAATCACCTGTCTCACTAGTCATTCGACTAGCTTGAATATACTGTCCCTTTGGGATATTGTCCGTCATTTAACATGGGTGAAGATAACTATCATGAGCACTATCTTTTCTTAATTCTATATCCAAAAGGAAATCCTATCTTCGCTATAGTTTGAAGTGAACTTTGAGCTGTACACAAGTAAAACGACAATTAAAGAAAGGCATAACACATATCTTTTATGTAATGTAACATGACTTTACTAATAAAGACAACAGTAAAGGTACTTGATTTAAGGTACATAAACAAAGTGCATATGTATATGTACAAAAACACAAACAGATTAATATGTAATAGAGCATGATGCAAACATACTGGTATACTAATGAGATCGAGCTGCAGAGTACATATAACAGTAAAGTACTATAATAAAGGCTTAAATGTCTTATTGATTAAAGAAAGTGTTACAAAATTCATTTAATTTCAGTGATAATTTATAGTTTAGAATTTACTTTTGAAGTTAAGATAATTTTTACTTTTTAAGGAGAGTATGTATTTTTAAATTAGCTTGTGATGTCATGAATGGTATAAATAGAAGGAAGGGGTGGAGTAAAAACTAGTTTGAAAAAGTTTTCGGATTGTTGAAAATGAAAAGCGTTTGATATTTGTTATTTTAAATTAACCAAATTGCTATTGGAGTTGGTACCGCTTAATAAATGATCCTGCTTTTACTATAACACGTTGTGGTGTATGCTTGGACATAAAAGACAAGACGAAAGACAAAAGATAAGAGCAGAGAGTGCTACTTGGTCCATTTTTGCAGCTATTTCAAGGTTGTGGGTTTTACGGTTTCTTTTGGTTTGTTAGTAAAAGTGTCTTTACGATATAGTTTACTAACAAATTTCTGTAAGTTTAAATCCCACTGCAAGGTTACTTCTAAGAAATAAATTTTTAAGCCTAGGGTAAATTTTAAGTAATCTGACCAGAAATTGAGGATATCAATGGAGTTTTGAACTTTTTTTAGCATCTCCAACTATGATGAAAAACAAATCATCAATAAATCTTTTTAAAAAATAGACCCTGATATTCAGTTATTAATGGTTTTAACACAGTGTTCTCCCACGGACCCATCACTATATTTGCAAAGGATGGGGCTGCTGGAGACCCCATAGCAACTCCTCAAATTTGTTTATCCACATTTTTGTTAAATGTAAAATAGTTGTTATTCAACAAAACATCAATTAATTCACAACAAAAGTTACTTTCAGAACTAGTGTACATTGTGGAATTGAATAAAACATTCTTTAACATGTTCTATACCTTCATGGTGAGGAATGCAAGTAAAAAGAGACACCACATCAATGCAAAACATGACGTGTATAGAAGGGTGAAATGCTGACACTTGAGTATAATTTCTTATGCTGTTTAAGAAATCCCATGAGTCCTTTAAATAAGAACTCATTTTTGAACTAATGGATTTAACATGGAATCTGCTAAAAGTCAGATTTCCTCTGTAATATAATTGGGGGCAGAAACTATAGGCCTAAATGGAGGGGAAGTCACACTTTTATGTACTTTGGGGATTCCAAAGAAAGTACCAAGTTTAGGGTTGTCAATGTGGCAGAAGTCATAAACATCTTTTACTAGATTTCCACTCATTAAATTATCAAATAAAAAATAATAAATACTTCTGTAGCTTCTTGCTAGTTCAACCATATCAGATAATGTATACGCTGTTGTGTTATTTAACATTGTTTTATACAATTAACATAAACATCTTGATTCATAAAAACTAAAGTGCCCCCTTTATCACTTTTCATCACCCTAATGTTAATATTTTCTTGTATTTCCTTTAGGGCTATATTTTCTTCTTTGGATAAATTACAATACACTTTCCTGTTGTTCATTCCCTTTCCCATAACTTTTCTTAGCTCATTTTCACAAGCAGATTGATTCAAATAGTCATATAGTATGCGATAAACTTGGGTTATAATGTGAAGGTTTGATATACTTGGTATTAGTTGGTCTAATATCTTTGAATATGAAATTTAAATTCAAAGACCTCGTATGCTTTTTTAGGTTTAACAAAATGTTAGCAACATTTGCCCTCCTTGAAGGCACAAAATTTAGACCCAAGTTTAACACCTTTAAATGGTTATAATTTAAAACAAATGAAGACAAGTTCAAAACACTGTTTTCCATTGCATTATACCTGTTTAATTGTTCATGGAAGAATTGGAAACTGTCCGTTCTTTTCTCCTTAGTGCTCGTGTTCCATGGTTCTTGCCTTCTTTTTCCTCCACTAAAAAAGTCTTTACTCTGGCTCTGGTATCATTATCACTGTTAACTTTTGATGGATTATTGTTAGTAAGCCCACTGGAAATGCTAGAGGCTCCTGCATGTAAGACATCTGTTACAGAAGTGTTCAATGCTGATGTCAGAAAATACGCTAGAGTTCCCTGCTTTGGCTGCATGAATTTCTGTGCCAGCCATTTTAAAGCGAAAGGCTCTAGTTTTGTTATTTTGCAACCAAAATCTTTCTTTGTTAAACTTGTTCAGATGTTTAGTAGAGACACAGAAATCAATATATGCAACGTCATTCTCATAAGCCATTGCATCTCTACTAAGTTTATTGGTTTTACGGCTTACTACCAGTTCTTCATGCTTCTGTATATCTTCAAATAGAGAATGATGTTCCATCCATTCACCTATCTTTCCATGATAATCATTTTGCAAGATTTAATCAATTTTATTAATTTCTTCTTTTAAACTAACCATAATTTTAGAGTTGTTATCAATAAGTAACTTCAAAAAATTGAGACCAGCAGTGTTGAAAATGTTATTTAAGGTGGTGAAAAACTCATTGGAGCTATCAACTCTTTTAGGGCACTTAAAGAACCTCAAGCTTTTAGAGACCATGCCCAAGTCTATGCAATATAAAACATATTTGTTCTCCAAGTCAAGACTTTTTTATTTCTTTAAAAGTCTACCCAAATTATCCCGCATTTCTTTATATGTGCATAATTCAATAACATTACCATTTTTTTCAGAAGAAAAAAATGGGTCAGTCCTGGTGTTCAACACTGAAGCAATGTCAGCATAAGTTTTAAATTTAGGAACTGATTCATTATTTTTACCTTGTTCAGCTCGATGGACTGTAAAGTCAACCACTGTTTTCCACTTCTTCATCAGAACTGGACCATACCAGAATGATTTTCACCTTTTCCAGAATCAATAACTGCAATGTCTGTCGAATGCATCTCATAGTTTGCATCAATAGGGTCAAAACACTTTGTCCGCTCTCCCCTGGAGTCGGAGAATGCTGACATCCATCAAAGGGTCTCCTCTGCTTTCTGCCATATGACCACAAGAAAACCACACGAACAACAGTCAAATATCCAGGAATAAAACAAATACAAAAGCCAAAAACTGGTTCCAGGCAGGGTACAAAGTAGACTCCAGTCTTTATTAGCATAATAAAACCTTTAATCCACGCTTTCATTAAAAAAACTTCATCAGAATACAATGATCATACAAAACCTCATGGTTTAAAACTGCTAAAATATTTAGCCTCACCAATAGGAACACTACTTCAATTAAACAAGCAATTACAATTCAAAAGAACTAAGTGTTATTTCCTAATATAGACACTACGGTCTTTTAAAAAAGCATTTAATACTGACAGCATCATTCATGCCAGGTCCTTTATCTGAGTTTAATCTGATTTGCCATAAGGTTTCCCTTTCTTCAAAATAAGTTTTAAAGTCACCACCCCTCAAATCATTTACTCGCTGCTCAAGAATAGAAAATCCAGTAAACACTGCCAGCATATGTCTGTTGAATGTAATTATCATCAGAAGTGTCTGAGACAGCTTGCTCCATTTTAATGTCATTTTTCAGTTCTTTACCTCTGAATGTAGTACCGATAATTGTATGTCTTCATACTTACTGTATTTTTAGAACACCTGTGAAGAAATATCAATTCAGATTTTAGATTCATCATGTCATCCTTTGTATGCTTTTTATAACACTGCATGCTTTTTAGTTACTACTATTTATTTATTTGCTTATTTTATTTATTTATTTGACATTTGTTAACCAGGTTGGCCCAACTGAGCAAAAATAGCCAATTTTCAGTGGAGACCCGAGGGGAAAAGCTCCAGTACATACACATAATTATAATAACAGAAAATAATACTCAAATAACTATGTAAAAAACAGGAAGTGTATAAGGCTGATATAGATACAATAAGAAAAACATGCATGGTATATGAAGGCAAATACACCAATAGAAAGGTATAACCTAGCTATTCCTTTCCTTTTTTTCCCAACAGGGGAGGGAAGAAAGAGATGAAAGTAGTATCAGTAGAGATGTAAGAGGACAAAAAGATAGTAAAGTGAGGTTTAGTTAAGTAAAGAGAAGATAGTTAAGCGAGGCATATTATATACATATTTACATGGGTTGTAGTGGCCTGATATGAGGAGTAGAGAGAAGTGATGGAGAGAATAGCAGTATATAAAATATAGGAGTCAGAGAGTACTGTGCACGGTACTGTTGGCAAAAAAGGATGTAGAAGAGATTAGGTAGGGTCATGACAGTGACAAGACCTAGAGCCAAGTAGAAATTGTTTTAGCTCTTTTTTGAAGTGTAGGGGTGGGGCTGGTTATTATGCATGACAGGAGTTTATTTTAGCCTGGGCTACAGTGTGTTGGTAGAATAGTTTTCCTATATTTTGTTAGGTTTATAGATGGCAAGGAGTTGTTGATTGGATTTACTGAGACAACGATTGGGAGTGTAATAAGTGACAAGAGAGGACAGGGAGGGGCAGGATGTCGGTTTGTATAGAATGGAGTGTAGGATTCAAAATTGAGTCAATTGGAGTTGGGGAAATTCTACCATTAGAGTGTGTTGAGAGCAAGGCAGTGATGTGAGTTATCTGCTAAGTTAGTAGCAAATCAAGCAATTTTGTGTTTTTTGTTCTAACTTAGATAAAAGTGTAGATTGGATATTAATAAAGTTTGGAGTTGTATAGAGAAGGTGGGAGAGGAGGACTGCTTGAGCCAGGGAGAGTTTAATGTCAGAGGTAAGGAATTTCCTTTTACTGTATAATAGTCCTAGTTTATGGTGTTTTTTAATGCTCTGTTGGATGTGCATGTTAAATTTCAATTTGTCATCAATAACGGTACCTAAAAGTTTAGTGTGAAGCTCTGCTTTAATGGTGGTCATGTCAATGGATGTAATGACAAAGGTAGATTTATGGTGAACTAAAGGTCGAGGCAGGAATAATAAAAGTTTAGGGGGTTTTTTGTATTTAAGATGAGGTGATTGTCAGAGAGCCATTTTTCAATGGAAAGGAAATCATTTTGGGTATGTGTTTGGAGGTCAGAGATGGTGTTTGAGATGGTAAGGAGTGTTGAATCGTCTGCATATTGAATAAGGGAGGATTGTATGCAGGCAGTGTGGAGGTCATTGGTGTAGATATTGAAAAGTAGAGGTCCAAGAATGGACCTTGGGGGACACCAGTTTTGAAAAGTCAGGAGGAGGAACAGGAAGTGAGCCATCTAACTGACTGCTACCTATTGGAGAGGTAACTTGCAAACTGGTCAAGAGAGTGTCCAGAGAGGTTGAGATTAGATAGCTTAGACAGAAGTAAAGGGTGAGAAACAGTATCAAAGGCCTTGAAGAGGTTGAGCAAAAGGCAGGATACTAGTTGGTTGTTCTCTCTGGCCTTGGCTACTGTGTGGGTAAAAGATAACAGTGCAGTGGTAGTACTATGGTATGGCCTGAAGCCATGCTGTGTGGGTGTTAGTAGGTTTTCCTGGAGAAGAAAATTCATGAGCTGAGGGTGGATGCATTTTTCAAGTATTTTTGATAAAGGGGAAATATAGCTATGGGCCTATAATTAGATGGGTCTGTAGAATTTCTACCTTTGTGTAATGGGACAGTGTAAAAGTATTTCCAAATGTCTGGGACTGTGGCCTCTTGAATGGATCGGTTGATTAGCAGAGTAATAGGATAGGTTATGGATTCAGCAGGAAGTTTGAGGAAGGTGGGAGGAAGGTTGTCTGCAGAGGGGGAGCAAGGTTTAAGTTTGAGAAGTAGTGATTTCTTATAGGCAGTGGAGACTGGTTTGAGGGAGAAAAGGTTTTTGCTTTGTGAGTTAGAAGAGGTGAGAGGACGGGCAGGGTTGCAATTGGTATGTGTTAATTTTTGAATAGTATCTATGAAGTAGTTGTTAATAAGGGTGGCAGTTTCTAGTGGGATATTACCAGGATGAAGAATTTTGTTTTCAGTAGACCAAAATTTTTGTGGATTAGATTTTCTGTCGAATTGGAGTGACATGTAGAAAGTTTTCTTATCATTGTTGATTAGTTTTGGAGAGATTCCTGAGTTGTCTATAGTTTTGGAGCAGAGATGGTTCTTTTGGTTTTGATCCAAGCTTTCCATGCACTCTATTTTATGCATAAGGGATTGGGTTTCTTTTAGAGTACCTGTTCTAAAAGTTAGTAAGTTAGTTAGTTCTATTTGTTTACTGGGAAAGTCTGACTGGGCTCAAAAAGCCCATTTTCTGCAGAGGCTGGGGAGAAAAGCTCCAGAGTACATTGTTATAAAAGTTGAAAATTCTTAGTAAGATACATAATATTTGCAGAACAGTTTTCATTAAGGATTCATGTTAAGAAATTAATATGAGTTACACAGAGTAGACAAATAAAATAAGCATAAAGATACATATTAGGTGACATACTACATTCAGTAATCAACACTGGAGTCCAAAGGAAAGAATGTAAGGTGAATATCTAGGGATTTTAGAATTGAAGAAGGCAGCTGAATGTGAAAGATAGAGTATTGGTGAGGGAGTAGGTTAGGTGAGGAATAAAAGGAGGTAAGATGAGTGAAAAGAAAAGATATATGGTTGTTACTACAGCTAAGACAGATCAGTGCAGAAGCAAAGCCAAGTGTTTTTAAGATGTTCCCTCAAGAGTTGGTTGAATTGGGTAATGTTACTGGTATTGAGTATATTTTGAGGTATGTCATTCCAAGCTTTGGCTAGTTTGTATGAGTACAGGGTATCCCCATAGCAGTTATTTGTCGTGGTGACCTTGAAACATAATTTAATGTTCTGCTGCTCACTTAGGGCTGTACTAGGTTAGTAAAAGATGGACAGTTGTCTGGGCGATGCAGGATAGAATGGGTTAAGACTAGTTGATTAAAGGTTAAATAGGTTAGGCAGTTCCATCCAGATGAGTTGGTGAAGTGCTTTGCAGTGGTGAGTTGCAGCTGGTTGGTTGGAAGCAAATCTGCCTACTTTAAGATAGCAAGTTTCTAGTTCATTTAAGTCATATTTTCTTGAGTTAGTGAAATGGATGAAGCATATAAGAGGGGAGAGAGAATGTGAGATATGGAGATGGCAAGTCTAGTGGAATCAGCTAGAAAGGGCTTTATTCTATATAGTGAATCTAGTTTAAAGTGGACTTTCTTGATAATTAGAGCTAAGAGTTTATCAAATTTGAGATCTTTGTCAATGGTGACACCTAGTAGTTTTGTTTGACCAATGATGGTATTATTTGAAGAGTATATGGTGAAAGTAGTAGCATCAATAATTTTTTTTTTTGCAATGGAGAAAATCATTAGTTTTGTTTAAGAAGGGCTAAAAATCTGTTGTGAGCTGGAAAGGCATTTTTCTATGTCCAGAAAGGATTGTTGGGTTTTACTGAAAAGAGCAGGAAGGGATGGAACAGAGCATATGAGGGAGGAGTCATCAGCATACTGGATAATTGTGGCATGTTGGGTGGCTGTGCAAAGTCTTTTTGTGAATATAGTGAAAAGGAGGAGTCCAAGAATGCACCTTTGGGGTACACCAAGAGAGACTGGTAATTGGATGATAGTTCATTTTGCCATTTAACTGCCTGTTTACGATTGGTTAGGTAACTAATGGACCAGGTAAGAGTTGAATGAAAGACGTTTAGGGAGAATAGTTTGGGAATGAGTTTCTGGTGGGAAACTGTATCAAAGGCCTTAGACAGGCTGAGGAATATAGAGGAGATGAGTAAGCTGTTGTTCCTGTGTAGGTTAACTGTGTTAAACTAATTAGGGCTGCTGTTGTACAATATTTAGGTGAGAAACCATGTTGGGTAAGTGATATAAGATTGTTTTTCAGGAGATGGTTAAGAAGTTGGATGTGAATGCATTTTTCTAATATTTTTGCTAAGGGGGAGAGAATAACAATGGGTTTATAATTGGAAAACTCTGCTGAGGTGCCACCTTTGTGCAGGTGGATTACCTGTGACACTTTCCATAGTGTAGGACATATTGTTCAGTGATGGACCGATTAATAAGGATGGATATGAGGAAAGCAATTACAGATGCAGCAAGTTTAAGGTATTCGTTGGGTAGATGGTCAACACCAGAGGAAGAGTGTTTAAGGAGTTTTTTTATGTGATGAGTTTGTATGGGCAGAATGTGAAAGGAATCAGGCTTTGTTTCTAATATAACGGGTATAGATATTTGAGAATTGCTATTGTTTTTACAAGTGATAGTATAGAGTTAATGCAGTGATTGTTAAATTGACTGGCTATGTTGTCAAAGGAGTCTGTTTTTGTTGGACTACTGACTGTGACTTGTCCTAGTTGGAGCAGTTCATTTATAGCTTCCCAGAATTATTTTGATTTTTTTGGTGCTTTTGTTGTATTGCTGTATAGTGCAGGTTTTTTTGTCATGTTTAATTTTTTTTTTTTTTTTTTGCTAGATTGTGAAGTTGTCAGTAGTTTTGGTGGGTAGTTGAATTTTTATGGAGCTGATAGTTGTGACATGCATTGTCTCTCTGCTTGAGAAGATTTTTTTGTGTCTGAGGAAAGCCAAAGGATGTGTCTAGATTTTAAGCATCTTCTCCTAAGGGTGGCTAGTCTATTTAGGATGGAGAGAAATTTGTCATTGAAATATTCAACTGCTAGATCGAGGTGGAGATGTTTGGGGGGGGGGGACAAATTGACTTGGAGAAGTATAATAAATGTTTCTAGGCAAAAATTGGTTTGTTACGGACTTGTTTGTATATGATGACATTAGGGAGATGAGAGTGCTGTTTTATCAGATAGGTGGCCACTCAGGCTATCTGGAAGACAGTCTGAGAGATAAGAATTTGGATTAGTATTAATATAAATATAATATTTATAGTATTAATAGTCTACATTAGATTGTTTATTGCTGTGTCTATCGATCCTGGTTGGATTAAGAATTAACTGGGTGAAACCATAGAGGTTTATATAGTTTGAGGGATTGTTTTCAATAGGTATTAGAACTTTCTACAGAAGTCTTGCCTTTGATACATTTGAAAGGATTGGTTCACGAAAGTGCTTGTATGTTCCTGAATACTGTGATTTGTCATCAAAGAAAACTCCATAGTGAAACTCAAAACAATGATGTATTCTGAGTTATTAGAAATTCATCAAAATCACTCAATGTGTTTCTTATTTTATTTCAAATATTCTTATTTTGTTTTATTACAAAATGTTCATAATAGAGCCTACAATATAAATCTGATCTTGTTTTACTATTTTTAATCTGGATACCAGAATCCAGTTTAAGTGCCAGTTATAGAAGTCTTGTTAAACTTAAAGAAGTGATGGGATTTTAAATCTCTTGTAATTAAATTGGCAGGAGTGTGAGTTCTATGCATTTAACACTGTCTCAGGAACTTGAGTATTTTTAACTTTTATCTAAAATGTCTTTATTTACATTGTTCTCAGAGCTTCTATAACCTATTTGCAGCAACTGCAAATCCTCAAAAAATTAAATGCTTAAATTGCAGGTATTTTCCAAGGCTGCCAATTTGTAGTCCTTTAAGTACTGACAGATTATCCTCTGTCTCTTCAAGCGGTGCCAAAGCTATCACAGTAATCAGGACATTTGACAGAAAATCTTTTAAGAGGGATGCAAACTACTTTTGCTATTTACCACCATCTATAGTGGAAAGTGTCCATACCGAATTTTGGGGAAATGAGCTTTATTTTTGGAAAATGACTGCTTAAATTGCAGGTATTTTCCAAGGCTGCCAATTTGTAGTCCTTTAAGTACTGACAGATTATCCTCTGTCTCTTCAAGCGGTGCCAAAGCTATCACAGTAATCAGGACATTTGACAGAAAATCTTTTAAGAGGGATGCAAACTACTTTTGCTATTTACCACCATCTATAGTGGAAAGTGTCCATACCGAATTTTGGGGAAATGAGCTTTATTTTTGGAAAATGACTTTACTTTTAAAACTCAAGGCATCAAATGGGCAAGAAAAATGGGCCAGTCAGTTTGCTAAGTGCATGTTCACTACATCTGTTCTATGAATGGCAAAATGCTAGTTTAGGCTGCCAATACCTCACATTCAATCATAGATACCTAATCCCTCACAGATTTAAAAATATAAGAGCCTGCCACCATCTTGAACAGTCACTTTATAGGGAAAATGTACAAAACACACAAATACTCCACAAACAAAAGACAACTGGCAAATCAATAAAAAGCAACAACAAACATCTGCAATATACATCCACATTTCAAATTCATTACCAGGTCGGCATAAGAAATATAAAGAAAATAATAAATACAACCAAACAGGAAATCATTATTTTTTTTTACTAATTAGGCACATGGCAGTAATAAAATAATAAAAAATAAATTAGAAATCAAATTTAACTATATTGCATGATCAGGGACTGTTCCAAATGTCTAAACACGTTAAGAAATATCTTTGTGGTGAATGTGAAAGTATAACCCCTAGAAAGAAAATGAAACAGATTTGAAAAAGACATAGAGTAACATGAAGCAAAGAGGTCCACTTATTGACAGAAAATAGCCACTATAACCTAAGAGTTAAATTAAATGCATACACATAAGCACAGTATATAGTGCCTGACATAGGAGGTAAATCTGAACATACAGTACATAAAATTAAAACACTGACTGAATATATATATAAATTAAAGTCGAAAAAAAAATCATAGAAACCCAAATAAATATTGACAATACACATGCCATCAGCTAAACCAACTTAAGAAATATTATGGGGTAGGTGGAGCATTATTGTGTACACATGTACACATGTGTTTTTTAGTTGTTGAGGTTGCCAATAAAATGATCACCCTTGTAAATGTGTTCCAGATGTAAGAAGAACATAATCTGCTAAGCCATTTTAAAAGTGACAGAGAAGCATTACCATTGGCATATTTGTCTTTTTGAATTCTTAGAATTACAACCATAACCAATTTTCTTTTGAATATTTTTAGGCTGTAACATCTGAAAAAAAACAATAAATATTATGTACTGTTAACACTTGTTAATAAACAGGGCTATGTGATACACAGGACTTTGAAAGAAGGGTCCCTTAAATAATTATCCTAAAAAAATTCTAACCAAAAATTCCACACAGTTAAAAAGTTATACTCCTGTACAACAATCAATTAAAATTGGTGTGTGTGGGAGGCTTTTTTACATAAAATACAGAAAAATATTAACATCCACTAGCTACTAAATGTAAAATTCAAACTGAAAAAAAAATACAAATGCTCATTTTACAAGTGCAATAAGGCATTTAGGAGACATGTATTATACAAATATTACTGCATGTCCAGGGATCACAAGGAACTCACCTTTCCTGCTTGTACTTCATAACACTCCTGGGTATGTGGTAATATCTGAATCATGCACACCCCATTTTTATGCTTATAATACATAACAGGTATAACCTTCTCTTTCTGAGTTTATGTTGTTATATTTTTGACTCAGCCACATATATACATTTTCCAGTCTTGATGTACTGATACTCTATGAGTAGTATTGTAACATACTAAGACTTCATCAAAGCTGTAAGGATTGGCTACAAAAAAAATGAAAGAAATGAAGCAAATGAGGGGATATTTAACTTTAACCAAACCATAGTTCTCACAAGTTATACAACGTAAGATATTTAGAACTTTATTTCAGCAGCTTGAGACATAAATTCAAATGTAAGGGAATAACTTTAGTGCTTGAATGTATAAGTAAGTAAAATCTAACCCTGCGGTTTTAGTGCATAGCTAAAAAATGGGAATGCACACAATGTCATAGTGTAACTGTCATCTTTAGTGCATTATAGGCAGATTTGGGTAAAATATTTCATTATTTACAAGTATCTAATATAAACATAATCAATTTGTCTTGAATCATCAGTTTTCTGACCAAGCATCTCTAATACCCTCACTAAAATTTCAACAATCTTTTTCTGCCTCTGTATTCACAGTAACATGCAAATTTACTAACTTAACTTGCATTCCTTGCTGAGACAGTTATATGAAGCCATTCTGACCTCCATATTATCTAAATATGTGATCATAGGCTTTCATTACCTCTTTTTTATATTACCATACATAACTAATACATGCAGCTTTATTTCTTTCTGTATGTTACTTAATAGTTAACATCTAGCATTGCCATGGAGTTTTGCAATTTGCAATTTTATTTTTATTTTAAGTGCTTTTGACTTCATGTTATTATCGTATACAGTTATTGTCTTTATTTTGCACAGCTCGTATATATCCATTGCACATTCTAACTGCATATTTATAAATTTAGCCAGTCTACATACCTTCGATTCTTAGTCTAGTAAAAAATCTATTTTATTTAACAGACTACATCAGGCTTGATCATTTCCATGCCACACACAATTCTGTTTCTTATAAATAAATCTTTCCTCACTGAACAAGTCTCTCGTTCTTCTTTTCAGCCCAGTTACACACAAGCACTACTTGTATTCTGTCTGCTATCTCTAGAAATAAATAAAGGCCTTACATAGGGAAGTTTCCCTTTGGTTCATAGTACAGTTGCATATTTCTTTCATCCCTCTTCATTTCAAAAGCTAAACATGTTAAATACATTCGTAAATTCCTTGCGCAGAAGAAGCAGTAACATCATACATTAAACTTTCTCCTGATTCTCCGCCTCTGCAATTCCACTTTCAGTCTGATACAGACCAAAGCTTCCAATTTTAAACTTATCAAACAGCTTCATAAAAACTGCTGGTTAAAGAAACAGACATTCTTTCCACAAAATTAATATGTTAAGAAAGACAAAAGTCAGATATGATTGGTTTCGGTGTTTTTTCTATGTGAAAAGGAAGTAACATTATTGCTATGTGAGAGCAAAATATAAAATGCATTTTTTAATTTTAAGTGTAAGAAATAAGAATCATTTCACATGGCTCATTTTGGTGCAGTCTGTTGACACACACACACACACACACACACACACACACACACTCATATATATATATATATATATATATATATATATATATATATGTATATATATATATATATATATATATATATATATATATATGTATGTATAAACATATCATCATAGATATGGATATTTTATATATATATATATATATATATATATATATATATATATATATACTTATACACACACGTATACTGATCTTCTCTGCTTCCAATCTAATGATATTCTCATACTAGTCCAGTGCCTTACCCTCAACATGGATTTGAATTCAGGAGTATTTATGCTGGAGGGAAATAACAGCTTTACTAAGCAGATCTGGAGTGTTCCAGTCACATGGCATACTTCTCCATTGAGGTTATCTTCCTCTTAAAGTAAAAGTGTACTATATTATGTGCATACATCTATATTTATATGTGTCTACACACACACACACACACACACACACACACACACACACACACACACACACACACACACAAACATTTCCTATATAAATGTATATACATATACATATCTGCTACAGCTTTTTTCAATGGATTGTTTTGGAACACGTGGTTGGATAAATGGATTACTGCTTAAGGCTGTTTTTTTAAAGTATCAGTAAAGTGTGCTGTCCAGAAACATGTCCTATTTAAGTGCTGTGAGCTACATTCTACAAGCTGGTTTGTAAATCAAAATATCATGTCTATTCCCCTGCTAGGGGATCCATGTATGTCACTGAGATCATGAGATTATTAGGGCAAGGTTGCAGATGATGTCTGGCAGAATTACATCTGCTGTAATGAATTGCATTGATCACTTTGTTAATTAGTATACAGTGGTTACCTTCCAGATACAATATCAACTGAGAAACATTTCATTGGAAATGTCCATCCAGAACACTAACCCTGCCATTGTGATGTTGACTGTAATGTTGGTGATTGATAAGGGCATGGAAAATGTACACAGAGATTTCAAGTTGTTAACAGGGATATGGTTTTCTTTGGCATAATTTTGATCACTGCTAGGACAGAGTATGAAATGGGCCGTATTGCACATTTCCAGTACAGAATCAGGCAGAGGAAATGTCTGCAGGCTGGCAGGAAGAAGAAATATCTGCTATTGGTAGAGGCTTGGTAGATAAACAGTACTACTCCAGGGTTTTCCAAAGCACTCTGCCAGGTTCTCAACTAACACTGGAGATGATTTTAAATCATATCCTGGATGGTCCTACATACTTATTTGTATTCAACAAGCCCTCAGTATGGTGATGGAAAATTCATAAACATTGATCATTTATTATCCATTGTGTAAGTATAGAGTAGCAAAACGCTCAAAGGATTTGTGACATCTCCTCCTTATCTATGAAATTAGGATTACATAAAAATGCAAACTTCTGTTTTTAATAGCATTACAATTATTGCAGTAGACCGGAAATTAAATCAAGACTAAATATTTAACATTTATTTGGTGTTTTTTAGTCTCCAAGGCTAACAGAGTTAGTAAACATGTTCTTAATTTTATATATGATATGGTATCTCTTGTGCGATAATTCACATTATTTTCTGTAGTATGCTTTTGTTAACTTTTGCAAAAAGCAAACTCTTTAAGGCTTAAAGTTTGGAGTAGTTTTACAATGCATAGCATTGGCAATTCTAACAGGAATATATGTAATAATTTTCAAATTACAATAATTAATCCTGTAAAAAGGAAAACCATGAGAAACTAAATCTGTTAAAAAAATGATGCTTTAAGCAAGAGAGTATAATATACTACTAATGCTAACAGTAAAAACTTGATTTTCTCTCTATGAACCTATTCAGCTACCTGTGCTTGCTTGCAAACTTTGGTGCAAATCTAAATACAAGCCATCAGTGCCACTCTGTGGTGATTAAGAGAATAATTCTGAACATGTAATCCTTATAAACAGAATGTGTAGAGCAAAAATGATACAAGGTACATACACAAATATTTGTATATTAATATACCCACTACATGCATACACACACACACACACACACACACACACACACACTTGCATCATACATATGAAACATTTTTCACACAAGCCTGATAACCGCTAAGGATTCTGATGGTTCTTTTGAAGAATGACAAAATGAGAAATATAAAGTAAATTAGGTTTTATATACTGATATACTGTGTTTATTCAGTTCAATTTTCTTAAATTAACTTACCAAGATAATGTAAAAATTGAATGAATTGTCAGCCTATTTTGTATTCTTCTTCAGAATGCTTTTGATTTTATTAACAACCTTGCTGTTGTAGCACAGATACTGAAATGGTAATAATGGGACTTGATCGAGTCTGAACAAGATTTGGACTTGTATCTGAAAGCCTGTGTTCCATCTATAACAATTACCTGCTGTGTGGAGGCTGATCTGATTTTATTTCACTCAGCTGCTAAAGGTACTCACTATGTTTTCAAATATTTACACCGCTGTAAAGTAGAATTAAAAATTAATTACTTGTGTTGGCCTAGTATACAGGGCTATCAGAAAAGTTGATTGAAACAGTATTAAATTATAACATTTACTGCTATTCGAAAGCATGACTATAGAAAGTGCAACTAAAAATACAGAAATATATGTATCAAATATATTACATCACAGTCATGATTCTTAAAAAATGTTATTCAGTATAAGGAATCACTTTAGGCATGTGATGATTTTTTAGGCATGTCTTAATGTGTCACTAATGATATGTAATATGTTACACACATGACAAATAAATAATGCATTTATGATGTGCTTACATGTGAAATGACATCAACAGTATTTTCCCAGAACAAAAACAAAGCCCATGTATGATATTTTGGGATTTGGAATTGTACTAACCATAGATCAAGCACGTTATCTCTTAAAGGGGTGTAATCCTAAGTAGAATATGCTCTATAAAATGCTTGCATGACAAGCCCAAAACATGCTCTATAAATATTTAACTGAACAATAAAGAACAATCATGTTCTACTTTATGAACTTACTTATCAAGAGGCTGGGAGAGTGTTTTACAGTATGAATCTTAGTGGCTATGATTATGATACATCCGTGGGTTCAAAAAATGTGATGGGTTAGAATACTTGAATCATTAGGAAAAACTTAAATTTTAATAACCTACTAAAAGGTGACATCTAGTTGGTCAATAAGAGATTGTCTGATCTACTTCATTTTGAAACAAATTGCCCCAAATGCACCACTGAGGAAGCAAATACCTGACTGGGGTTGCATTTCCTTGTGTACAAACGATACAGATATATTTTTTTATATATGGGATACTGGCAATTGATTAAAAGTACCAAATATCGAACAGATAAAAAACTGGCAGAGCTGACTGGAAAAAAGTTGATCTCATGTACTAGATTTTCATCAGTGTGAGATTACAGTGCAGTGGATATTGGGGAATCTATACTTTCCCCACTGAATTGCAATTTCGAACTTGATGCATAATATTAGCCAGGTGGTGGAGGGAGTGCTGAGATGGGCACTTGTCCCTGCTAAAAAAGCTTGCTTTATTTATTTTTTTTCATTTTTTTAATTGGTTGGTGATTGACAAGTTCTGATGGATCACTTAAAATTCAATAAGATGAGTTTTCGATGGGTAGTCATACACCCATATAGATAGACAGATATACATGTGAAAGGTAGTAATTTCACTGAATGTCATTAAAGTCATAATTTTAGTTGACACAATGCTTAAATAATAAAAAATGAAGACCAAGCACAAACCAAACCAGAAATAAATAAACCAAGTGAAATAGCTGGACTGGACCCACTCACAAGTAAAAATAGGTGAAAGACACTGTTGTAGTAAATGAAATCCACTTTATTCACTCCACAAAAACACATGAATTGTTCACCAAGGATAAACACTTTCGTCTAGAAGATCTAGACTTCATCAGATAACTTATCACAAGTGGGAACTTCCTTATATACAAGTACAACAGGAAATGACATAAGTAATAAAACAATCAAAGAAGCAAATTAATTTAAAGTAATACAAGCACAATGTTAGTAGTTCTGGTAGTGAATGCATACAAGTGATAACCTGATTTCAAAAACACACAAACACACAGCCCCCTAATAAATACAAAATAAATGCTAAATAACAATTTCATAAATATGTATATCATAAATATATGCTAAAAAAAAAATATATATATATATATATATATATATATATATATATATATATATATATATTAAAGTGTTTAAAATGGAAATGTAAAAGGCTATGTTATGCAATGGATACTATTAAGTTAAATACATAAATACTGAACTAAATACTGGCGAGGTAGATTTACCTCTCTAATGGTTTTAATGCTTTTAATTTCAGAATAGGGCTAATAGTAATGTATTCATTAAGACCTGGCCAGAGTTCCCTACATTTAAACGTAACTGCCAATATAATTCTCTTTTTTTTCAAAAATAATGACCAAGCCACCCCCCCCATCTTATGTCAGTGATAATACTATCTATAATAAAAAATTGAAACTTGTGATTAATGTTCTCCATTATATGTTTACTTAGGTCATTGGTCTCTCTTTTATTTTTAATATCATATACATGTTCGTATATATGGTTTTTAAACTTCCGTTCAGTCTTGCCAATGTAATAACAAGAACAGACACTGCACATAGCACAATAAATAACTTTCTCTGAGCCACAATTATATTTCTGGTTAATCCTAATCTCTACATTGTTGATGTAAAATGTGTTCCCCTCTTTTATGTAACTGCAGTGGTTACATCTACCACATTTATTCATAAAACCAGACCTGTGGTTGGAATACATGTTACTAGTCTCAAATATATGTTTCAAGTTCTTACCTCTTCTGTATATTTTGGTGGGTTGTAATCCTATTAAAGGTTTAATGTTCTTCTCATGTCTAAGGATGGACCAATTTTTTTATTTTTTTATGTTTTTTTAGGGTGTTTGTCTGTTTGTTTTTGAAATCATGTTTTCACTTGTATGCATTCACTACCAGGACTACTAACATTGTGCTTGTATTACTTTAAATTAATTTGCTTCTTTGTTTTATTGCTTATATCACTTCCTGTTGTACTTGTATATAAGGAAGTTCCTACTTGTAATAAGTTATCTGATGAAGTCTAGATCTTCTAGACAAAAGCGTTTATCCTTGGTGAACAATTCATGTGTTTTTGTGGAGTGAATAAAGTGGATTTCATTTACTACAACAGAGTCTTTCATCTATTTTTACTTGTGAGTGGGTCCATTCCAGCTACTTCACAATGCTTAACTAACAGATGATTGATAAGTGTGTGAGATCTGTACATTACCAGGGTTGGGGAATACACCTTTTCCCTGGAATTGTGTGATCTTGAAGTTGAAATATAAAATTATTAGGCAATGTAGGAGCTGCAGTAGGGCTTGCCACCCTGCAAAATAAACATGTTTTGTAACTAGCATGTACTGAGATTATCACCTGGTGCATGCATAGTGATGTATCAATGCTTATGGCAATCCTTTGTTGTCAACGGTAGCAACTTCATTTGCTGTTTCAGTTATTTTTAATATACCCATTGTATATACGTATATATACATACATACATACATACATGGATCGACTTCAGTAGATCAAATCCACACAGAACCAAAATTTACAAAAGTGAGATGAGAAGACAGAATGTTTACAAGACAGACAGTGCACGAGCTCGGTAGTTAGAACATTGACCTAGTTATTATATATGTTTAATGCAGATCACAGTACACTGCAGATCTGGAAATCTATCATGCTTCGAGGTTAATTCTCAGGCATGTGCAGTGTGTTGTCAATGTTTTTTTTATGATACTGATATTTTTTGTCAATTTTTTTTAACATTGATCTACTAAATGTTTGATTAATTTCAGTAGATCAATAAATAGATAGATAGATAGATAGATAGATAGATAGATAGATAGATAGATAGATAGATAGATAGATAGAATTTACGTATTTATCCTTTGATGAGTGAGTCAGTCACTCAAGGCTAGTAGCCACTTTTCAGAAGAGACCTGAGGTGATATTTATACTTCTAGCAGAGATCTGGCTAGTGCATCAGGGAACGTCTCCTACCATTATGGTGCTTGTGGTCCATACGGCCAATAAGCATTAACATATGTACGGTCCATACCTAGTGCATTGCAAAGCATGGAGGAGAGTGTTATGGAAGTGAGGGTGAATGCTGAAGGAAAAGAGAGTCATTTGCGTGGTCTGTTTGCTGATTCAGAAGAGTTGTGCCAGGCAAAAATATTTGAGACTTTGGAGGTGGAGGTATGGCAATTGGAGGAGATTGCAGTTGCAACCCTCCAGTTAAGAGAGTTGCGGACTAATTTATTGCAGCAGTTATTTATTGAAAAGGAATAAGACAGTGTTAAATTATTGTGGGGAGAGGTGATGGATCAGATTAGGGAAGAATAAGACAGTAGTTTAGAGATAATTTCTTTCACAGATGCTGTAAGAAAGAATGTGAAGGGGAAAGAAAACAAAAAGAAGAAGAAATAAACTGTGGAGAAGCAGAAGTTCATAGTAGGGATACAGGTTAATCAGAGAAGACATTGAACAGGTATAAAATCTGAGACATAGTTATTGTACCTTTAGGTACAAAAGCTCAAGAGGTAAGAGCTTTTATTTTGATTAAAATGAGATCTATTGTGATTTATTTTTGAGACTGCTATGCATTTAGAATTTTTGGGGGAAGATTTGAGAAAAAAGCTAGGTATCCATGAAACACATATGTGAAACAGCTCAAAAGAAAGTAAATATACAATTTCGAACAGAGACTGATAAAAAACTGCAAAGGACTATTTCTTAAAAAATTCTGTTCTGAACTGCAAAGTATTGCAAAAAAATGATAATAGAGGTTTACAGATCAGAGCTTGGATTGCAACTTTATATTGAAAATAGAAAATTATATGATTGTTCATATTCAAAGTATGGTAGATTTGTATGGAAATAGAGTAGTAGTTCAACATTGGGGCCAACCAAAAACATGTTGTGGGTAATTGTGATAAGAAAAACAACTATGTGTGGGGGGCTTTACTCACGATGCTAGAAGATGTGATGTTAATAAAAGTGAAAAGGCAGACAATTTAATGGAAGATGGTAATAATGAATGTAATGCAGAAAATGAAAATGAAGATGAAAATAAGGAATTGTACTCAGTTGCTAAAAATCAAAATAAGATATTTTAAACAAATCTGGGGAAATAACAACGTAGAAGTAAATGAATTACAAGACAGAGAATCTGATGTAAGTGATGAGAAAGAAATTGATTGAAAAGTTATTAAAAGAGAATTCTATAGGTAAAGGGGTAAAATATAGAAAAAGAAAGGCACAGGATTCAAGTATGAAAGTTAAAAAAAATAATGGGTATAGTAATAAAGCAATTTCAATTAGTTTAAGAACAGGAGAGCTTAACAATCTTAGAATGCTATCAGTTAATGTTAATAGCATTAAAAATGTGGTTAGGAGAATTGATAGTTTGGAATTGTGTGAAAATTGTGAGGTAGATATAATAGTATTAGAAGATGTAAGAAGGTTGACAAAATATGATAGTATACAAACAGTATTTGTGGAAAGGGGATATCATTTGGAATACAGGAAATGACACTTGTTCAGATGTTACAATATTATATAACAAAATTGTTTCAATATTAGATGTCACCTTAGATTGGGAAGACTAGCAGTAGTAGACTTTAGATGAGAAAGGAACATTTATAGAATTATTGAAATTTATGCATATGTAACATATAAGAAAAGGGAAAATTATTTAAAGAAATATTTGATTTTGTAGTAGTCAGTATGACTATTATAATGGTTGGAGATGTTACTTGTGATTTAAGGAAAATAAAAAGGATTGACAAAATGGATAAAAAAAGTTATGAAAGAAATTATGAGGTGTGGAAGTTTAAGGTTATGGAATTCAAATACTCATAAATATACATATACATATACGGTTTACTATCACATGTTCGTTCGTCAAATGAACTATGTGCGAAAACCAGATAGCGGAACCATTAGGACAATCACCGGAATGCTGAAGCTGACAAGAGCGAATGGCCACTGTTGTCAGCTCCAACACTGCAGTCCAAATTGCACTATAGTGGAGATGGGGAAATGTACCCTTACCCTCACTGTGGTGCGATCTCGGAGTTTGTATATATAAGTAGGGGGTATGGGGGTGCAGGGGGGCTTTCCCTCCTGCAAAAAAAACAGTTGTAGTATGTTGGATGGGTAGGAGCATTTCAGTGTGGTCAACATTTTCAAAATTCGACTGCAGTGAAATGCTCAGTTCGACATTTTCACTGTTCGGTGTACAGATTTCTGAACATTTGGTTCAGACATCTGTACATTCGAACAATGTCATGTCGAACATGTGATAGTAATCCTACATACACATATAGGAAAGGCAATAACAGATCTGAATTTCATTATTTTGAAGTTTCTAATAGTATAAAGTTTAGAATGGAAGAGAAAGTTCAGACAGGATTTTCATATACGGATATATGGATAGAAATTGTGGAGGATAAGGAATATAAAAAATTGAAATGAGATTAAAAGAATTAATGAGATTCATTGGTATGAAAAAGGAAAGGATTTTATATATATATATATATATATATAATTATGGAAGGAAGACTTAACTATGAGAGACTGCTATTTCAACTGGACAGAATGGTGGTTAATATTTAAAGAAAAATATAAGTCAGATTATTTGAAATGGGAAAAAGTATTAAGACAAAAAGAAAATGGGGATATTTGGACTTGCAAAATAATGCATTAGATTTTTTGGATACAAATGAAAATGCCTATTATTTGAAAAAAGAACAGAAATAAATAAAAAGAATAAAGAGAAAATAAAAGGGTTATATAAACAAAAATATTTTATTCAAGGTAAAAAAGAGGAGGTTTCACCCTATTTGGTTAAGAGAGTTAATGAAGGCAGTGGGATAATTACTGAATTAAGAGATGAGAAAGGGATGATAGCAAATAAACAGTATGAAATTGTGACTATTATAGTGCAATTTGTTAAAAAAGACAGCCAAAAAGCAAACATTAAACAGAAATAATGAATGGAGTGTAAAGACGTTTAATGAAAATTAAATAAAGATAAAGGTAAACAGATTATGTTGGCATAATTGGATTTAATACTAAATAAAGTTAATATTGATTCAGCTGCTAGTCTGAATGGGATAGGGTACTTAATGTGTAAGAACATGGAACGTTGGCAAAAAGAAATATGTGTATTGAATGAATGGTTACAAGATGACATTTGATACATACAAATATGTGATGGAGTAATGACATTCATTTGGAAGAAAGGAGAAAAGAGGGAGATAAATAATGCAGATTACCAGATATTTATGAAAATTGTACAAATACATACAGAAAATAAGCTAAATAAGGTGTTAGAGGAAGGCACATATGAAGTTAAAGGAAGATGGTATCAGGAGATAATAATAAGGAATTAGTGGATGATATACATTTTACAAATACGTATAGAAAATAAGATAAATAAGGTGTTAGAGAATGGCACATATGAAGTTAAAGGAAGAGGGTGTCAGGAGATATTAATAATATGGAAATAGTGGATGATAAAGGAAATATAGGGAACATTTTGATAGGAAATATAAATAAGACTTTTGATACAGTAAATCATAAAGTAATATGGGGAATTTTGAAAACTTATGTGTTTCAAAATGCAGAAAGTAATTCAGTGAGCATATAAGAATAATAATCTTAGAGTATTAATAAATGGATGGTTTAATGAGGGAATAAAGATGAACAGAGGATTGAAACAAGGATATTCTATGAGTAGTGTATTATTTGCTATGGTTATGAACTGTATAGTGGCAAAAATAAATAGAGATATGATAGAGGCAAGATTATACAAAATGATGCTATTGAATATGCAATTATTATCTCTTATGTGGATATGATTCTGGTAATCAAAAATAATAAAGTGATGGAACAAATTACTGATAGAACAATTGAATGCAAATTTAAGGAATGTGTCTAAATAGTAATAAAAGTAAAGGACTTGGTCTTGAAGAAGTAATAAAAGCATCCATTTTGGGACTGGTGGAATTTCGGTATTAGGAATTACTTTTGGATTTAATGAAGTTGTTAAGGAACAATGGATCAAAATTATACAGGATTTAAGAAAGCTAAGTATTATATGGAATAAGTATAGATTATCTTATAATAAAAAGTTCACTTGATTAATTCATTACGAATTGGGAAGATATATATATATATATATATATATATATATGGTTCCCATTCAGAAGCCTGAAACATCATAAGCCTGAAAATCAAAATCCTGAAACCAAAAGCCTGAAAATTCAGAATCCTGAAAACTCAAAATCCTGAAAGCCCAAAATCCTGAAAGACCAAAATCCTGAAACTCAAAATCCTGAAAACACAAATAATGCTAATATGTCACTATAAAGACACTAATATCTACCAACTGACCCTGACCCTAACCCTAACCCTAAGGTCCGTCACTATCGCACACTCACCTGACCCGCCTAAACCTAACTCACTTAAACCCCTAACCCCAATATTTGTCACTATTGCATACATGCCTAACCTGCCTAACCCTAACTCACTTAAACCGCCTAACCCTAAAATAAAACCAACCGCACACTTACCTGACCCCAACGCATGACCTAACACCACAGGGCTAACAATAGCAAAGCCACAATGACATCAGTATGTCTATTTTGTGTTTTCAGGATTTTGAGTTTCAGGATTTTGGTCTTTCAGGATTTTGGGCTTTCAGGATTTTGAGTTTTCAGGATTCTGAATTTTCAGGCTTTTGGTTTCAGGATTTTGATTTTCAGGCTTATGATGTTTCAGGCTTCTGAATGGGAACATATATATATATATATATATATATATATATATATATATATATATATATATATATATATATATATGTATAGGCTCATATGTGTGTACTAGGCTAATGATCCTGGACCCTTTATAAGCCTATCCCCCAAAAATTATATATATATATATATATATATATATATATATATATATATATATATATATATATATATATATATATATATATATATAGGTTCATAGGTGTGTACTAGGCTAATGACCCTGGACCCTTTATTAGCCTATCCCCCAAAATTTGTCCAAGCACTGTGCCACCCAATGTTAGTTCACAGTGAACTTATCTAGTAGGGCAACTGCAATGATCCCTGGAACTGGAATAAATATAGATTATCTTTTAATAATATGTTGCTTAAGTACATATAAAAACAAATTATTGAATTAATATTTAGATTTATTTGGAGTTCTAGGCTGAATTCAGTTAACAGAGGAATATTATGCATAGATACATGTGTAGGAGGTTTGGGATTATTGGGGATGAGAATGTTTATATAAGAACATTTTTTTAAGGAAAAATATAAAAAATAATGGGATTGAGTGACATTAAATAAAAGAGAAAGAGAATGAAGGAATGCTGAAATAAAAAGTTACAAAGACAAAATAAGGATGTGAAAATTAAATACTGAGAAGTAAGATAAGTTGAGAATAACAGAATAATATGGTATAAAACATTATGATAGAATATTATTATGTTAATCCATGGAATAGTTTAACAATAGAAAAAATAGAGCTATAAAATTAAGAAATGTTTGGTGCATGAAAATGAAGAGTTTCAAGATTTTCTGTGGAGATTGCAAATTAATAAGTTACCTGTGAAGGCAAATATGCCATATAAAAATAAATGAAAGGACATGTCTTTAATGTTGGGAATTAGAAACATTAGATCATTTTTTTAATTGTAAGAGAATTTGAAAGTTATGGGAAGTATTAGTAGAAAAGAAAATTTTGACTGAATTTCAAGGATATGATCATTGAATATGCACATGATTGAATATGGATTTTATAAAGATTTGGATAAAAAATATGTTATAAAGTTAGATAAGCAAATTTTTGTATTATATGGGATATTTGTAATCAAAGACTGACAGAGATTTTCTTTAATGGTAATTCAGTGATTCCAAATATTGTGAGAAAGATTAAGTGGTGGTTGTGGGAAAAGGCATGAGTGCCAATTAATATGTGATTTGTAACTTTGTTGAAAACCACTTTTTTGTTTTTTTAAGTACTGAAAATATGTAAATATGTTTGTTTACAAACATACAAAAATAAATTTTGATGTATATATTGGTGTAAAATAAAGGAACCCTACTATTTTCCTTTTTGCTACCAGCCAGATGGAGCAGGAGGAGGAGCATGAGCTTTGATACAACGTATATCAGAACAAAGAACATTTTGTAGAAATAAGTTGGAGAGAGCCTCACAGTCATATAAACAGGGAGAGAAGTCCATATAAAGACAAGATTTGCTGCACCAACAGCAATGATAGAAAGAAGGACAGAGCAGAATGTTAACCAGAAAAGAAAGCCTACTACAAAAATATCATCATTAAAAAAAGGACCATACTACTTGGCCATTGACATGTATGTTATTTGGGACATATATTTGAGCTGTTAGGGTTAATCACAAATACACTCCTTAATTCATTTTGGAAAGAAGTCTTATAATGCACTTTTGAGACATTTGAATTAATAGACAAATGTGTGCATGCAATTGACTCAAAGAAGCAATATATCCTTGGAAAGGATAAAAGAGAATACAAGTTTTTTTTTTTTTTTTTTTTTTTAGTTCTGATTATGTAAATCAAAAAATATGTTAAAGGATATTTCCTTTCTATATGTCACTCAGTGCACTCTATTGACCAATTATATGATTTAAGGAAAATTTGTACTGGAGGAGAAGAAATATGCATAACCTTGTAAAAACATTGTGAGCCGTATTCCATAAGTAGTTATGTTTAACTGAGTCAAAGGAATTGTTAGATATTCAGAGCAACCTAATTGTTTCTGTTGCAGAAGATCATTTGATTAAGAATGCCTAAAAGCCAACGCAATGTGTGTGGGCAGCTGGATAAAAAATGTAGGCCATATTACAGATACTACAAATCAAATGAATATGCGTATGAACAAACTGTGGAAACCAAGTTTACTGGGGTAGAAATACTATTTGGTAAATATGAAGAGGGGAGTGGAGGAAGATGTTTCTGTAAATGGAGAAGATGACAAATAGTGGATGGTTCCAGGAAAAAAAATCTAAAGAGAATGAAAAAATACATTAAACAAGCAGAATGAATGATGTTACTATAGATATCAGAGAAAGATAAAGAAATAATGTCTGGAAAGACAAATGAATACAAAACATGTAAAGGGTAAATTTTCTGTCCTTTTTAATGTAAATAGCATTGAAAATTAAAGAAGAAAATTAATAGTCCAAAACAGTGAAAGACATGATGTCCAAAGTCCAGCATAAAATTCAAATTTATTTAAAAAGTTTTGAGCACTTTTGCAGATTGAGCTGCTTCATCAGAATACAATATTAAATTCAAAGATCCAATGGGTTTTATAGAAAACTACAGATTATTAGTCATGTGACCTCATATATACCTTCCCACCCTTAAACAAGTATTCACTCATTTTAACAATTCTTTGAACTATACCATCCCCGGGATTCATGAAGCTCGGCGCAAGGCCGGCGAAAGGGCTGCGCCGGCGGTGCAGTGAATAGCCGGCGTAGTAGCGCCATATGCATATTAATGAGAGTGCACCGCAACCACAGACACGTGCGTAGTGTACGTGAGCGAGCCCAAGTAGGATGCGTCCGGAGGCGTGGCTAAGCCGGCATGCGGTGAGCAACCTAATATGCTGACTGCCACGGTCCGCCCATAATAGTAATGGCAGCAGCCAGGGCCCGTGCAGAATGAAACGCACGTAGAGTATGCAACATAGTACCCGTCCCAACTAAACGGAGAAGCAAATACAACCCACGAAGGCTTAAGTGTACCCGTCCAAGGAGCAAAGGATACGCATGAGACCGCGTTTGTCCCGCAATGCACCGTCACTGGTTATACTCAGAGAAGGTGTACAGCAGCATGTCAGCGCGCCGCACCGACATAGGAGTAGCGACTAAGGTCACCACCTGTCCCACTTTGCGAGGGGCAGCCCCTCTATGGCCAGTTGTGTCCCGAAAACAAATATTAAAAATGGCAAATGTGCTAAGAGTGTAGGACATAATGATATCCCATATTTAATGTAATGGTAGCATGAATTGGTTATTTCTGTAACTGAAATACCTAAATGACACAAGAAACAGAATAAGCAACCAAACTGCCACAACAAAAAGCTGTTATTTAGGCAAACAAGTGAAGTTCTATGCTATATAGTGACCGTGTGTATGTGTCGGTCTGTAAACTCAGATGTGAGTCCCGGAAATATCCCACCTTGGCAACTGGAAAAGGTGGCAATCCCAGTAGCGACATGGGCATGGTCACCAGGGTTACCAGCTGTCCCAATGTGCCGTGGACAGTCCCTCATTGGACAGTTGTGTCCCTGCAAAAATCGAAAAAATGGAAAATGACCTGAGATTCCCTGCCAAAATATTCCGCAATATACATGTAATAGTAGCATAAAACATATAAATTTGTATATGAAACACATACATGGCATAAGAAACTGAATAAGGAACCCAAATGCTAACAGAATAAGCGTATATTATGGCAAACAAGTAAAGTCCTGTCAACTCCACTTACTGTGGGTATGTGTTGTCCTGCAAAATCCGATGTTCCCACAAAACATGTCCCACTATGGTCATTGGAAAAGGTGCCAACCATAATGGTCACAAGCAGTAGTGACAGTACATAGCCGGGTAGCTGTGTTGACATAACAACAGGAAGGAACAAAGATATCTTAAACACAGGCAAACATGTGCATAGCAGCATATCCCACACCCAGCGTCTCTGTCGCATACACTGGATGGCGTATGTTGAAGTGTAATATCCCACCAATCGTCTCGCATCCACCTCGCAATCAAACTCCAACCTCTCAACCCACCCACCTCCCACCAACCCCCAACCCGCCCTCCCCTCACACCTCAAGTCGTCCACCCACAGTTCCAACAATCAACCCCCACCCCAGTGCACCAATCAACCTTTCTCTCAAACCCAATCAATCAACCTCACCCACCAACCTTCACACGCCAATCACACCCCCATCCCAAACCCCCGTCATTCCAATAACCAATGGTAACCCCCAAATCCCCCAAACCCACCACCCCCACCCCAACCCCTTACCCGTTGTAACCTTCCAACCAGCAACCCCACCCCCAACCAATGTTCCATCCCCACCATTTTTCCACCTCCCCAACCCCCACGCCCACCCCCACCAAATCAAATTCAAATGCCATCAAACCCCATCATCGTTCCCATCATCGACCCATCCACCACCAATCCAACCCAACAGGGCAAGACTGCCTGCAAATCAGCATGCCGGCACACCCTCACAAACCTCAGAACCCTCACACGGCCTCCCCGGAAAACACCAGAGGATAAATGCACACCAAAACAATCATACCAGGGTGACCTCAACACCCCAATACAGACCGAACACCACCAAGCCCAAACACTTAGAAGCCTAGAAGTCTTGAATTATAAACTCAAATGCTAGTGGAACAACTAGTCACTATCCCTACAAGAGGAGAGGGAACATACTTGATTCTCATCATCACGAATATGGGAGTAATAATGTTCAACACTGGAAGTATACTACTGGTGAGACTGTGATCACAACTAATCTTGCTGAGGTTCTCATCCCACCCCTACCTGAAATAAAAAGACCACAGTAAAGAACTTCAAGAAAGTAGACTTCACACTTTTAAAGACTAGTGTGGTCTTTAAGGCCCCCGAGCCGGGCGGAAAAACAGTACTCAAGCCGCTGAATCACTTTACAAATGCCTTCTACTCAGCACCTGCAGGACTGCATGGATAAGGCAATCCCAAGCAAACAAAGACTCTTTTTGTACCAAAGCTACCCAGTCTGTGTGGACCCCAGCCATAAACAAACTCTACAACAAAAGGAGGAAGCTACGACAAGATAGAGCAAAAATCCCAAAAAGGTAAGACACCCTTGCTCCTTTCACTATAAGTAAAAACTAAGAGCTCTCATAAAATCATCCAAAGCAAATTCTGAGAGAAAAAATAGTTAAAGACCAAAAAGACAATCATAAGGCCTTCTTTTAGCTATGTTAGAAACCTGGGAGGAAACTCCCAGATATGCTCAGAACTGTCTGCAATGATGAAGATTACGCTGATCTTACAGATATGCCGTTAACATACTGGCTGACAGGTTCAGTGCAAATCTTTCCCTCTCCCCCGCCAAAAATGAGAGATATCTATACCAAGCTTATTGCAGCCCCCAAACATCTCCAACGCCTGCGGAGAGACTGCTCTCTCCAACCAACACAGCATCCATGTGGGGACCTGATGGTGTGCCCCGGCTGTGTGCTCCATGGTTCAACGAGGATTAAACTCCACAGCTGTGGACAGCTGTTTAATCATAGCTCTTACCTTTCTGGATACGCACTAGGTGGCAGTACGTAAATCTCGTAGGTCCCACTAATAAAAGGCGTGTGCCTCCACCTACCTCTGGAAATCACCAGCCCATTAGCTTGACAGAAAAGTTTATCTGCAAAGTTACGGGAGAGGATCAATGGACCCCCAAGTAAATAAAAGACATCGGAATTTGCAGACTTTGGGATCCATCCCAGTTTGGCTTTGTCAAAGGCAGATCATGCCTTTAAACTTGGCTGATTCTTTTCCAAAACAGTCACCAAAGCCATTGATGAGGGAAAGGCAGTCCATACAGCCACCATTCGGCAAAGGCCTTCTATACAATACCCCACCGGGTATCATTGAAAAAACTCATCAGCTTAAATGTTAACCCATACATCAAGCAAGATGGGTTGCAAACTGGCTGTTATGAACTCACAGGGTCAGAGTTGCTGGCGCCATGTCAGACTCAAAGCCTGTCACAAGTGGTGCACTACAGGCCTCAGTCCTTGGGTCTACTCTTGTTTGGCATCTACTTTTCCTAAGTACAAGCAAAACACAGAGGGTTATGGTTGACAACGTCAGTAGACACCGCAACCGGGTTTCTATAGTAGAAAACACATTCGACATACAGATATCTCTTCAGGAAGGGTCTCACAGAAACGGATAAATTGGTGCCAGAGCCATGGCTACTCTAAAAGTTAAATGCCACAAAATGCATATCATACCCTTCGGAAAACAAGGTTACCCCTAGCTACCAAATAGGTGGCATTCCACTGAGCACAGAAGAAGTTATCAGGGACCTGGGGACCCAGGTTGATAGTAGTCTGTCATTCTACACCCATGTAGCTAAAGTAGTTAGGAAGACCTTCTACATTGCCCACCTTATCAGCAGGAAGGATTCTCATCTAGATCAAGGAGGTCATAGTCTCTATACTCATCACTCATCAGAGCAATGATTGAGTACAATGCCCCATTCGGAATGTATTCGGACCTCGACACTTGCAGCAGCCGGAGAGGCCACAAAGTTCTCACCAAAGGATAAAGGGTCTCAACATCTGTCCTATGCTGCCCGACTGAGTACCTGTGCTCTATTCAGTCGCTACCGCTTGCTCAGAGGTGACCTTTGCCTAACATACAAGGCCATGTCAAACCCAGATTTGATGAATAATATGTTTCACCAAAAAATCTAGATCCTGCCAGAGCTTCTCACAAGGGCGGGAGACTTAAACTCGACACGGCTATATAATAGGACATGCTGGAGGGAGGTGATTCTATCACCCAAAGACTCCCTATGCTGTGGAATAAAAATCCCCGTATATGTGAGGCAGAGCACTGCTGGCCTTGTTCAAGCAGAAATCTTGACCAATGGATGGAGATCGCAGGTATACCCTGTGGGATACTCAGTGTCACTACTGTCACAGAGGCACAGCAAAATAATGGGTATAGTTCCCCATACTAAAGGGGTGGCGTATGCCAATAAAACCATGTGGGCTAGGCTTTGTAAATGCCTCGGGCAGATAGCCTAGTATGAACCTATATGAACCTATGAAACATACAGGAATTCTAGGCACAAGCTTGCCTTAACACCCCCATAGGCCAAAGAAGAATAGAATGGACATATGCATGTATGTTGTGAAGGATGTGTGGTACTCCTCAGTATCACAGTGTTAGGACACAGATAAGACTGTCATCAACTGTGACGCATGTGCACTGTACACAGTATACCTGCATGTAATACAGAGGACAAACATGTGCCACAGAAATATACACTGAGAAAAGAGTATAGGGATAGACAAGTGTAAATGTGACAAACTATGAATATAGGTTCATACGCCCATAGGTACAGGGTAGGCCATCGCCCAGGTTCAGCTATAACACTACACCCGCGCTAGGGATGACTTTAAGTAACCTTCTGTGCTTCTGTGATAAAATACTCATGATATTGTTGTACCTCACAGCAGTGATAATGATGTAACCTCTGGCCTATACTGCAATTTCCATATCCAGTCGGACACATACCACGAACAAGGCTAGGGAAGGACTTCATGTACTGTGATGTAGATCCACAGCATTGTGAGTGTCTGGGTGATATATGTGTCACTAAACACATCCCATTAATGACCACATGACAGTGTTCATGTCAGTCACCTGCCCTAGTGGAGGGATGCAGATACAGTAGGTGAAGCATTACACAAGCTATATGGGTTGACATGGCCTTGTATGTCAGGCACGGTCAAACACTAAACAGCAGGTATGTGACTTAATGGGGCAGGGGTCCTACAAAGTGGGGCAGCATTACACAAAATGATGTCATCCTGCATCTGTACCACACCAACCTAAGGAGGGCTTCCCAGCTGCTGTAGGTGTATGGTCAGATACAGCCCTGAATGGGGCAATGTAGTAAATCATAGGTGTAACACGTGACAAGTACAAGGAGACATAATGACCTAGCCTGATGTAGATGTGAATCCCCTGCACAAACAGGTGGGCAATGTAGAAGTCCCACACAACCACCTATAGCAACGTGCAGGTGCTGAATGAATGGTGACCTCCACAAACTCTGTCCCCTGATCTCCCTGGTAATCACCCCTGTGCTGAGTGGACAGCCACACCATATGCTAAAAAGGGGTGACCTAGTACTTCTATTGCGGTATGATGTTGCATTACTTCTAGCATTTAGCTGTGGGACATGTCCTCGGACAGCAGATATGCATATCTGGGAGGCTCCCCTTCAAGGATATCTTTGTAAGTCAGATGTCTGTCCCACTATGGTACCTGTTTTGCAGTCAATTTAAACAATGTTGCCCATAACACCCCTGTGTGTGCCTGTACCGCGGAAATGTAGATGTATTGACAGGAGTGACCCACGAAGGGCCCCATGGGACACCACTCATGACAGGCAGTAGGTCTGACATGCTGCCAGCACCATGACCGCAGGGTTGTGTCACATAGACAGTTTACAACACATTCGGGTGATGTAATGGTTCACATCCCAGCCAATGGGTTTATCAATGATACCTGAGGGGGGGTAATGATGAAGGCCTGCCAGGTCGAGGTAGGCTGTATGGACTGCAACACCCCATCAATGGCCTCGGTGACTGTCCCAAAATGTCAACCATGCTTTAAAGGCATGAACCACTCCTGAGCAAGACAAACCGCAGCATGCAAAGTATGTATGTCCCCTCATGCATCTTCATGTACGCAGCCTCAGTATGATCCCTCCCCATGTCTTTTGCAGATAGGTCTCCCCTCATGGTAATGGGACAGTAATACAGGCTCAGTGGAGGCATTTCTGGCCCTGTGACGTGACCACAGTTGCCATGCACACAACCTGGGTACCTTACCTGAGGTGAGTACAAGGAAGAAATAGCTGTCCTAACTGTGGGTCTAATTCCTCAATGAGATAGTGGAGTACCACAGTGGGGGTCACCAGCTGGTCTCTGATGTCAAGTGTCCACTACCCTGGAGAGAGCATGTCCCACCTGTGTGTCACAGAACATTTGGTGACCACAAACCGCTGGTACAGCATATCTCCTCATGTGTGGGGAGGGTGTGGGAGATGTCCTCACTGGACACTTGTCAGCTCCTGTAAGGTTGGGTACGTGTGTATGCTGAGTAAAACTCCACCTCTTGTGAACCCAGTCAGAGCATATGTGGGAGTGACCTCACAGGTGTTGAGTATACAGCAACTGATGGTGGTATGATTGTCAGCCAGGTCCATGTATAGGTATATCTGTGGAATGTGCCCTGGACCATGGCATGACAGTGTGTAACTCTCTACACATAAGATGCATCAAGGGTGTCATACCTCACAAGGTGTCTGCCCACCTCAGGTAGCCACCTTCCCCTTCTGTTGCAGCATCCTGTGTATGGCTGGGGTACAAGACACTGGATGCTTAAGTATTGGTACAATGAACCACAGTTGGGTAAGAATGCCTGGTTCATGCAGTCCCAGGTACTGGTAGATGGCAATGCACTGATGCAGTGGCTGCAGCAATTGCTGCACCATCTGCATAGAAGTCCTTAAAGGAGACCACAGTAGTCTGCAGAATTGTAGTCTGCCTCTGAGCGTTTGGGGCCGTGTATGGTAACTGCAACACTCACAGCAACGGATGCCAATAGCAGCCAATGTCCAAATAACATAGATAACTTCAGCGACAATATGTCTATCATACATGGCTGACACTATCTGCTACTCATACTGCAAATGGTCACAATGTAAGACTGTCTAAAGTTCCATGTGATTTACACACAGTCTGGATGTGTTGTTCCGAGCACAAAGTGGCACCTCCCAATCGCGGGACCTCTGGGTACAAAGTGGTTGTTAACCTGCAACATTGGATGTACACCATTGTCTCTGGGTGTCGGAAAAACATGGTTCCCGTAGCACCACACAGTATGGGTAGTCAAGCAGACATCCGCATTGTTGAACACACAGCACATCAGTGAAACCCAATTGCCTCACAGGACACAGTCCCACAAGCCTCTACACTTCACATATGCACAGTGGTGTCCATTGTAGGACCCAAAATTGCTCCAAAGACAGTGAATGCTGCCTTATTTCAACAACACCCGGAGTGAACTCATTGTCGTCACAGGTACACATATGCACCGCTGTTTAATGTTGTTGATAGCTGTCCATGAAATGCAGCACAGATGTGCACAGAAATACCCAGGGTACCGGGTCCATAGAACTGGCAAGCCCATTATCATTAAAAAGTCCCGCACACATGAAGGGATGTGTAATGGGTACTGGTCGATTGTTGCAGTCAAGGGATTCTGGGTATGTAGACCCTGGGCTCGGCAAGTTGTTTCAGCAAGAGGGCAATCCTTTGTCCCGGCCTCTCGGTGGGAGGGATGTGTGCGCGTGAGGCACCTGCCTTACTCTCCTCAGCTAATAATGCAAACCATTCACTAATCGGAGAATGCTAAATGCAGGTGTGAAAATGTGTAACAGCCCTATGGCTAGTGTCCCAGTAGGCAATTGTCATGGATGGACAACCGTATGGCCAAGATGGCACCCACAACTGCTAACCCGGGGAAATTACACAGCCATGCTGTAAGGCATGTAACACAGGAAATACACACATAGGGACTACAGTTGACATTCCACATACAAGTCGGACCGCCGTGCCAACACCGGGCGCATACAGCACTCAATCTGCCAGCAACAGAATGAGGAGAGCACCCGCTACCATACAGCTGAAATAGATAAAGTGCTACCTGTGGAACACATACCAATGGCACACCCACAACGCCAAGTAGGATATGTAAATCTATGGCATTCCCACCTATGAAGACAACAACATGGTTAAATGAATACATAGGTGATCAACATGTTCCGGGTGGTGTTATATTGAAAATACAGTGATGGATATGTCCCATTGGGATGTCTGAGGTTTATATGAAGCAGTTGCTAACCAGCATTATTTGGATGTATGACATTTGTTCCACAGTACTAAATCACCTGGTTATGTAGCACCATGTAGAATGGGTAGTCAAACAGACATCCAAGGACTTGACAGAACATACACCAGCAGTGAAAAGCACTGGCCAGGGGTGGGACACAGTCCAGCAACACTCTAACCTGACATATGCAATATCGGTGTCCATTGTAGACCCAAAAATTCCATTCAGTGTGAATGCCTGCTAGCTTCCTGCATTACTCACTTGAACTCATTGTCGCCACCATCGTCACAGGTACACATATGCAATCGCAAGCTTGTTCAATGTTGATGATAGCTGTCCATGAAATGCAGCACACATGCACAGAAATACCCAGGGTACCGGGTCCATAGAACTCAAGCGCCCACACATCACAGTCCCCAAGCATTACCATGAAGGATGTGTAATGGGTGTACTGTCGACTCGTTGCAGTCAAGGGAGTCTGGGTATGTAGAATCTGGCCTCGGTGTTGTTTCAAGCAGGCAATCCTTGTCCCGCCCCCGTGGAGGGATGTAGCGTAGGGGCACTCCTGCCTTACTACTCCGCCAATAATGCAAACCACTCTACCGGAGAATGCGTTAAATGTGTAGGTGTGAAATGTGTACAGCCCTCTATACCAGTGTCCAGTAGGCAGTTCACATGGATGGACAAGCGTGAGTGACCAAAAACGCCACCCATAACTGCAAACCTCGGGTGTAATTACACTCGCCAGCAGTAAGGCATTACACAAGTAATACACATAGGGGACTACACTTCTGACATTCCACATACAAAAGGCACACAGACAAATCAGCTGAGGAAGTCCAAAGCAAAGACGCAGGTACTGTAGACACCGGCCCTCCACATGCAATTCACTCAGAGCCTCCACCAGGAATTAAATGCAGTCACCATAGTTTATTGAAGTGCTCTTTTCGCCTCAAGCTTCATAAGCAGACCTATTCAGAATACATACAATGCAGTCCAACCTACTACATTTAAAACCCCCGTAATTGGTCAGTAAATTAGATGTGCTAAGTATTAATTAAATGCCTTAAAGGGCAAAACAAGCAAACAAACTTCACTTGGGTTACAGATTCCACACAGTGAGAGTACATCAGACATTAAGCTTCGAAAGGTACATTCTTCTCATAGAAAAATAGAAATATATGTATATATATGAAAAGAAGAACCAACACATAATGTTTTCCAAATGTCTGACTGTTTAAGCTACATATATATGTTCTAACGGATTGTGCCAATATATTAAAAAGAACTACAGACACCTAGTGATATAAATGAACCATAATATATACAGATAAACCGTATGATTATGACTAATGTAAAATAGACCAACGAAATGTAAAGATTCACAATGTGGTAAAGTAAATATTCATTTAGAAGGTTAGTTAATTAAATCAATTCAGACATCCTTGTCGTAATTACTAACCACAAGGCCAGCGCAGGTGCTTGGCCTCACATGTACTCTCTCGGGGATGTTGTTCCACAGCATAGTGAGTGTCTGGGTGATGAATCTGTCCCACCAGCACGCTCTCTATTAATGACAGTGTCAAGGTGTACGTCACCTGCCCTTGTGGTTCTGAGGGATATATATTCTTTAGGTGAAGCATAGTCATCAGATCTCGGTTCGACATGGCCTTGTATGCCAGGCACAGGTCACCTCTGGGCAAGTGGTATGCGCCTGTATACAGCTGGAATTCTTTCAGTCGGTCAGCATAACACATATTCCTGAGACCCTGCATCTGTTTGTCGATGAACTGTTGGGGCCTTTCCAGCTGCTGCAGGTGTCGGGTCAGATACATTCTGAACGGGGCATTGTACCCAATCATAGGTCTAATGAGTGATGAGTACAAGGGGACAATGACCTCCCCTGATCTAGATGTGAATCCCTTCATGATGATGTGTGCAATGTTGATGGTCTACCTAACTACGTTAGCAACGTGTGTGTCGAACAAACGGTTAACAACAACCCGGCTCCCAGATCCCTGGTAACTCCCTCTGTGCTCTGTGGATTGCCACCTATATGTTAGCTAGGGGTAACCTTCTTCTTACCGAAGGGTATGACTATGCATTTCCTGGCATTTAGCTGTAGGCCATGTCTCTGGCACCACTTATCCACATCTGTGAGGCCCTCCTGAAGGATATCTGTGTCAGATGTGTGTCCGACTATGGCACCCAGTTTGCAGTCATCTGCAAACATTGTCAGCCATAACCCCTGTATGCTTGTACTTTGGAAATGTAGATGCTGAAAAATAGTGGACCCATGACTGAGCCCCATGGGACACCACCTGTGACTGGCTGTGAGTATGACATGGCGCCAGCAACTATGACCGTGGGTTCTGTGACTTAGCCAGTTTGCAAACCCATATGGCTTATGTATGGATTTACGCTTGAGATGACGGGTTTATCAATGATACCGAGGGGTATTGTGTCGAAGGCCTTTGCCAGGTTGAGGTAGGCTGTATGGACTGCTTTACCCTCATCAATGGCCTTGGTGACTGGTCCTACAAAGTCAAACACGTGTAAAAGGCATGATCTGACTTTGACCAAGCCAAACTGCTGGGTTGGATCCAAAAGTATGCAAGTCCCCTATGTCTTTATCTATGAGTTCCATTATGATCCTTCTCCATGGCTTTGCAGATAAGGCTTGTCAAGCTAATGGGATGGTAATAACCAGGGTCAGTGGAGGCACCATCCTTGTGAAGTGTGACTACAGTCGCCTTGTGCTACTACTTGGGTACGTATCCTGAGGTGAGGCTTAGATTAAACAGCTGTCCTAAGTGTGGGTTTAATTCCCCATAGAGTTCATGGAGTACACAGCTGGGACAACATCAGGTCCCATGGATGCTGTGTTTACTGCCTTGGAGACAGCATTTCCCACCTGTGCTACAGATGTTCCAGGATCTGCAATTCTCTGGTGTTGATATCTCTCCATGGGGGAGGGGGGAAATGTTAGCACTGAACCTGTCAGCCAGTATGTTGGCAATGTGTGTAGGTGCAGTCATCTCCACATCATTCTGAACCCAGTCTGAGCATATCTGGGAGTGTCCTCCCAGGTGTCCAACATAGCTAAAGAAGGCCTTATGATTGTCTGCTGAGTCCTTGTTAATTTCTCTGTTGAATTTCCCCTGGATGATTTCATGACAGCTTGTAGTTCTTCACATATAATGAGCAAGGGTGTGTTACCTTACAAGTATTCCGCTTTAACTTGTAGTAGCTACCTCCTGTCGTCCTAGCGCTTGCTCATGGCTGGGGTCCACCAGACTGGATGCTTGTCTTTGGTACAAAGAGTCTCAGTTTTGTATGGGATTGCCTGATCCATGCAGTCCTGTAGGTGCTGGTGGAAGGCATATGTACGTAATTCAGCGGTTTGAGGAATGTTCACCACTGGCTCAGGGGCCTTAAAGGAGACCACAGTAGTGTTCAGAAGTGTGAAATCGGCTTTTGAGAAAGGCATATGTATGGTAACCGGCACCACTGTACACATGGAACATCATAGCAAGACACCACGGCTGGATGTGGGTAATGCTGGACATACCCATGGCAGACGTGGCGCGTTCCCGAGTCCGATGCCCGAGGGCCCACACACATAGCCGCCTTAGGCATAGGCTGGCAGGCAGCCGCCTAGGGCGCTTGCTCTACTCGGGGCACCTTTCCAGACTTTATTTGGTGTAGGTAGACCAGGAGGGGGGTAGTGGGTGATGTGGCGGTGGCAACATGGAGTCCTTCTGCCTAGGGCACCACTTAACCACTCTTCCCGTGGGTAATACAGCAGTACCCACACCCAGACGTGGGTCATTGCTAGTATGCCATATCATCTATGGCAAGAAACCATATATTCCCAGACATGATGGCACAGCATAATGCCTGTCCGCCACCCAAACGCAGACATACGGCACCCGCGGCGGTGCGGACGCATCGCGAGATGTCCGTTACCAATGTCGACACTGTCTTGCTTTGTGAAACAAACTCAACATAGCGATTCAATACTAAACAGCGACGGAGAGCCCCATGTCCCCGTGGCTGAGCTGTTCAACCTGTTCCGCCATGTTAAATGTGTGTAGCAGAGCGGAACCAGCCCAAACCAAGTAACAGACATGTCTGTGGCTCAGTGAAAGCCGTCACGCAATGGTAAACCCATGTAATATTGCGACACAGGTCATACATACCGAGGGTTAGTAATGGAAATAGGTCCGCTCGACCAGACCGTGTGCAATTAGTATAACAAGATCTACAACGGGTACACCGCCAATCAGCCACACGGTTATGAATAATTGGGGTGACATGGTATCATAGACACGACAAACCGCCCATGTGACTCATCTAACATTCGCAGACGGTCAGGGCAGTTCCGTAGACTGGGCCGAGAAGACCAAACCCAAAGCACCACAGGAACACCCTGACAATCTAACGCCTGTATGCGAGGGGATATAAGCACCTGTGATCTGAACATCCCGCGGTCACGAAATATGCATCCTGGGCCATGAGCAATAGGGAATAAGCATTGTTTAACATGCAGTACCGCACCTTTCCCAGCAAGAGAATGGATACCTGTGACGCGGCGTGAGTGCGGGGTGGTGGTGGGGATATGTAAATGTAGCTAAGTACCATGGGTATGCATATTAATGACACCAACAGATAACGGTAGTGGTCACAGTAACCGCAAACGTGAATGCAGTCACGCTTTGAATTACGACTATAGAACATATAGATGTGAACGCAGGCGTAATGCGCCCATGCTGCAAAGACTGTTACATGTATAAAGTTGTAAGTGCGTTTCTGCACACGCCCGTCAACCGGATCAGAGATATGTTACGGAATAGTCACAACTAACACACACCACGAACCACACGGACCCAGTAAACATATATAAACAGAATACGGATATGCATGTACGCGCTGCAACCCACAATTAGGAAATGCGAGTGTGCGTGTGTGATCCACCCGAAGCAGGGAAGGTTAAGGATGTGTCCTCCACTCATTTACATTCATAATTGTAAAATATATGCTTAAATTGTACTTATTGATTCCATGCTTTGGAATCATAATGCTACAATTATACACATTGATATAACATATCCTGATCAACACACTACATTCTAAGGTTTACTCACAACAATTATCAACTATGTTTCAATATACTGATTGTATTGACCAATATTGTATTTATATTAACACATTGTTGTCGTATTATTGTTTCCATTAACTAATGTATGCAACACTGATTTGTATATGTCACGTTATCATCAAGACTTGGAGCACTATCCAGTTAACTATGAGCAGGTTCATTGAGTAATTGACTTTAAATTGACTGTGAAGGAAGTGTATAAGGGACGACTATAATGTATTTCAGATCCGACGATGCCCCATGTTAGTAGGTGAAAGAGCTCAGTATCTTTTGTCTGTGGAGTGTATCGCCTTTGTCATTGTCTGTTGTGGCCGATATATGTTCAATAATGTCATTTATGAAGATGGGCAGGACGCAAGGTTTGCTGTATTTCCGCTTACTGGCACGTGGATATAGATAGGCCAAGTAATACATAATATGGGTAGTCAAGCAGACATCCGCGATTGGGGAACATTCAGCGGCAGTCAAAACCACTGGCCAGATGGTGACAGTCCAACACGTTCTACACTTTACATATGCACATCGGTGTCCATTGTAGGACTCCAAAAATGATCCATTCGCAATATGAACTAGCTGCGATCGACTCAGACGAGGTGACAGCCGTGACTACGGCACAGCTAGACATATGCACCACCAGCGTGTTTAAGGTTGATGATAACTGTCCATGAAATGCAGGACATATGAACAGAAATCCCCAGATTGTCGTGTCCATAGAAGTGCCCATTATCCCAGTCCCTCACACATGAAGGATGTGTAATGGGTACCGTGGGGGGTTGCAGCCATGGGATCCTGGGTATGCAAAATGGGGCTCGGTGTTGTTTGGCAGATAATCCGTTGTCCCACCCCGTGGGAGGGCTGTGGGTATAGCACGTGCCTTAGTCCCCACTAAGGATGCAAAGCATCCACTGGGTAATGTTAAAAGCAGGTGTGAAATGTGTTCAGCCCTATATCAGTGTCCAGTAGGCAATTCCCATGGATGGACAAGTGTATGACCAAGATGGCACCTATAACTGGAAACCTGGTGGAATTACACAGCTGCGGTAAGGCATAACGCAGGAAATACAGATAGGGACTACAGTAGACACTCCCCATACAAAGTCAGACCGCCGTGCGAATACCGGTGTACACAGCACTCGATCTGCCAGCAACAACATGAGGATCACTCGCTTCCATACTGTGGAACAAATGGGCGACCTGTGGAACACATACTAATGGCACACTAACAACCTCAACTAGGAAGGTCAGACGATGTTTCAACACTAGCGTTCCCGCATATAACGAACATCCTTCAATGAATAACTAGGGTATGCATGTTCTGGCTGTTTTATATTGACAATACAGTGGCATATATGTCCTACTGGGCCTTCTGAGGATTACTTAAAGCAGTTGCCAACCTGCAGCATTACATCAATACCATTTGGGTTAATCGTAGTAGAACATGGGTTTCGTAGCACAACATAATATGTGTAGTCAAACACACATCCGCGATTGGGGAACATACAGCAGCGGTCACAACCACTGGCCAGATGGACACAGTCCAACATGTTCTACATTTTACATATGCACATTTGTGTCCATTGTAGGACCCAAAACTTTGTCCTATTGCAACGCCAACCGGGTGCGAATGGAAGACCAAGATGAACTACAGCCGTGACTACGGCACAGCTACATATATGCACCGCCAGCGTGTTCAAGGTTGATGACAACTGTCCATGAAATGCGGGACATATGCACAGAAATCCACAGATTGTCGAGTCCACAGATGTGCGTCCACATCCCATTCCAGCACACATGGAGGATTTGCTATGGGTACTGTCGAGGGTTGCAGCCATGGGATCATGGGTATGCAGAAATGGGTGTTGGAGATGATTGGCAGATGATCCATTGTCCCGCCTCGTGGGAGGGATGTGGGTACAGAACATGCCTTACCACCCACCAATACTGACAATCATACACCGGAGAATGCTATATGCAGCTGTGAAATGGGTACAGCCCTACACCAGTGTCCAGTTGGCATTTCCCAAGGATGGAAAAACGTACGGACAAGATGGCACCCATAATAGCAAACCTGGTGGAATCACACAGCCGTAGTAAGGCATAACACAGGAAATACAGATGGAAACAACAGTAGACACACCCCATAGACATCCATCCTGCCGTGCGACTCCCGGTGTACACAGCAGCCAAGGTGCTAGCAAGTATGTGGGGATCACCCGCTTCCACCCCGCGGAACATACGGGCGACCTGTGGAACACATATTAATGGCACACCAACAACGTCAACTAGGAAGGTCATACTATGGTTAAACTATATGCCCACACATAAATAACATCCTTTCATGAATAAATAGGTTCTACATGTACCAGCTGTGTTATAATGACAATACAGTGGCGGATAGATCACAATGGTACCTCTGAGGGTTACTTAAAGCACTTGCCAACCTGCAGTACTACAGTAACACCATATGGGTTAATTGTGGAAGGACACGGGTTCCGTAGCACTACATAATATGGGTAGGCAAACAGACATCCGGACTGGGAACATACGGCGGCAGTCAAACCCACTGGCCGAATGGACACAGTCCAACATGTTCTACACTTTACATATGCACATCGGTGTCCATTGCAGGACCCAAAAATTTCTCCTTAAGTGTTGGCAACAGGCTGCGATCGTGTGACCCAGAAGAGGTGACAGCCGTGACTACGGCACAGGTAGATATATGCACCACAAGCGTCTTCAAGGGTGATGACAACCGTCCATGAAATGCAGGACATATGAATAGGACTCCCCAGGTTGCTGCGCCCATACACGGCGTTACATCCCACCCGCACATGACGGGTGTGCAATGGGTACTGTCGAGGGTTGCAGACATGGGATCGTGGGTATGCAAAAATGGGTCTCGGTGTGGATTGGCAGATGATTCGTTGTCCCGCCCCATGTGCGGGACGTGGCCATGGCATATGCGTTACTCCACACTAATAATGCCGATCATCCACCGGAAATGCAGAATGCAGCTGTGAAATGTGTACAGCCCTATACTAGTGTCCAGTAGGCAGTTCCCATGGATGGACAAACGTACCCAAGATGGCACCCATAGCTGCAAACTTGGGGGAATCCCACAGCTGTTGCAAGGCATAACCCAGGAAATACAGATAGGGACTACAGTAGACACTCCCCATACAAAGCCAGACCGCTGGGCAGATAACGGCGTACACAGCACTCAATCTGCCAGCACATAAATGGGGATCACACGCTTCCATACAGTGGAACAGATGGGTGACCTGTGTAAACATACCAATGGCACAATATCAACGTCGGCTGGGAAAGACATACGATGGTCAAACTATGGCGTTCCCACCAATGAAAGACATCCTTCAGTGAATTAATAGGATTGATGTCAATTGACCATGGCAAACACCCAATGAACAGGAAAGACTTGCTGGCACCCTATGGCCACAAACCATGTCACACATAGGTAGATGGAACAGTCAACTTAAACATTTCGTCCACGACAGGTCGCATATGGTATCCAAAGGTTCTTCATAGACATGTATGCGCTATCACCCGTAGGCCCCGTGAGACTTACACATAACATGGAAGCATCCAGGCTTTAAATATCCACCCTTACACTTCCATTTGTCACTTTCTATGCGAACAATGAACATGTAGCCACAGCATAGAAGGCACAGACGCACTGCTAACGAAACACACACATGTCAACATCTCAGAAAGCATCCTATGAACACACGTATTACATGATATTGTACTATGAAAAACAAACATACCAGCAACCTGTGGCAAGAATAGTCCCTGTAGTTCGACACAACACAAGTCTTCTTAACATTTAAACAGTTTATTAAAACATGCAACGTTTTCGTTGTTTCCACACCTTCTGCAGAAAAAAGCAAATTCTACAAATGTTCACAACCAACACTGTGAGTCTTAACGAGTTCTTATATCTCACATCGTTGATTGTGAACAGTTTAAGAATTTGCTTTTTCCGAAGGAGTTGTGAAAGCAACGAAAACACACACACACACGGAAGGGACGGGAGACGAACCTACGCCTATCTACCTGAACTCACCACAGTATGAAGCATTTACAGAACGCGCTACCGAGTTTACTGAGCAGAGTGCTGTCAGAGGCATACTTGTAGGCTGGTGACATCACCCGCAAGACAATAGCTGGCAATAGCCAAGGTATGTGTTGCAGCCGCCTAAAAGCATGTTCATTCGCAAAGGCAGCTGGAAACACACACACACACACACACGGAAGGGACGGAAGACGAACCTACGCCTATCTACATGAACTCATTACAGTATGAAGCATTTACAGAACGCGCTACCGAGTTTACTGAGCAGAGCGCTGTCAGAGGCATACTTGTAGGCTGGTGACATCACCCGCAAGACAATAGCTGGCAATAGCCAAGGTATGTGTTGCGAAGTGTCTAAAAGCATGTTCATTCGCAGAGGCAGCTGGAAACACACACACACGGAAGGGCCGGGAGATGAACCTACGCCTATCTACATGAACTCACTACAGTATGAAGCATTTACAGAACGCTACCGAGTTTACTGAGCAGAGTGCTGTCAGAGGCATACTTGTAGGCTGGTGACATCACCAGCAAGACAATAGCTGGCAATAGCCTAGGTATGTGTTGCGGCGCCTAAAAGCATGTTCATTCACAGAGGCAGCTGGAAACACACACACACACACACACACACACACGGAAGGGACGGGAGATGAACCTAGGCCTATCTACATGAACTCACTACAGTATGAAGCATTTACAGAACGGGCTACCGAGTTTACTGAGCAGAGTGCTGTCAGAGGCATACTTGTAGGCTGGTGACATCACCCGAAGACAATAGTTGGCAATAGCCAAGGTATGTGTTGGCGCCTAAAAGCATGTTCATTCGCAGAGGCAGCTGGAAACACACACACACACACACACGGAAGGGACGGGAGACGAACCTACGCCTATCTACATGAACTCACTACAGTATGAAGCATTTACAGAATGCGCTACCGAGTTTACTGGGCAGAGCGCTGTCAGAGGCATACTTGTAGTCTGGTGACATCACCCGCAAGACAATAGTTGGCAATACCAAGGTATGTGTGAAGCGTCTAAAAGCATGTTCATTCGCAGAGGCAGCTGGAAACACACACACACACACACACACACACACACACAAGGGACGGGAGACGAACCTACGCCTATCTACATGAACTCACTACAGTATGAAGCATTTACAGAACGCTACCGAGTTTACTGAGCAGAGCGCTGTCAGAGGCATACGTGTAGGCTGGTGACATCACCCGCAAGACAATAGTCGGCAATAGCCAAGGTATGTGTTGCGGTTGCCTAAAAGCATGTTCATTCACAGAGACAGCTGAAACACACACACACACACACACGGAAGGGACGGGAGACGAACCTACCCCTTTCTACATGAACACACTACAGTATGAAGCATTTACAGAACACGCTACCGAGTTTACTGAGCAAAGCGCTGTCAGGAGGCATACCCGTACGTGGGTGGTATCATTTGCAGAGGCAATGCGCCCGATCGAGAATTATGTCAGAGTGCGCAGTCACGCAGCCTGTTACCATCCCAAGGTCGCCGTACAGTAACACGTTAGTGCTGCAGTCGGGAATACCAAGTAACTACTGATCAGTACATCACTGCCTACTGGGCATGCTCAGACACTTAGACTCGGCACAGAGCAGACATGCATACACATGGTGCGACGGCATGGGTGGCGGAATGTGGACCGTGTGTGTCCAGCCACACAACAGCAACCTGGCCATGCCACAGACGTGGCCATTGCGAAGGGGATACAGGCATGCACCCGGGGTATAACTGCAGTCGGGCGCGGTGTGCACTGTGCTGTGTGTCTATCTACACAGCTGCCTACTGGGCATGCTCAGACACTTACACTCGGCACAGAGCAGACATGCATACACATGGTGCGACGGCATGGGTGGCGGAATGTGGACCGTCGTGTGTCCAGCCACACAACAGCAACCCAGCCATGCCACAGACATGGCCGTTGCAGCGGGGAATATCTAGGTGCAATTAACCATGTGTAGAACTGGCCTACAGTTTGTTGCATGCTACAGACAACCCTCCCAAACACAGGATACCTGCACAGACGTCCTGAGGACACTGGTGAGTGTGCATGCTCTCACAACAGCACCGTATTGGGTGACATGAACCACCCATACATAGACTGGGAACATTACCCATGGCACAACACACTACGCCACCGGTCCCAGGTGTTCTCACACCTGGCCACTGTTAAACAGCCATGTACCATACACACTAGGGGGGGATGTCTGACAGTTCTGCCCATCACACATGGTGAGGATATGTCCCACACAGGATGTACAGCCCTCAATGGTGATGCCAGACCATATAGTGGATCCACTGGTCATCCACATCCTGCACCCAACACCGGCATGGGGGACCTACGTGATGACCTCTCCACAACAAACCACACACATCATACGACCGGTGTGGTACCCTACAAGTCCTCCATGCCAGTGTTGAACACAGGCCAGACTGCCAACCGCCTAACGAATGCCTTCTCTGAGCACTCCACATGCATGTCTGCAACAGGCAAACATGATAAGATCAGGACCTTGTCCACCACAGGTAGGCACATGGTGTGGTGGACCCCAGCCACTGACAAGCTGTACATCAACAGTTGGAGCTAATACATGACAGAGCAATGTCAGTACCAGGGAAACCATCTCCCATTCATCCCGGCATCACCATACGGCCACACATACAATCATCCACGGCCGCTTGTGGGAGTGGTACTGCAGAGGGCACATGAGACAACCATAGGGCCTCCCCTAACTGTGGTAAGGACATGGTTGGGGCACACAGACTTGGCTGGAAATGGTCCAGAATGGTACAACGGTCACTGCACCCACAGACATTGTCTGCAAACCAGCGGACATGTTCCAAGCATACATCCACCCCCCCCCAAGAGGGGACATATCCATCCCACCAGAGTGTAGCCTCCGAAACATCTCATATGGCCTGGAGTGATCCCATATCTCTATGGCGGTTGACACAGCACCAATGGGCACCGATGGTGTCCCTGGCTGTGTGCTACCCATCCTCATTGAGGCCCTCGGCCCACACATGCGGCCACTGTGTCATGTTAGCCTTACTATGGGCTATGGCCCGATGGATGGCATATGGCATCTGTGGTCCCACTATGCCAGGGTAGTGCTCTTATGGACTGTAGACAGCCACACCCTATCAGCTTGACAAGCCTTGTCTGCAAAGCTGTCCATACAGGAGCCCATGGATACAGACAGCGGTGTACAGCCAATACCGGAACATACCCACAACAACATAGTCAAGGGCGGATCCTGCCTCCCGAACCTGCTCGTCCTGTCTGGAGTGGTCACCAAGGTCATTGATGGGGATACGCGGGTTTGCACACAGTACCATGACCTGGTGGGAGCGTTCAGAGCACACTCCACATGGGACTCATGGAAAGGCTCGCCAGCATACATGTGGGGACATATGTCACCCGATGCTTCTCAGAAAGGTTGGAGGTCGCACCACACAGGGTTGGTGGTCCTGGTGCCTTGTCACACTCATACCTGGTCTCCAGTGGAGGCCCACAGGGCTCAGTCCTGGGCCCCCTGCCATACGGCATTCGACCTTCCAATGTGCATGCAATCATAGGGGGATTGTGGCAGACAAGGTATGCAGATGACTACACACCGCACACCATACCCAACACCCCATGTGACACGGACATCCACCTAGGGCGTCATAGACATGGATAACTGGTGCCAGAGCCATGGCCTGCTACTACATGCCAGAGAAGGTGCAGACCTACCCAGTGTGATGGACATGTTCGCCCAATGTCACATGTAGGTGGTGAGCCATTCAAGATGGTGGACATGTTCATGGAAATGGCTACCACACCTGTCGGTAACCTCTGTCAACACACACAATGGCAATGTGGGTGTGAAGACATTCCACTGTGGCCTCCTGGTCTGGAAGGATCGCATCCACATCAGGGTGTTCATTGTACCCTGTACACATCACACACCTGAGCAATGACTGCGCATAATGGCACATCTGGCCTGTAGCTAACCTGACGCCTGCAGCACTTGGCAGGACCGCAGACGTTACACAAGGCGGGCATGACGGTCTTAGGACATGTGTCACAAGCTGCACGACCAAGGGGACTCCGGCTGTGCACCTTCCCAGCACATCTGCTCTGTGGTGATCTGTGCCTGGCATACACGGCCATGTCTGACCTGGGTGACATGGGCATATTCCACATCCTAGGCTCCAGGCAAACACGGGCACAGAAGCGACTGTCAGACACATCACCACAAAGATGAGTGGGACGTGCTGGGGGAACAGGGTCAATGGACGGAGACCCCCTACAACACGTAGAGGAGTGCCAGCCCATGTGAAGGAACGGCCCTGACTGCCTTCGTGCAGGAGTGATAATGACGTGTCGATGTGTGACTATAGTTGTCGCCAGGCATCATCTGTGTGTCAGTGCTGGACGAGGGACTGGGGACTGATGGATGTGGCATCCCCATCCTGAGGGGTGTTAGCAGCCACACACAGTCATGCTAGGTCCACACATGACGTACGGCACATACCCTGTTATGTACATGTGCGCCTATGTACCTATGTAGGGATCCATGCCGGTTGCGGGTACCTGTGCTATGCTGATGTTGCCAGACATGCCTGTGGGTACCCCACAACTACACATGGGGAACTAATTACAGTGCTCCCAGTAGGCACATGCAAGTACACCATCTTTGTCATACGGGTTAACCGAACCAACATGGTGCTACACATGTAACCACCACTCATACTGTGTACACAGATCAATGAATGCTGCACCTGTCCTGCATGGTATGTCTGCTGCATGATGTCAGTGCACAACCCACATCACATACACACCTGTCACCAGCCATACACACACACCATAACATACACATCACATACTATGCGGACACAGGTATCACATACACCTCTCACTATCTTGTCCACCCTGTGCATCAGAATATGTTTGCATAACCGTGCACTGATGGTGTAGCTCACAGTTATGCGGCAGAGACTTCATCATATGCACAGGGTGATATGTGCCACAGGCATGGGCTGTACCAATGGATGACATCATGTGTGTGTAAGGGCCTGTGCATTGACTGGGCATGACTGTGTAGATTGCATGTGGGTGTGGTGGAGCCCTACAGTCGTGTTTGCTGTGTGTGGGTTTGTGTGTACACAGTTCAGTCATCTGTGATGCCTACATGGGGTATGCTTGGCAGCCCCAGACTGTACAGTGCAGGTGTTACGGCTCACTGTGTCCACCTGTGGCGACGTGACCCGTGCCTGCCTGGGGTCGCACGGGCACAACCGGGTGGAGGTACGGACTGTCCACTCTCCGATGTCACATGTCCGCTGGAAACGTGCCCATGCCGGGGCCGTCCAGGGCCACGTCCACGTGACCTGCTCTGTCCTGGTGTGGTTGGTGTAGTAGCAGCTGCACTGCTGCTGCTACCAGCACTGTGTGGGTGGGCATGGGAGGTGGCACGCACATGCCGACCTGCAGCAGGTGGTGTTGCTGGCCCACGCCCATGTGCCCTATGCCTCACCCCTACCTGGTGTTCCTGCACGGACAGCCCACGCTCAAGGATGGCCATGCCTCAGTCGAGGATACCAGCCATCTCACCCAATCTCCTATCCAGAACATCGGCAAGATGCTGTTGGGCATTCGCCAATGCCTGGATGTTGTCATTCAAGGAACGGATTGCAGACCTCTGCAGCCTCTGCCCTTCCTGGTTCTGCCGTTCGGCACGTGCCTGCGCCGCCATTACAGTCTGGAACATGCGTCTGGTTATACCAGCTGCTGCACCCTGTACGCCAGGTGTATGTCTAGCGGTGCTCCCCCTACGAGCAGCACCTGCCACATGCCTGTGTGGCACTGCACCAGTCATAACACTGGCAACATGGTGTGTACCCACACCTTCTGCAGCCACCACACATTCCTGCTCGGTGCCAACAGACGCTGACTGACCGTCATCTATGGGCAACGGTGTTGGGGTATGTGTCGGCATCTGAACTGTGTGCAGGGATGACGGGGACGTACATGTGATGTTCTCCAATGGCACAGTCTCTGCCTGTGATGACCCTGCCTGTGCCTCATGCACATGGTCATCACCACTAGTATCTGTGGGGACACTAGCATCAGATGGACCGCAGGAGGGGAACTCACCTACAGCACCTGTCAATACAAAGACATACCATCGGTTACAATACACACACACACACACACACACACACACACACACACACACACACACACACACACACACACACACACACACACACACATCATGCATGTGATAATGCAGGTGGCATGCAGCATTCACACACCACAGACCAGTGAATGTAGACCAGACATTCATAGTGGCAGTATGCACACTGCCCTGGTGGGAACAGTACAACAGGCAGGTGTCTTTTAGTAGACATGCAGTACACACATTCATGGTAGTTTGCATGCATCACCGTGATACACCGTGTGGCCATGGGCGAGTTGACAGTACACATGGCTGCCGACACTATGTCATGTACACCGCAAACATGTGTGGTATCATGTGGACATGTGACGATGGTGTCCCACCGCATGCACCACATCACAACGGCTGTCACGGTGCAGTGTTATGTGTACAGTCTACAGATACAATGTATGGGTAACAGGGATGTCTGTGCAGGTGCGGTTGGTGTGAGCTGTGTACATAGCTGTACAGTGAGGAGTGCGGGCACTGTGCCACTGCACAGTAGCAAGACACAGTTATGTTTCTGTGCGATGCGTGACCTGGACGCGTTACATTGCCATGTCTGTAGGTCAGTTCAGCTGCTCAGCAGCACGTATATGGTGGACATTGGAGGCACCTGTAGTAGCTGTGGAGAGGCATTCCATGTCACTGGTGTACTACATCGGATGTCCAGGGGGTCCGCTACAGTGATGAGCCCACTATGTGTGTACAGGGTGCAACGGTGACTACCCACTGTGGATGTACTGTGTGGCAACATGCCTGTAGGTATCGACCATGGCCTTGTCTGTCTGGGTCATTGACAATTGTGTGTGGTGGACAACGTGCACACGGCCCTGTGGTGGCCCATGTGACATACAACCATACTAGTGTAAGGTGTCACATTCCCTACAGATATGCAGACAGTGTGGATGTCTGCTATGTCATGCATAGGTCATGTCATGGTGTGAAAACGTTGCAGCCAGACATCCACGTGCATGGGACATGGCATGTGCCATGTCACAACGTGTGCACCCGATGCAGGGGCATAGCTCACATTGGTAACACCTGTGCTCTGGCAAGATCACAGCTCACTATGTGGTACTGTGTGCATACTGCAGAGGCATACCGATGCATACTACACATGCAGCCATTGTGGAACACCTACACCATTGTATGCATAGCTGAATGCACGTAACACACCAGTAGGTCGTGTGGTGTCATGCCACTCTACGCTAACGGTTGTATCTACTGTACATGGGTGGTGTGTGTGTCGGGTGGTGCAACCTGTATACCGTGACTGGGGCACACACAGGTGTGCATGTCATGCCTGGACACATGTGGAATATCAATACACCATATCATGCCTTTTACTAGCAACAGACTTACCTGCAACAGACCCTTGTGTTTGCGACACGCCAGACGTACCTGTAAAGGGATGACACAAAGGTATACACATTATCCATTACTATCGCCACGGTCAGCACTGTGCATGTCACATCATGCATCTGTGTGTTAGCATGTGCTATGCACATGTCTGCTAACACAACATAGCATACTGTAGTATGCATCTTGTGTGGCCATATACCTGGCATGTATTGCTATATTATGTGTTGTAGTATGACACCCACCCCCACGTCACTCATCATACAAACATGCAACACTGACTTACCATGCAGCTCCAAGCTCATAGTTCGGGAGACACCCACCTCCACGATGGACGCATGGGTTTCTGCGTGTTGTTCCATGGGTGTCCCCAGACTGGCCAGGAGCTCCTCCGTGGCTGTGAGTGGGGGCTGGGTCGGTGGCCCACCACCTGTCCCACGTTGTTGTCTGGCGATTGCAGCGGCACGCTGTCTTGCATGCCGGATCAGGTCTGTGCAGTGCCTGCGGATCTGCTGATAAGTGCAGTTGTATCCACCCAGGCTGTTCACCCTCCTGCACATCTCCTCCTACATCTCCTGTCGTTCCTGTGCCTGCTGTGGCACATGACTGAATAAGAGGTCATGATTAGTATGGAGGTATGGGATGATCACCTCCTCCTCCTGTCGACTGAAAGCGGGAAGCCGGGAACGTGGCATTATCTGTAAGACATAATGATGGTGGCAGGTCACATTTACACTGCTGTGCTGGCATACTGTTAGAAACACATTGCTATGACAAGTACAACATCTGCACAGTAATCTGTGAAAGGCATCGTGGCAGTGACACAGCTGATGTGTTGGCTTCACACCATTGAGCAGTGGGTGTCACATCATATCTGTGTGCCACCCCATCACACTGTACATGCACCATGTAGATGTTAGCCTGCTGTGGACATGTGTACCTGGCTGCACCTGTGTCCATATCACTTGGCATAGGTCCCCATGTGACGTCGGTGCTACTGTTCACCTGGACGCTGTGTATATGTCAGTACACATCACATCTGTAGCCATTGTGAACGCCAGCAGTGGCACTGTACACATACACATGGACACCTGCACATGCATGTGTTGTGCCATGTACATCCACACAGCACTGTACGGGTGTTGGACAACTTACCACAGCTCACCTGTGTTGCACATGTGATAGACATAGGGCAATGTGTAACCATGACACATTAGCAGGAAAGGCCATGCATAGCATGTACACACACACATTGTCCAGAGCATCACACAGCACCTGTAACACCACAGGGTGCATCACCGCCACATTACTGCTGTGTATGGTTGATAGTGAGAGTGCCTTTTGTCCATTGCACCATGTAGGACTGTGATAGCTCATGCAGCCTTGCTGGGCAGGTCTGCATGGTATGGCAGGGTATGCCACATACATGGCACTGGGTTGTGATCCACCTGGGGGTTGATGATATTGGCAGGGTGGCTGTCCATTCCATATGTCATTGCTATGTGTATATGGACATTCAACATGTCTATCACCATGGTGTGGACACTGGCCTCAAGCGAGGTATGCTGCACGCTGCTTGCTGAGGGTGTGTCTGGTGCATGCAGGTATCAGACATCCATGCATACACTGTAACCCTGGCAGGTGCTATGTGCTGGGATATTGATCAACACAGTGCTGTATGTGGACACACACCGCTATCCCGCACATGGATGGTTGCCTGCACTGATGTGGGTACCACATATGTGTACATCCAGTGCCTGCTGCCACCCCCATGTCTGCTGCTGCACTACACACCGCCATCCCTCCCTTTGTGAATGTGGTGTTGGGCACAGCATAGGTATCCATGTATGGGGACAGGGATGTTCACATAGCAGGGTCACTGATGGTATCATCGATCTGACCATACACGTATGACGCACCCCTCACACATACAACCCATTCATATTGTTGTTCACAACGGTGACACAGCTATATTGCTATGCCGGAGACATTCACAGCCATACATACACAGATGCATGCACATCCATCTGTGGCATGGCCTGGACTATTGGTGTGGTTCAGCACATAACATGTTTGACTGCGGCTGGCGCAGATCTACTGTGCACATGTCTACGCGGTAAGCCTGTTCTACAGTAGGCATCTGTGATGTGCTGTGCACTACTCATATCTGCACATTTGGTTGGTGTCCATCGGTCCACGGGCCAGTGGTGGGACACACAGGGATGTTGCTGAACATATATGCATGCAACCCTGTACAGCTGTAACACTAGCCTCTCAGATGCTCATGTGTCGTGGACGTGAACAACGTACACACACATGTGGTTGTGGGCTGCCGTCCATACCTATCTCCTCCTGTGGGTTGCTATCATCCCACACACTCCTTGTATTGTATGTTCAGGCTATGCACCTATGTGGGGCTTGTGGGCATGCAATATGATACTATATGCCTTTGCACCCATCACAGACAATGTCACACAGGTACACCGGCAGCCGTACACATCACAGCTTGTTGTCAGCACATCACATTTGGTACACACATAACACATCTCCTGTGGGACATGGTCAATTGTACGGGCATGTCCAGTGGTCACATGCCACAGCTACCCCTACATGGCGGCTATGCAGGACATGTGTCTGTACAGCTACTGTCACATGTACACGAGCAATGCCCCCCCTACCTACATCACATGGTACTACCTGTGGGATATGTGCGTCTGCATCCATGCTATGGCCATAGATGACAATTGTACATCAATATGTGCAACATACCTCATTGGGGGTTGTCATGTGCACATGTTCCATGTGTCAATGCATTGTTTGTGTCTGTTGGGCGGTCATTGTTGTGCATGGTTTACATGGCTGCCATAGCGTACTGTGTGTGATTCCAGGTACTTCATTGGGCTACCAGCATTGTACATTTCCACAGCACATTCTGGCCATCATGTAGCCATCTTAGATGACAGTGGGAGGTGTTCTGCCATGTGCACATATGTCACACAGTACGAGGGTGACTGACACACATTGTCAGGACTGGGTTCTGACTGCTGTGGATGTGTGTAATGGTGTTGACAACCATGACTGCGCCAGATGGTGTCATCTGGATGTGTAGCATTCACAACACACACCTACATTCACATAGCAGCACATCGTCCACGACAATGGACATTCCTGCATGGACACTGTGTGCGGTATGTCTGTATGACCACTGCATATATCAGTGGTAGCCACCAGCATGGCTGCCTACAACAGCGGTGTGTATCCTGTGCAAACATGGGTTACACCTGTCAAAACACACCTGTGTCAGATGGCCCTGTAGTGGGTGACAGTGCAGTTCCATACATCATGTAACAGTATACATCGTGCACCAGTATATTGCAGACATGTGAACGACTGTGCTACTCGACATATGCACACATGACACATCACCTGGTACACCGTGTCTGCCTTGCCACCTGCTATTGTGACCACCCTGTGATGACATTGTACGGCCCACATGGACTGGGACATGTGATGGCTCAATGGTGAATTAACCCTCCGGGTGTGTGTCTAGCCAGGTGTCCAGTAGCCAGTGGTCTGCACGCAGGGATACTGTATATTGGCCTACTCTGTCACTGGGACTGTTGACTATGGTCATACTGTACTTATGCAGGCATATGGTGTTTGTCCAGTCTGATAGTCGTGTTCATCCACACTACCGTGGCACACATAACCTGTGGACATCTGCCTAAGGTGTGCAGCCCACATGTACATCTTCACATGCTATGCTGCCTGTGCAGCAGTGTCACATATCTGTCTCCAGCAGGGCTGTCACAGGTAGGCACAGCATGCAGTGATGTGTGACAATGCTTTCACCCTCCACTGTGCTGTACACAAGCACTGCACACACAGTACGGCACGCATGTCATTTATCTGCAGTGCCTGGGACCTGCCTCCATGCCCTACACGGCACACCTGCCAGTCCAGATTGTACACAGATCATACCTCCCAGGCACATACCTGGACTGCAACACACACGGGTGGGTGGTTCCCACACCACACAGTGATTTACACACATACTGTATATTCCCGAGACACATTGCATCATAGGTAATCCATGTTCAGATACCCATGTTCGTGACCGCTACGCACATTGTGACATGCAACGGTGGATACACTGTACACCACAGGTTACATGCTGGCCGTGTTGGCATACTGTACATTGCACCTAGGACAGTTGCTACTGCTATGTATTGACAGCAACACGCACTTCCCTAGTATGGACTCCCATGTACCCACACATGCTTGGCCATGCAGTAGGCATAGCTGGGTGACACATTACACGACGCATACCATACCTACACTACCCTCGGCATGCACCAAACCTCCATGTGTCTGTGTGCTATGCCTACACACATCCCCCCTCTGTTTGCTGAACATCCATGCTTCTCAGCCCTGCTAGCCACACCCTAGACACCACGACCATCGCAGCATGCATGGTACATACGCTCTACAGCCGGTACTACCGACATCCACTGACAGAGGTAGTTGATGGCATGGCACCCCTGCACGATGGACAGTCTACATGACTATGCCGACACATATCACAGTGCACTTCCGCTAAATTTACGCACTGGTAGGGACCATGCTATTCCACACAGAGACATGGTGGTACTGGCCTTTTCACAGACGCCACAGTGGTATTCCTGTTCCATACACACGTGCTGTATGGGCACATGTGCAGGCTGTTGCACGGTAGTTATGTTCACATGTGTGTGGTGTGTCACCTGACAGTCATGGCGTGTCCTCATGGTGCATCACATACTCCACAGCTAGCTACCTACACATGACTGCCATACATTGCAGTGTGGGCCCTCACACAGTGTGCTGGTATGTCTCTGCTGTTTGGCTACATCCACATTCAATGCAGCATACAACACTTATGCAGGCATTGCCAACACAGATGTTGCTGGCATCCTGCCTGCCAATGGGGTACCTACCAACAATACACACTCTCACTCACTACAGGGTTCCAATCCATGGCTGGACATTGTATTAACCCTGTGGACACATACATAGTACTGCCATGCACACGTTATGTCCGAGAACACGGTCCCAATGTCACCTCCGTTCTCCATAGTTGTTGTATCCCGCCAACCTGGCTGTTACATGTCTCTGCAGCAGCACACTGCATTGACTGCTAGCCCATTCATGTATGCTGTACCCTGACCACCACACTACCACATCTATCACACTACACATTGGTGGTACTGCATTGCACGTATGGGGCTGCATTTGTACACCCATGACTGGGCCATTCAGTATGGCACTGGGCCACATCCTCACATACATGCTTCACACACTCATTGACGACCTCCATGCCTTTACTGGCACCCTTGTTGGGCTTCTGTGCGCCGCAGCACACCACATCCACATGCTGGCCACCTGTCATACCATTGCATGGGTGGTTGGTGTAGTACAGAGGGTATCAACTCAGACATTATCCGCTCTTTGCCCTTCAGCGCCATTCCACTTTATGGTATTGCCAATGTACACATCCAGCATCACATCGTACCCTATGTCTCAGGATGGTACGCCATGTGCCTCCTGTACAGGTCACACAGTGGTGCAGGCATATCATCCTAACTACAACGAGTCAGGTACGTGTGACATTGCACAGTCATCAGTCATGTGGCCCCTCATGCTCACTATTTGCTTACATACACTACATGCTGTCACAGAGTATTGTCCATGCCTACATATACCACATCTACATACCTGGCAGCATTCTAGCTCATCCTACTCATATTGCTAACAACCATACAGGTGTCAGTGTGGCAGATATATCATGTAGATATCATTGCATCAGTTACATCACACATAGTGCATACACATCACCTTTGCATAGTGACAGTTATGCAGTGTGTATCACATGGATACTGTCCCTATACATGCATATCACATTGTACATGGTTGCTGTACACACACATGCCCCACATGGTGCTGTGGTTGCCATATACCACTATGGCGTGGGTACACATGTGCAGGGCTGTGCATTTCTGGACCGTATGTCTAGCTGATACATTGGGTGCCCTTGTACCTATGCCATACACACATGTACACGCAGGCAGTGTTACAATAACACATAGGTGGTGTACCTTACACAATGGATACAACTTTACATGTCTCAGTATAGTCATGCCGTGATGTCTACTCGGCTCAGACAGTTTACATATGCAAATGACAGTCATGAAACACATCTGTACTCACCTGCATACCACTAACACAGGGGTGTCATCTACTCTGCCATGGGCCATGTTCTCCGCATTACTGATGCATGTAGTACTCCTACATGGCATTTGCAGTGGGCAGGGTGGGAGGAGCACTCCTGCATGTGTGCACACATGCCACATTGCTCAGCCTGGGCATCTGTGTGACCTCCACAGACTGGACACACACCGTGCTGTGGGACATAGGTCCTGTGCACATCCCACAGGGACACACTGTGTCACTAGTCATGTGATAGCTCCCTTGCTGGTAGGGTGACACAGACCCATGGTACCACCACAGCGTAAGTACTGTATAGACATACAGTTGACATCCACCTCTGCCGTTCAGTGGACACTACCATGGGGGGGGTGACACCACTGTGTACATTGCACATGTGTTTACACACGGCCCTGCCGGACATCATTGTTGCACACATTGCACCTGCTACGGAACGTTTGGACATGGTTACTTGCTGTTCCCTCCATTTCGGGTACCTATTCTGCTACTACTCTGTCCCATATGTGCAGGCCATACATATCCTGTTTATGTACATAACATTAGGCCATCCCTCCATCATGCATGCTATGCCTGTGATACTGTCTATGATTTCTGAACATATCCATCATGACAGCTTTGCATTACACATAATTGACATAGTCACCCCTACTGCGAGGGATACGTGCATGTCGTGCGCACATTCCGTATGACATCGACGGTATATGCCCATGCACATGTGTGCTGTGACACTATACATACATGTCCTATCCCCTGCTGTGGCACTTCATTGTTCGATATCCACTGACAGCATCAGTGTGGGTGGTGGCATTGTTCTGTGTTTGGAATCCCTATGGCGAACCTTGGGTTATCACGGCCGTGTACATGTTGTCCCACTGCTCTGCACACGTTGTCCACAGTCGTTGGTATGCTCCGCGGCTTAGCATTACATAACCACCTTTCACCACTCTCTGCCTGATGGACAGGTATCTTTACTTACACACATCGTTCAAATACAGTGCAGATTAGTCATACGTATCATGCGTTACACACCAATACATCTCGTGGGTTCGACTTACCTTTCCGGCCTTTGCTTCTGTATTCGTCAATATTCTCCTCTAACTCCTTGCTTTCAATGCGGTTTGTGTTCGGTATGAACATACGGTTTGAATATCCAGGGAGTCTTCCTTTTATTCGTCGTCACCTGAGGCATGTGGGTTCATCACGCCAATAGCTGTTCCTCGGTGTGTAGTTATGCGCATATCACTGGTGATCCTCCTCCATTCGTACATTACCCACGAAACTAGGCCATGGTTCATTCCTCGTGTGGCCGTTGGTTATTTGCACTACCTTCGTGGGGATGGTATGTATTGTATCATGTTTGTGTGACTGCATACGCTATGTGTGGTGTCAGGTACATTACGCTGTGGTGTTAGCCGTGGATTGTGTGTGTTGGGTATGGTATTCTGTTCGACATGTGGGTGTCCGTGTCCTGGCGGCATCTGTCAATGGCGTTGTGCATTCAGATGTGTAACATAGCTGTTATATTCCTGTACACAACGGCTGCAAGGATGCATCGGCTGCTGCTAGTGTTACCCACGCGGCTTGTTGCGGGTATGCCGCTGTCATTGTCTGCCTGTATGATTCTGCTATGGTTTTGGCTGTTATCCCTTTGATATGTGCGATGGGGTATATCTGCGGATGTGGGTGACGGGTACGGGGTGTGGGTCTTGCATTTATACATACAAGATATGCTTGTGTGTGTGCTCCATCCCTGCTTGGGGAGCTGCAGGTTACCTGTCTGTTGTTCTGGGAATGTTTGCTTTGTTGATGTCGTGTGGTGTCGGTATCGCCTGCATGTGTGCTTCCTGCATGTATTCCTCCTTCACATCGGTTATATATCTGCGGATGTTCGTCCGTGCCTACTATCCATTGGCATTTTGTCACTGATAGTTACGGTGATTGTGGTCCTGTACTTGGGACGGCCTGTATGCTACCGGTAGCCTCCTATTCGTGGGGCGCTTGCTTACTTACCGGTCGTGGAACACACAGCGGTATTTCCGGCACCCTAAGTGTCCACGATCGGTGCCGGGATAGCACATTCGTTTTTTCGCCGTACATGCCTGATGCTGTGTAACGTTGCCGACCTATCGTGTTGAGTCTACCATATGGCCGCCATACATACGGTCATGGTTTGTACATGCGTCCTTTGCATCTCCTGTTGGCTATGGTCCTGTGGTACATTCTGGGACATTTCCGCTTTGCATCGTTTTACGTCGCCACGCGCCTAGCCACTGAGGAGATGTCAGTACTACTTTGTGGGTACTGCTGTACATACGCATGTTATTACACTCCGCCTGTGACATGTCACCTACATACACATTTTACAGTGGCACACACATTACACACACACAGCGGAACACACGACAACCTCACCTCACACATACACATATTGCCGCCATAGCTCTCAACCTTCCATTTCCAAAATGAGAAACACACACATTCATAATGTGGAACAAATGGGCAAACTGTGGGACACATACCAATGGCTTACTAACAACTTCAGCTACGAAGGTCATAGGATGGTTAAAATATGCTGATTTACTTACAAAGAAGAACCTTTAATGAATTACTATGATTAATTTCTATTTACCAGGATTTCATTTAACTACATTCCTAACAATGAATGTGTGACTGACTATTTCAATGTGGAACTTTGAGGAACTGCGAGGAACATGAACTGTTTTAGACCCCAAATGAGGTACGTTCCTCATAATGACGTACACTTGACAGGTATGATTGCCGCCGCACCGACGGTTGCACACAGTACCTACGTTGGCGCATCGCCGGGCGGCGGTGTACCTCCGCACTCATATCCTATGGATATGACACACATATCCGTTACTGTACCGTGGCCTGGCGATCATCCCGACCCGCGGATATGTATTGATGCAGGTTGACATTTCCATGGCTGGCGTTCCCTACTCTGCCCACCCTCCCGGATGATCGGGTTGTCGTTCACTATATTTACTATGTGGGGATTTCGCGTCTTACTTATCTGTAAACTTGCATCCCTGGGTTCCATATTAACCTGTTGTACTTTATATCTGTGTATGTCTACATATATTTCTACGTGTGTACTGATATCTATTTCCGTATCTGTGTATGCACATACGTACATATGTATTCGACTTGCGGCGACAGTGGCAGCGACCGGTGTGCGGTTGAGGTGTTGGCGTTCCATGTTCTGCTGGCTATTGGGTGTGCAGTGTTTGGGTGGTGCCTTTGTTGGAGTCACACATAGGTCCGCCCATACGGTACACATTATGGGCAGACATGTTTGTGTGGCGTCCATTTCACTGTGTGTGCAGGTAAGGAGGTGTCAGTCCATGGGGCCTACGCTGTCAAAGTATGTGCTATGCGTTCCCTCTTTGCCAGGGCGTAGGCATATTGGGTACGCCTACGTCTACCTACTGGGGCTGGCAC
>NC_056728.1:1043621435-1043723935 GCF_019279795.1 Protopterus annectens | reverse complement strand
ACTATAACGCAAAGATGACCATTCATAGCTGGAATGATAACTATAGGGAAAAAAGGGACCTCTGAAGCTGTTGGCTTTCTATAGCTTTTTGTTACAACTTCCTTACCTACTATTCCTTTAAAATTCACACATAAAAGAAATCAATAATAATCTCATTTAAAACTTTGGCAAAACATACAGCCAAGAGATGGCTGCTACAGGGGAAAGCGTTGTCCCATCATATGCAATTTTTTTTAATGAGGATGACAGAACAAGTGGTTATAAAATGTATTTACTTAAGTTTGTTTGTTTGCTTTAATAATTTGAGTTAAAGGAATACTCTACCCCAAGACAAAAAAGCACATGATTTCTTCATTTTTTGATGTTCTATGTGCATCTAATGTATCAGAGTCACTCTTAGTATTCCTTATTACTTTTTTACCATAAATGGCTATCACAATGACTGCCATCAAACATGATTTTGTTTTTCTAATTTAGAATTTTTGCCCTCTTCTCGTTCCTTAATAAGGCACCTACCAGCTATCATAAGTAATGGGTTTTCTATTTCATTACATCACTAGTATTGTCAGTCATTTTTAGAAGCTTTTTAAAAGCAGAGGTGTTGCTTCTTTTTAACTGAACTACTCAGATCTTCACTTTATATAAGCTCATGAAAACCACACATGATTTGTTTACATTTTTTAGGAGTATTTAAGCAATAACCAACGACGTCGGTATTATATATTGAAGAGTTACCCACAGTTGTTGTGGTTTAATCACGATTAAATAAAGCCAACCTTGAGTAAATTTCAATATACCACAACCATGGAGTCAATTATTGCTATTATGCAATGACATTTTTTAAGAAAAAAATACTAACTTTTCTTAAATAACGTCTTTGTATAATGAATTCATGTTGCCCTTCCACGTTTTTCTAGTATTTTGGGGCTTTTTCTGATGTACTGCACATGTGTATGGGACTTGTGTTCCCACACTTATGAGGTACATCAGTGCTGTGCAGATGTAGCAATGGAGAAAGGAAGATCTCCATTGCTTTTTTTTTTTTTTAATTGAAAATAAATAAAGAAATCAGGAGACTTTTTATGTTTAGGAGAGCCAGGACAGACAAAATAAAAGGATAATCAGGTAAGTTTCTTTTGTTTTGAAGAATGTACCTGATTATCCTCTTATTTTTGTCTGTGCCATCTCCTTTGTTCATTTCAGGTCTTCCGTTTTTTTTTTTTTTTTGCACAAAAAATAAAGAAAAGTAAAAAAAAATACAAGATATACTAATGGGGAAAAGTCCAGGCGACTGGACCTTTTTCCATTAGCATATTTTTAGATTTACAATGGGCACACTGGTTGGGCTGGCTAATCAGCGTGCTCATTTTTGAATATTAATGGCCAGTCATTCTATAATATTACATATTCAGTACTGTACCGCAGAACTTCATATTCCAGGCCCATATCCTTCACTGTCTTGCTAGTTGCAAATAATATCATCTCTCCACATTCATCACTAAGTAAAAGCTATCACTAAAAAGAGCAAGCTAAGCAAATGACAACTGAAAATACTTTTTGGTATTGTGATTGATTTTGGAGCTATGTGACTAAGTATACCACATCATTATCAAAAAGAAGGTTTCCAGTTTGAGTAGTGTTACAATATCAGGCATGCATGTTTTTCATATAAGGAGTTCCCAAACAAATACTCTCCTCAGCAAGACATATTGTGGACTATGACTAACAGTGAAAACCTTTGTTTTCTGACCTAAGCCATGCAGATAAAGACAAATTCTTTTCTGATCCAACATAAGATTTGATTACAGAAAAGCGTGAGTGGGCCATAAACTGTGGCAAGCAAAGAAGTGGAAATGAAAGAAAAAAAAAAGGAAAGGTACCAAAGAGTTTCTGAGCACTGAAAAGTACCTAAGTGGTAATATTTTATTTTTTATTTATTGCCTTTGTTTACCAGGATTGTCCAACTGGGTACCAAAATATCACTTTTCAGTGGAGGCCTGGGGAGAAAAGCTCCACACAGAAAAAAAATGATAAAGAATACTGCAAGAACAAATTCAAGGAAATTGCAAATGCAATTTTTAAAATGAGTAGCAATAATCAAACTCAGACCTGCAAGATTAATATCATTAGCAGCTTACAGCCTTAACTATCAGTAGTAGATTGACAACCAAAGTCTTACCCTTGGAAGACTAATTAGATTTTCACTGTCTTGTAAATTCTATAAAAAAGAGCAGAGTTTGGAAGGCTGAGAATAACCAGCATCAGAAAATGGGCAACCTGTACATCAATGTACTGATTAGAGAATGAACATTCTCCATCAGGGCAGTAATGTACAAGTAATGCCCAGTTAAAAACAAGTCCGCCACTTCACAGCGGCATATCAAGCCATTATTTTACACTCGTTAAGCAGTGGTTCTGTTGTTTAGGGAGTGTAAAATGTAAAAAAAAAGAGAGAAGAGAAAGAGACTGTGTGTGTGTGTGTGTGTGTGTGTGTGTGTGTGTGTGTGTGTGTGTGTGTGTGTGTGTGTGTGTGTGTGTGCGTGCGTGTGTGCATGTGTGTGTGTGTGTGTGTGTGTGTTTGAGATCAAGAGAGTTAGAGAGAAAGTGAGAGCAATCGAGTGTCACTGAATACGTGTATGAATGCAGAGGAGACTGCGTGTATCTGTGAGAGATCGCAAGAGAGTAATAGCGATCTTGTGTGTGTGAATGCGTGTATGAAAGCAGTGGAAACTGTGTGTGTGTGTGTGTGTGTGTGTGTGTGTGTGTGTGTGTGTGTGTGTGTGTGTGAGAGAGAGATTGAGAAAGAGTGAGACCAATCTTGTATGAGTGAATGGGTGCATAAACGCAGAGGAGACTGTGTGTGCATATGTATGTGTGTCTGAAAGCAAAAGAGGCTGAGAATGGGCTCTATGTAAAATTGTTGTGTTTTACTTATTTATTTTTTTAAGCACTATATTATTTATTTTATGTATTTTTGATGTAAAATGCTTCCTCCAACACCATTAGCATATACTACAGCAAGTTTAACACATTAGGTGGAGGAACTATTTTACATTAAAAATATATAACAAAAATAATATAGTACTTAAAAAAATAAATAAGCAAGTAAAACACAACAGTTTTATAAAGACCCCATTCTCTAAGCACAATAATGTCCTCCGTGGTGTGTTAATGTATAATTAATGCCCTTCCAGAAATGTAGAGGCTCGACACCGCCTGGGCGGGCATTAATTACACAATAACACACACCCTGCCAGGCATTATTGCTTGCTTAGAATAATTCCTGGCAGCTAGTTCTTGTTCAGTAAGGTATACATAAATTGTAGTGGAGTTGTAATAGAGAAAATATATAATAAAGGCTTCAACTCTGTCTAGAAGTGTAAATGACTTATTATTTACAGGAATATTAGAATTCATTATGTTTGATTGAAATTAGTAGTATGTTTAACTGTAGGCCATACAATGTCGAGATTAGTTGAAGAGGTAGTTTTATCCCTTTCTAGACCATTACCTCATCATATTAAGAGGTCTGAGTATTTCATAGAAGCTATGAGCTATATGGTGCAAAGACACACATAATGAACAAGTCATGGTAAAGACATCAGTCCAAACATGGTCCACTAGAGAAGGTAATTGCAATCCACTCTGTGAAGAAACCCCCATGGACAAAAGTAGCTAGAGGCATGCCAAAATGATAGCAGAAGATGAGACTCCCAGATTCAACATACCACTGGGGAAGACTGGAAAACATTTGTAGCAGTGGAGAGATTATAGCATAGATTGATTAAAACTGAAAGGATGTCAACCTGTGAAGTGCTCAGAGATTAAAGGAAAGTCTGGTGCTGCAAAGAACTATACACTACTGAGACTAAGAATTTAAGAGTTATGAACCAAAGTAAACTTAATGTGGGTAAGGATGAACTGACAAGAATAAACACTGACATTTTGTCAATTAGGGAATTAAAACAGATTGGGATAGACTATTTTATGGGACAATAGTATTACTGTGTCCTACATATTGAACAAATTGATGCATATGGAACTTCAGTGCACTAGTAAACTGTATCTCCTTATAAATGTGTTTACTGACAAATGCATGTAATAGTTTCTTTGTGTATAATGCATATATGACTTCTAACCTCTCAAAATGAATTACTAACTATAACATTCTATGATACTTAAACTATTTGTATTTCACTGTGTTTACTTTAAGCTCTTGCATGTGTTCCGTATACATGTGTTTAATTTACTTATGTTACTTTAAAGTTTTATACCCAAGTCTTGACTGAAAAGCGACCAATTCGCTTTGTGATAATAAATTATAAATAAATAAATAAATAAATAATCATCATATTTTCTAGTGTGGACAATAATCTTGCAGAAGAAATTGATAAGTGCAGATAAAGAATCACTGTTACCAGATTCAAATTATGTTCTTAGTCACAAGGTAAAAATGATATAATGATCTCAGTCCTACTCTAGTGCAAGTCATTCAACATTGCAGCAGTGAAGTTTATGCTCCAACAATAGATGCTGCAGATGTGCAAGTCAGCCAGTTTTATTATCATCTGCAACACCTTCTGGATATACCATAAAAACAGATATTACATGTGTAACTGGAATGCTGCTGAGGGTAGTCACAGAACAACTGGAGTAGCAAGCTAGTGTAGTCTTAGAATTCAAAATGAACTGGGACATAAACTTCCAAAATTATGCCAAGATAATTCATGGCTCATAGCAAATGCTCTCTTTCAACAGGATAGGAGATAGCTTTACATATGGATATCACTTAGATGGCCAATACCAAAACCAGACTGACTACATACTTTATGGTCAGAGATAGAAGAAGGCTATACAGTCAGAAATGCAAGACATAGAGCTGACTGTGCCTTAGACCATTGGTATATTATTGCAAAGTGTGGAATTAAATAAAAAAAATACAAAAACTAACCAGGCCAACTATATATGATCTCAACAATACTCTAAAAGACTATCCAGTAGTTTTGAAGAAAAAAATATGGGATTCTAACTGATAGACAGAGCTCCTTTAGAGCAGTTACATATGCTTTTGATATCATCCAGTAAGTGGCAACAAAAATATTCTGAACAGAAAGAAAATTAAGAAGGTAAAATTATTTATTTATTTATTTTATATTTGATTACAAAGTCCAACTGGACACATGTCCTTTTTCAGTGGAGACCTGGGGAGAAAAGCATCACATTGAAACATGCAGAAATACAATATATAAGTAGAATATCTAGGGAAGAGAAGTTAAAATGCTACCTAGATACAGTTTGGACTACCAGTTACACATACAAACTAGTTAAAGAATATCACAGTTTAGCTAATACACAGTAATTCTTAACCTAATCGATAGAATCAGAAGATTAACAATAAGTCGACAGACATTACATCATTAAACCTGTCTGTATAAGAAAATATATATGACAATTACACAAATTCTGAACACAGTTTACTAAGAAATTGAATTGTCAAGTCTTAATATGCCATCAGCTCTACAATGTTATAGTACTATGGAGTTTTAGTTTGCAGAGAGAAATAGTCAACAGAATAGACAGAGGGGATGGATTTGTCAGTAAGTGAAACAAAGTAGTAACATAGTCAGAGGGAGAGGTTTGTCTGGTGCAAAGCAAGGACACAGACATTTATTGAATAAGTAGCATTTTAGTATTGTTTTAAACTGGGCTAGTGATGTAACCATTATAGTGTTTTCTGGTACTGCATTCCAGATTTTACCTGTATAATTTGAGAAGAGGGAATCTCCAGCTTGGCTTTTGGTTATATTGATTTTTATGTGATATTTGTTAGTGGACAGTAGGGTTCTGTTAGTGGCATATGATTGAAGAAATACTTGTAGGGCAGGTGTTTTCTCAGGTTCATAGAGTATTTTATGTGCCATGGTTAACTGGATGTAGTGAAGGAGATTGGGTGCTCAAGTCAGTTGAGTTGCTTGAGTGCTATACAATGGTGAGCTCTAGCTGGTAGGTTTCAAGTATATCTGGCGATTTTGTTATAACAAGATTCAAGTTTTACTAGCTCAGATTTTTTTAGATTTGTGAGGATGGACGTTGCATACATCAGAGTGGAGATTAAGTGAGCTTAGGCAATGGTAGTCTTAGTATTTTTAGTGAAGTAATGTTTGTTCGTAAACAATGTTCCAAGCTTTTTGTGTACTTTTTTCACTGTTTGGGAAATATGAAGATCAAATTTTAAGTTGCAATCGATTTCTACTCCTAAAAGTTGAGTGTGTAGTAATGGAGAGATGATGATGATGTTATTTAATGATAGAATGTTGAAAGTGTTAGTGGGCAAGGCTGATTCAGTGGGTTGGAAAATCATAAGTTTGTTTTTTGGGGGGTTCAAAATGAATTGAGAGTTTATAAGCCAGGTCTCAATTGCTAGAAAGGATTGTTGTGTTAGGTTTTGAAGTTCTTGAATAGAGGAAGCAGCACATATCACTGTCAAATTATCTGCATATTGAATGATGGAGGCTTGTGGCGTTGAGGTGTGAAGGTTATTTGTAAATATTGAAAATAGTAGTGGGCCTAAGACTGAGCCTTGAGAGATATCTATAGTCACTGGTAGAAAGGGTGATAAAGTATGTTGCCAAGAAACTGCTTACAGGCATCCAGTAAGGTAATCCTGGAATCAGGCAAGGGTAAATTGGCAGAAATTTAGTTCAGAGAGAACATTTAGTAGTTTACTATGAGAAACCATATCAAAAGCTTTTGATAGGTCCAGGAAGATAGAGGATACATAATTACTGTTGCTACTGTGATAGTTGACAGTATTGGTAAATGACATTAGAGTAGTTGATGTACTATGGAGTGACTGAAAGCCATGCTGAGTGATGGTTAGAAGTTTATTAGCATGTAGGTAATTAGTAACTTGCATGCGAATGACCCGCTCCAGTATTTTAGATAGTGGTGATAATATTGCAATCAGGCAGTAGTTAGAAAGATCTGTTAATGAGCCACCTTTATGTAGGGTTATTATGTAAGAGGTTTTCCAAATGGGAGGGACTTGTTGTTCTGTTATGGATCTATTGATAAGAATTAATATAGAATAAGCTATACCATCTGCTGTTAGTTTTAGGAAATCGGCAGGTTGTTTGTCTGCAGCAAAAATGGTGGGTTTTAGTGTTTTAAGCAGTTTTTTGATCATCACTATAGCAATAGGTTGCAGGGAGAAGGTGGTTTTAGTATTGGTGGAGGAAGTGTTATTTCTGATAGAAAAGGGGGTTTGATTGTTGGACAGAGTTATGATAGCTTAAGTAAAGTATTTATTAAATTGAGTAGCAATGTTGTCTGAATTATTAATAGTGATAGGAGGGGGTGTACTGACATTGCCTGGAAGAAGTATATTGTTTATAGCTGTCCAGAATGTCTGTGGGTTACTGGGGTGTTTTAATTTGATTTCAGAGTAGTAATAGGTTCATAGGTTTGTAGGACGATACTAGATAATTGGCCTGGAAGCCCATATAAGCCTAGCCAAAAATTTCATCCATGCTCCTGCAAAGTCAGCACCTTTTCCCTGTCCAGCAGGGACACAGGTGGGATCCCAGGGGGTATAAAATTAAATACTTATTTGCCTTCTATGTATTCAAACCCTGGACCTACTACACATGGAGCCATGATTCTAACCATTAAGCTACATAGATATTCAGACATAATTTATTTTGCCTCACTTAATTTGCTGCTTTGCTTTGTTTCTACGTTCTCGGTAGGTTTGTAGAGTGGGTTGGAACTTTGTTTTGTTCCAGGTTGCTCAAGCCTTGTCTCTAGATTTAAGTAGTGATTGTGTTTCTTTTGTTAGCCATGGGCATAGTTTGATTTCACATGTATTTTTCAGCTAGTGGCTTGAGAGTTTATTATAGAGAGGAAGCTAGAGTTGAAGTAGTCAATTGCTCCCTGTTAGGGGAAGAAGTTTCAGTGGTGTCGAGTTACAATCTTTAAGTATACCTATAAGGTAGTTGTTTTTCAGGTGTTTTTTGCTTCTTGTCAGTTTAAATGTAGATTTTAGATGGGTTAGTTAATTTCCTAAGTAAATAGGTTGGGAAGTGGTCACTGAGAGTGTCTGGTAGACAGCCAGAGTAGGAGTAGAGGGCTGGTGTATTTGTTAATATCCAGTCTAGACAGGAGCATTTGTTGGATGGCTTATTAATCCCAGAGGGTGGCTGGATGATCTGTGTAAAGCCATACAGGTTGATGCAATTTTGGGGGTATGGCGAGTTGCAGTCTAACCAGTCTACATTGAAGTCACCCATAATAATTGTTTCCTGAGGTAATGTTTTACTGCTCCAGTGTAGTATATTTTCTAATGTTTGGATATTAACCTCGACTGGCATATAGATACCTATTATGTATATATGTTTCTTGGGATTAATAAGAAAAAAACAAATCTCAAGTTCCCAACTGCCACTCAATGATACAGAAAAAAGGAATGAATGTAGCCAAATATCAAAGCAGGTATGGCAGAATGTTCACAGTCTCAAGCTAAGTCAAGTTATAAATCCACAGAATGTTCACAGTCTCAAGCCAGGTCAAGTTATAAATCCACACATCTTCTTTCCATATAAAATCCCTTTATTGCAAGTAAGTTACAACAGGTAAGTGCTTTCACAAACTTCTGTTTGCTTCATCAGACCATAAACAAGCAGACTCCATCTCCAATTTTTATACTCATGCAAATAGTCAAGTTTCAAATGAACAAATCACAGTCAATCCTATACTCAAAGCACCTCCCCATCATTAAATTAAAACACTCACAATAAAATATGCATCCAAGATAAATATAAAATAAGCATAAAATAACATAGAATCAAAATAAAATAAAGCAGAGCTAACATCATAGAATTCAGTGATGTCAATTTATTTCATGTGTTCATTTTAGCAGTCTCCTATTTTTCAACTTGGAAACAATGGAAAGATGGTCATTCAAACCCTGTCCTATATGTGCTCCCAGTCTTATTATCCAGTCAAGCTCTCGCTCCTCTGTTCTTGAGCTGATGTCATCCATCCTGACATCCTCTTTAACTATTTCTAGTACATTAAACTGAAAGTGATGTTCAGCTCCACAAGATAATATGTTTGGCAACAGCACTATAAGTTTGTTCTCTTTTCAAACAGTACATATGCTCCCTGATGGGCTCTCTTAGTCTTCTGTTGGTTTTACCCACGTAGAACGCTGTACAGAGAGTGCACTGGGCCAAATACATTAAATTCATGCTGTTACAATCAGCCTCTATGTTAAAGAGAAACTTCCTTCCTTTATCAGGATGTACAAATTCTACAGCTTCAAAAATGTATTGGCAAAAATTACATTTTATACGCTTCCTAGTTCCCCGACTGGCTTTTGGACCTTCATACCTACACTACTTCTAGGATAGCATAACTTCCTTTTAAGAGATCTACTATTCGTATAAACTAAAAAGGGCTTTTCACCTACTAAACCTGCTATCTCTCTATCGACCTGTACGATATGCCAGTTATTCTCTAGTATCCCCCTTAATGCTTGATTATCACTCATATACGTGAGTGGCACTGCTACTTTAGTATGCCACATTTGTTGCTTAGTATTACAACTCCCCCTGTTTGAATAGTATGGCTTTGTCCTGTCCTTTCTAATATGTCTAGCATAATTACATGCCTCCACAACATCCTTACTACCATATCCTCTGCCTTCAAAATCTTTTTTAGTTGTTTTAATTCAGTTTCAAAGTCTGTTTCTCTATCTGTAAGTCTAGAGCATCTCATGGCTTGCCTTCTCAGTACATTGCGAAACACATGCTGTGGGTGAATACTTGTTCTATGCAAATACGTTGTCCTTTGTCAATTTTTTTCAAAAAGGATTAGTATGTAGAAAATTCTGATTATCTATAGTAAGTCTAATGTTCAGAAAATCTATTACGTCTCTGGAATATTGACTAGTAAATTTCAGAAAACTACAACTAGCATTTAAGTGTTCAATAAACAATAGTAGAGCAACCTCTTCACCCTCCCATAGAATGAAAAGGTCGTCCACAAAATGTCTATACAGACTGTGAAGACTGGTAGAGAAGGGGAGAAAGGTGCCAGCCTAGTCAAATAGAATTTGATACATAATTCTGGCATTTGTAAATATAAATATAAAATACAGGCTTGTTTCTTAAATGAAAGAAAACACTGTAAATTGTGAACTTCAAGATTGTAGCAACATTGCCATCTGCTGTAAGAAAAACTAAGCCAAGCATTTCAAATGTTCTTGGAAATTAAAATTATGTTTTGTATGTCCTTTGAAGTTAGAATTTGGAGTCGATGAGTCTGGAGTAAGCATCCTGCCTATTGTTTTAAGGCTAAAGTTAATGACCAGAATTTACATGTGGAATGTCCTTTATTGCTCTAAGTGTAAAATAATGTAAATGTAGTTTCTGTGGCCTGGTAACCAGGAAAGTGTAAAGAAAATGATGTAATGTTTTATCAGAACTGCAGTTTCAATTTAAACAGTGAGAACCAGAGATTATTAAGCATTTTGATCTTGAACATCTAACCTACACCACTGCCTGTTGTCTTAAGTAAGTTATTTTAGAAGTATGTTTTTTTTTGTAGTAATAGCTAGGAAATTAGAAGAAAATTAGACTGAGTGCTTTTCTGTTATGTCAGAACTGTACTACTGAATTCTTTTAAGTTTCTGTGTGATCTCTGAACTCTTGAATAGCACTGTGGTATAGTAGTATTGTCTTGTGTTTTAATTATTTATTATTAAATATTTAAAAAAAAAAGTTTACCTGTGGCTGGTTTGTGTAGGGATAAGTTAAGGTCTAGAGTACATTGCATATTTGTAGAAGTTATTGTACAAGGCCACTCTAATAATCCTTGACTGATTAGTTACACTTACCAATTGGATAATAATATTGCAGAGTAATAATTGGACACCCTCTTAAGGGCCTTTGGGTAGCTGATATATATTAGCTGGTGGTGGCAGTAATTACTACCGTATAGTCGTATAGTCTGGGTAAAGGGGCACAGCTGGAGAATCTGTGTTAGCCTTTCCCAGGAGTATCTGTGAAGTTGTATAAATACTTATCTCAAAGTGTGTGTGTCAGCTACTTGGGCAGGGACACAAAGCACTGGTTGGACAGAGAGGGTACTAGAGGTTAGCTTTCCAGCTAAGCTGAGATCTGGACCCTATAGCTGTGCCAGTGGGAAGTCTTATTGGGGACCTGGGGAGCAAGGGAGCAACCAGCCCCAGACTGACTGTGATCTCTGTATGCACTTAAGGGAAATTGTACTGTACTATGTGCATTTGTTATCCTTTCCTCTCTATATGAGATGCCCTCCCTGGTGTTAGTGGTGAGGATTGAGGCTCATTGATTGCTGGGCCAGGGTGCGGGCATCACACAGACATAAAGATGCATTTGCCAAAGTATGGCCAAAAACAGTATTTGCTTTCAGTCAGCCATAGTGATGTTGGCGTAGTTATTGGCACAAGGTGTGCACATAGCTACGCCAGACATCTGTAAAAAATACTCGTTGTCAAAGACAAAGGCATTGATCTCTAGCACTAATTCTAAAAGATAACATATGAGGTCAACATGTCTCTCATCATATATTATGTGTCACATCAAAAAATCTTTCACCATGGTAATTCCTTCACCATTAGGGATCATAGTGAGTAGTGACTTCACATCAAGTGCTGCCATTATAGTCTTGCGATGTACACATGTCCCTTTAGTAGAATCAAACAGATCCTGTAAAAACTGTTTACTATCATTCAATATATACTCACATTTCGTAGTACAGGTCTTAGTTGTTTTTCAATATATATGGATAATGGCTCCATCATCCAGCCATCGCCTGCCACTGTTGGTCTATAGTGCTGTTGCCAAACATATTTTATCTTGTGGAGTTGAACTTCACTTTCAGTTTAATGTACTAGAAATAGTTAAAGAGGATGTCAGGATGGGTGACATCAGCTCAAGAACAGAGGAGCGAGAGCTTGACTGGATAATAAGACTGGGAGCACATATAGGACAGGGTTTGAATGACCATCTTTCCATTGTTTCCAAGCTGAAAAATAGGAGACTGCTAAAATGAACACATGAAATAAATTGACATCACTGAATTCTATAATGTTAGCTCTACTTTATTTTATTTTGATTCTATGTTATTTTATGCTTATTTTATATGCATCTTAGGTGTATATTTTATTGCGAGTGTTTTAATTTAATGGTGGGGAGGTACTTTGAGTATAGGATTGACTGTGATTTGTTCATTTGAAATTTGACTATTTGCATGAGTATAAAAAGGGGGGCTGAGTCTGCTTGTTTATGATCTGATGAAGCAAACAGAAGTTTGTGAAAGTGCTTACCTGTTGTAACTTACTTGCAATAAAGGAATTTTATCTCGAAATAAGACATGGATTTATGACTTGACCTGGCTTGAGACTGAACATTCTGTGGATTTATAACTTGATTAGCTTGAGACTGTGAGCATTCTGCCATAGCTGCTTCGATATTTGGCTGCATTCATTCCTTTTTTCTGTATCATTGAATGGCAGTTGGGACCTTTGAGGTTTGTTTTTTCTTAACAAAACGGAACCACAGTCCTGCAGGCAAAAGAAACAAATCCCAAAACAATAGTGTACTATAGTTTATTGTCCGCTTTCGTCACAAGACTTCATCAGAATAAAAACTTTTCATTTAAAAAGCATTAAATACTTTACAACCATACACACATCATTAACAATCAATGAAACTAATTAAATAATTATGATGTTAAAAAAGAAACACACTCAAAATTAAATAAAAAAAGTAGTGGTGTCACAATCTTTATTGACATATAATTTACGGTACTTTAAAAAACATTTAACGTTAATGGCATCATTCACACCAGGATAGGTGTCTGAATTTAAACGTATCTGCCAAATAGTCTCACGTTGCTCTAAATAGTTCTTAAAATCACCACCTCTCCTGTCTGAATGACCTACTTCTAACACAGAAAACAAAAATTTTTTGAATGAAGAACAACTGACAGAATGTTTGTATAAGGCATTGGTTTCGTCTTTATTACGTATACTGTAAAGGTGTTCTCTAATGCGAGTTTTTAAACGCCTAGTGGTCATACCAACATAAAAGGCAGAACATGTGGAACACAAACTAATATAGACTACACCCTTAGAATTGCAATCAACGAACCCGGGAACCCTTATAGTCCTATCAATGGTGTCAATCTTGATGTAGGGACCCTCAGAAATGTACCGTCACATGTTGCACTAATGACAACAGTGCATACCCATTCTGTCAGTTTTCAAAGAAATGTCATCATAATCATGACATTCCAATGCTTTTTTAAAATTAAAATGGTTCCTAAAAACAAAAGAGGGCTGGTTCCCTAAGATGTTGTAAATATCAGAATTGCCTTTAATAACCCTCCAGTTCTTAACCACTAATTGCTTGATGCGTTGACTGTCAGAGCTCATGTCCAAAGCACAAATTAAGTTCTGGTCAATGTTTTTAACCAATGACGTGTTGTTAGATAATACGGTTGAAGAAGAAGTACAGTCCAACAACGCTTGATAAGCCGTTGAACGTTTGTTCAAAATTTCTTCACCAGTTTGTACTAGAATAGATCTATCATACCCTCTCTCAACAAACATGGAAGTAATAAAATCAAACTCACTAATAAGATCACTATCCTTTGATGTCATCCGACTAGTTCTAATGAACTGTCCCCTAGGGATGTTTTTAATAACGTGTCTGGGATGGTTACTTGAATGATGTAAGTAACCGTTAGTGAAGGTCGCTTTACGGAATATGCGACTATGGAACCTAACATCAGTCTTGTCCCACCATAGTGAAACATCTAAAAAATTAACATCAAACCAACACTACCTTTAGTGAATTTTAAATAGCTGGAGAGTAAGCTGATTTCTGAAAGAAAAACATCGACAGTACTAAAATCGCCCTCAATTATAAAAAACAAGTCGTCAACAAAACGACAAAAGAAAGAAATATTGTACTTTCTAGTTAGAAATGATATAAGTTCAAATTCCCACCATGCCATAACCAAATTGGCATAGGCGGGTGCGGCCGGAGACCCCATGGCTACCCCCCTTTTTTGTTTGAAATAAGTCTTCCCAAAAAGAAAAAAATTGTTGTCTAGAATGATATCCAAAAAACCACAAATTGTAGAAATTGCATTGCATGTTAGTTCCGTATTTTTCTTAAATAAAAAGCTACGTATAGCTTCAACCCCCTCTTCATGAGGGATGCAAGTATATAATGAAACAACATCAATGGTAAAAATTATATGTGTCAAGGTATCAAAAATCCCACTTTGGGCATACAACCTAAACTTGTTCAAAAAATGCCAAGAATCTCTAATAAAAGAAGCTTCATTTGCCAAAATTGGTCCTAACACAGCATCAATGACAAGTGAAATTCCTTCAGTAACCGCATGGGGTGAAGAGACTATGGGTCTTAAGGGAGGGCTTAATAAACACTTGTGTGTTTTTGGTATACCAAAGATGACTCCAATACGGGGCTCCTGCACAACACAAAAATCATAAACTTCGAAAGTAATGTCACCAGACATGAGGGCTTCATATAAGTAGGAATGTATCAACCGTTGCCTACGTAAAATTTCAAAAAGAGTAATTTCCTCATACTCTTCAGAATTACTCAAGATTTCCATCATTCTCTTGTTATAAACTTCCTGCTCCATGATAACAATGTTACCCCCCTTGTCGCTTTTCATGAACCTAAAAGTCTTATTGAGAATTTTGAGATTGTTAAAAGCTTTCCTCTCCTCACTATTCAAGTTACTAAAAGTGTTAGATTTAGTTTTCAACATACAACCAATGTCCTGAATACAAAATTCTTCGAACACTTTAATAGTGTGATGTAGTTTCGGGGTATAGCAAGAAGGTTTCACTAAAACGTTTTTGTTTCCTGACACGTTGTTCATTAAATAAAACAAATTTAGTTTCCTGGTGAACTTCTTGATATCAATAACAGTTTTACTGTAATTGGCCCTAGAACTGGGAACAAACTTCAACCCGTATTTCAAAACATTTAACTCTACCTCAGAAAAACAATGCTTAGTTAAATTAATCACACTGAAATTGTCCAATGTCCTGTTTAGGTCTCATCCCCTAAAGAGTTGGACCCCAGAAAGGTCCGACTTCTTGTGAAAACAGTTTTTTTGTTGTTGCAAAAAGTCTTCTTGTTTAAAAAAGAAGAAGAACTTGAGGTGGAAGAAGAAACGTCAACTTTCACCTTAGGTTTCACAGAATTGTCTTTGTCAACAGTAACAAAATTTTCGTCGTTGTCAGTGTCTACAGAATTAACATCAACATCGGCATCAGTGTTAATATTGACAACTGGTGAAAAATCACCAATGTCAGAGCTTGACTGGATAATAAGACTGGGGGCACATATAGGACACGGTTTGAATGACCATCTTTCCATTGTTTCCAAGTTGAAAAATAGGAGACTGCTAAAATGAACACATGAAATAAATTGACATCACTGAATTCTGTGATGTTAACTCTATTTTATTTTGCTTCTATGTTATTTTATGCTTATTTTATATGCATCTTAGATGTATATTTTATTGTGAGTGCTTTAATTTAATGGTGGGGAGGTGCTTTGAGTATGGGATTGACTGTGATTTGTTCATTTGAAATTTGACTATTTGCATGAGTATAAAAAGGGGAGGCTGAGTCTGCTTGTTTATGGACTGATGAAGCAAACAGAAGTTTGTGAAAGCGCTTACCTGTTGTAACTTACTTGCAATAAAGGGATTTTATCTGGAAATAAGACGTGTGGATTTATAACTTGACTTAGCTTGAGATTGTGAACATTCTGCCATAGCTGCTTCAATATTTGGCTGCATTCATTCTTGGGATTAATATTTAGTTTAGCAAATACTACTTCAGAATTGTTAAGGTTTAGTGTTTTTCATCTAAAGTTTCTATGGAGAGGTGGCTTTTAAAGAGTAGGGCCATGCCACCTCCTCTTTTACTAGTTCTATCTGTACATATGATATTATGTCCTGGTGGTAGTATTTCATTGCTTGGGCTGGTAGGGTTAAGCCAATTGTCGGTGAGAAGCACAATATCCGGGGAGTATAGCTTACTATGGAGACTTCACAAGTGGTCAAGAAAATAAGAAGAGCAAAAAGCAATGGACAAGCGAAATTGTGTCAAACTGAATATAGAGTTTCAAATAATAGCATGAATAGCTAAACAGGCATATATAAATCAGGAGTGCAAATAATTGGAAGAATAATGAGTAACCGCAAAGATTTAAACATACTTATACTGAAACTTGGAAGTATATGCAATAAAAAAGCCCCACTGCATGCCTGGATTAATCAAAATAAACCTGACATACTAGCCCTTACAGAAACTTGGCTACATCCCGGTGTAAAAGACTCAGAAGTAATATCTCCATAATTTGCAATAACCATTAGGGATAGATCTAAAAAAAGGTTGGAGGGATAGCCCTTCTATATCCTTCTATGCTCAACATCACACTCTATACCAGTGATATACCCACCTTTTCCATTCCTGAGGTACTAATCTCTTTTTTGAACCTCAACATATCAAAAAGAATCTGCATAATGGTAACATATATCCCACCAGGTAACAATATATCAGTGTTGGAAAATACTTTATCCTGGACATCCCAAACAATAAACCTCAAAACAATAATCTTAGGAGATGTAAATATAGATTGGCAAACCATAGCTTCCATCTCCCCCAAATAGTATAAATCTGTATGTTTTTTTCTCAGCTTATCAATACTCCAACAAGATACAACAAAGATCTTACCTGCCAATCCACCCTAGACTGGATCCTAGTATTCCACCTGCCAATTACCCCTCCGGTACACTGTCTAGCTCTATCAGTGATCATCTGCCAGTGTATTCCCTTAGAACAAACTCCAAACAAATAAAAGTACACACTGTAAAATCATTTGGAACTCAACTAATTTTTGTTAGCATAAATTTAACAATCTCCTACATAAAATAGACTGGACACCCCTTAAATAACTACCCCTTAATGATGCTGTACTATACTTTAATTATACCTTCCTTTACATACTTAATACACCAGCTCCCATTTGTATGAAAAGAATCAAAAAGAACTCAGCTCCATGGCAGTCTAAGGAATGTAAACACCAGATGAAGCAAAGGGACCTAGCCTGGATAACCTGGAAACAGAAAAAATGAACAAAATCATGTTAATTTCAAAACACTATGTAACAAAGTCACAAATCTAATCAACAAAGATAAGAAGTCATACTATTCCCAGCTTCAACTCCAACATAAAATTAACCCCAATACATTTTGGCACTCCATATCTTCTCTACTTAACCCTGGAACAAATAGAGACCACACCCTATTACCTGATACCCCTCCATCACAAATAGCTGAAAACTTTAACAAGCGCTTCATAAAATCAATATCAGACCTACTAACACCCCTAATGCTGAACCCCTCCACCCTTCAACCTATTCAGACTCCAACCCCAGACCATCAACTATTTCTAACCCTGTCATTAATTACCCCACTACTCAGCAAAATGTCATACAAACCCCATTCTCACGTCAGCCCATACCTACTGACACCATTAAGAAACTGCTACATAAACTAAAACCCTGCTGTACCTCAGCTGATAATCTTCCACCACACTATCTCAAACTAGCTGCTAACTCAGTTACCTACTCAAACAGTATCCTTATGAACAGGTCTTTATCTGAATCAGGAGTACCTACCATGTGGAAACAATCTCACATCACCTCCATCCACAAAGGAGGCAGCTCTTTTGATCTATCCAATTTCCGTCCTACATCCATCTTGTCACCCATATCCAAAATTCTTAAGAGGGGTATCCATCAGCAGGTAATGCAATATCTGTTGCAAAACAAATCTTTTATCCAAAACCCAACATGGCTTCCAACCCAGCCACAGCACAGCTACAACCCTATTATCTTTTACAGACACCATAAACAAGGCCAGAGATGCAGGATACTATACAGCCTCAATATTTCTTGATCTCTCCAAGGCCTCTTTGACACAGTGTCTCATCCCTTACTATTAAACACACTGTCTAACTTAGGCTTCTCACATAACACAATAAAATGGTTTCAGAGCTACCTCAAGGATCGTAAACAAGAAGTGAAATGGTCCAATGAACTCTCACCCTTTCTCCACAACCCTACTGGAGTCCCTCATCAAGGCTCCATCCAAGGATCCCTACTCTTCAACATTTTCACAAACAACCTTCACACTGCCTCTCACCCTGGGACCCTCATTCAATACGCTGATGATTCCACCACAATCTGTATTGCTTAATCACTACCAGAACTTCTTTCAAAAACTCAGCAGTCCTCTACTGCAGTTGAATCCTGGCTAAGAAATGCCCAACTCTTTCTTAATCCAAAGAAGACAAAACTAGTATTCTTTCATCCCAGAAACACCTCCCCTGTCACTTAACATTTTAACATCCTTGCATCTGACAACACTGTCATAGAAATAGTGCAGGAAACAATAAACACATTGACAATAAACTTTCATTCAACCCCAATATACAGCAAAATATAAAGAAAACTCATCAAAAACTGTGACTCTTATATAGAAACAAACATTTCTTTACTGCAGCAACCAAAGCTACCCTTGCAAAAACATTTTCATTTCTCTCCCTGCTTTATGGTGCCCCTATCTTAACTAACTTACAAACTTCTACCATAAACAAAATGGAACAGTGCTACAACAAAGTTGCAAAGTTTGCCACAAACTCTGAATATCACACACATCACTGTAAACCACTCCTAGAATTTAACTGGCTTGAACTCCCCAACCAACTTGCCTTTATTCAGCTATCCACCTTGCACAACCTTATTTTCAAGCCTACTGCCTGCCCTGCATTAGCCAATCTAGTCACGCCTTACACACCAAATCAATCCCTATGATCAGAAGACAAAAATCTCTTAGCTATCTCAAAACCCAAAAGAAAACCAGGTCATTCTCTGTATTCATACTCCTTCACTATACTTTGGAATTCAATACCTCCGTCTACCAGGTCTATGCCTGGCCTAACCCATTTCAAAGCCTCTTTAGAAAATCATCTAAAAAAGACATGGCTCTGCTCCTGCATAAAGCCTGCCTGATGTTCAGCATTTCCTCTTCTTCCACACTAACCTCATGCTCCTCTTCTGTTACATTTCAATCCTTCACAGTCTGAAAGATCCTAAGGCTCTTTTAAATCCTCCTCTGTTTATATACCATATCTTTAAGCTACAGCTCAGGCTGTATTGCTTCTATTGTTTTTAATTCTCTCACTATCTTTCTGCATCACTCCGTGGGCTTCAATAGCTCTTATTTTCTGTGCAGGAACAGTGTAGCCATTCCTGCACGGAATATGGCTGTGGAGCGATCTGGTAAAGTAGTGTTTTGCCGTGCATGAGCCTGAATACACTGTTCTTCCAAGGAAACTGGTGCAGAATTCTAATTACCTTCTTTGCTTGTGAAAACCATGCAAATGAGGTGAATTAGCGATTTACCAAGCAGGCAGGTATCCGTGCAAAACAGTTACTAACCAAATACATTTCTGCAAATAACAAAACAGAGGCATGACAGCTCCCAAAAAAACATGTATTATAGCCTTTAGGTATGCCAATGGCCAAATAAATGGCCATTGGCATGGAAAACTGCTTCATTTTTTTACAAAAATCAAAGTTATTTATTTATTTTTTTTTTTTTGCTGATCTTGGCCATTAAGCATAGGCCAGTGGTACGCAAAAGGAATTGTGCCGAAAATAAAAAAAAATGAAAACTCAATTTTAAGGGAAATCTGCATTTTGCCATTATAGTCTATGGCATGTGATATCAAAGCAATACCAGGGAACAGTGGTTGTCAAGGGGGAAGGCTCTGTGTTAGTGCAGTAACTATGGACTAAGGCAGTGCAGAATGCAAATGAGGAGAAATTTACTGAATCACAAAAATCTTCTAAATGCCAAACTACACCTAACCGTGTAGGTATTATAGCATGATCATGTAACTAAGAGGAGCAACAGACATGAAAAGGATATGTGTCAGGCATGTTGTAAGCACATTGGAGCCCAATGGTGCAGACATAAGCTTAGCTAAGCACAGCTAAGCAAGGGGGATTGTCTGAGGCTGTATTGACTTATTCCATGAAATGAGGAGTGTGTTCACGTCCAGGGGAGGGCCATTTTTTCATGTTCACATTAGCTAAATGGGTTTGCATGAGACACACCTGGTCTAAAACAAAAAAAAAAAACAGAAATACCAGAGCTGTTTACATTTGGGCACCTGGTTTGGGCGGCTTGCCTCAGAGCTTATAAGGGGGGAAATGTGAAGGGAAAAAAAGGAAAATAGCAGAATAAAAGCAATCAAGAACAAATTACATAGCCAGCAGGTAGAATACATCATAGTCAGCCAATCATACAGGCAGCATCTGCAGCACGACAGTATAAACTATGAAAACACCTTACAGTCTGTTTTTTCCCACAAACTCTGCACCATTGACGTACACATGCAGGGGAATTTTAATTGGAAAAATTTTACAGGCTGCCATTGCTTTGATCAATCAGTATGTGCTAGAGGCTGAGGGCAGAGAGGATGATAATGCTGACAACTACCACAGACCGAGGAGGAGGAGAAGAGTGTTCAGACCCAGGGTAACTTACCAGGGGCTACATGATCTGGAGATAATAGAGCACTACAGGGTGGACAGGGACATACTTAAGCAACTCATCAAGCTTTGCCGGTCTCACCTCAGACCCAGAGCCAACACAGGGGAACCAACCCCAGTGGATACCAAGGTATGTGTAGCCTTAAGAATACTAGGTACAAGTACTTTCCAAAGACCTACTGGGGACATCATGGGGGTCTCACAGGCATCTGTATCCAAGGTACTTCACCACTTCCTGGATGCCATGCTACCACATGCCAGTGAGCACATTTACGTCCCCAACACCCGTGAAGAGAGGACCAGCAATATGCATTTCTTCCACTGTGTAGGAGAATACCCAGAAGTACTGGGTGCAATAAACTACATGCACACCTACATCAATGCACCACCCAGTGAACAGGGTAAGGTCTACATAAACCACAAGGGATTCCCCTCCATCAACTGGCAGGTCATGTGCAATGCCCAGGGCATTATCGTAAATGTGTGTGCTGGCAGCATCTGGCATTCATCACAGCTGTACCAGGCATTTGCCAGTGGGGGCATCCCCAATGGCCATCTGGTGGGGAATGTGGCTATCCATTGTAGCCCTGGATGATGACAGCCAACAGAAATGCACACACACCCACACAAGAATGCCATAATGAAGCACACACACAAACCAGGATCATTATAGAGCATGTGCTTAGGATGCACAAATCATAGTTCTGCTGCCTTGACATATCTGGTGGAGCCTTGCAGTACTCTCCAGCCACATGTGCACACATGTTCACAATATGTACCATGCTACACAATATGATCCTGCAGAAACAGCTGCAGCAGGAAGAGCACAGGGAAGGGCCACACAGCCCACCACCATTGCCAAGGTCCCCACAGGCATGGAGGGACTCAGAGGAGGAGGCCCCTGAGCCTGCTCTTGTAGGCAGATGGATGCGCAGGCCTTGGCAAAGAGGCAATGCATAGCACACACACTGACACTGTAGGGACCCCAGGGACTGACACCTCTCTCTGACTTGCACACACAGTAAAATGGATGACACACACATCACATTACCTGTAACTTACCATGTATAGGCAGTGTACTGTGTGCATCCAACATAAGCAGCCCTCAAGCACCATCCACACAAATGCCGCAAGCAAAAGGTAAGTCAGTCTCCTTAACAATAAATGAATGGACTAGTATGCTTTGTAGCATATCTATAGTAATGCTGCATCCATGCAAGGGAATGGAGTGGCCTGCTGGGGTAGCAGCTCACAACTAACAGCTATGTGGGACAGCAGGAAATATCTGACCAAAACTGGCCTCCACACAATATGCAGTAGTATCCAAGGTGGCAACTCCCACTGCAGTATATGTGTGGGGACAACTAACTGGGGGGTCATAGGTCACAGGCATGGCTGTCAGTGTGGTGGTCCCATACCCACTCCTCACACCCACACAGCAAGTCAGCTGTAGAAAACCACATTAAAATGTCTGGTAAAGGCATACAAATGGTGGCAATGTTAAATTACCCCCTACATACTCACACAGTGATAGCACAGCAGTTGCAGTAAGGCTATGAAGGTTAAGAAGTCTGAAACTCAAATGTATGCCAGTACAATCTGACCTGTGCTCTTTACTGATATACCTCTAATCCCCAAGCCAGGGCACAATAGTATGATAAATGGAACCAAAATGTAAAGCAAATATCAGCACAGTCTGTGCAAATGTGTACAGTTGGCAGGTGTGCCCCCCATATATCCACACAAATACAGTAACATGTATGTTTGCAGGGAAATAGCAGCATAGAATAAACGATCACAGATCCAACACCAACAATTTATTGCACACAAGTCCCTAGCGCCTCGGCCAAAACAAAAATATTTCGTAAATTTGAGAATGAATTACATTTATTAGATGGATGTAGTTGCCATCCTCCGCATCTTCTAAATTCATTACCTTATGGTGAATTTTTAAGAATAAATAGATTATATAAGAATAATAATGAAGTTAATGATGAGTTAGATAAAATAGCGTGTTTATACATTAGAAGGGGTTATGATGCTCATGAAGTAATGTCCTCATTAAATAGTATAAAAAGAATTAATCAAGATGTTAATAAAATACAGAAGTATAACAACAAAAAGAGAATATATACTCAGTCTTTGGGGGATGAATTAAAAAAGATTTTTATGGTTATAACTTATGATTTACTTTCCTTAGATATTAGTAATATGATGAAATACTATTGGAAATCATTATTTAAATATAAAGAGTTAATATCAATTTTTCCTATAAATATTACTTTCTCATATAGAAGAGGAGGAAATTTAAAAGATATGTTGGTCCATGCAGGTTTTTCCACCCCGAATTTGTGTCTCAATGTTAGTGTCCATGTTAAATCAAGGAGCACATATTCTTGTGGTAAATGTGTCTCTTTTAAGTACGTTTGTAATAGATTTAAATATATTAATGGAAAACAGTTTTATCCCATAGGGCATTATTCATGCAATACTGAAAGAATAATATATGCATTAAGGTGCCCTTGTAACATGTTTTATGTAGGGGAAAGTAAACGGGCTTTTAAAACGCGTCTGCAGGAACATTTAAGAAATATAAAACACAAGAAAATGGAAAGTCCCATTGCTACACATTTTAAAGAGTTTCATAATAGTGATGCCAATGGCTTACTAGCTACAGTTTTAAAGAGTTTAAGTATGCATGAAAATGAAGAAAAAGTTAAAAGTAAATTGTTATATAAAGAAACTGTTTTTATACTGAAATATGATACTATGGTGCCAAGGGGTATGAATTTAGAATGTAATTGGAGAGTTTTTAATAATTAATTGTTTAATTGATAATTAATTAATTTGATTACTTTATTTTATGCTGTATAAAAATGTTTGTCAGTTCATTGAAGTTATTCTCCTAGAAGGCGAAGGCCGAGGCGCTAGGGACTTGTGTGCAATAAATTGTTGGTGTTGGATCCGTGGTAGTTTATTTTATACTACTTTGCTTTCTTTGTTGGTTGTTAAATAGCAGCATAGCACACATTGGCAGGGCTGTGTCAATACACATGAAAACATGCATGTCCACAATATGCAGGGGTCAATGAGCTATGTGTATGTGTGACTAATACTCTCTGGATCTGGCCAGCACATTCTCCTGACAGTCATCTTATAGTGCCCTAGGTACAGCACTGTCTTTGACAGGGGCATATGCAGATAACTGCAGTGCCAACTGTTATGCATGTTAGTGATACCCACTGCTTTGCCATTGACATACCTGGAAGTCACAGTGCTATGTGGAATATACTACACATATTAGTGACATCTTCAAGGATGTGTAGCTGAGGTGCCAAGGCTTTTGTGAATATATGTGATTTTTGGTACTATTGCCAGTGGTTATTCTCAATAATCCTTTTTCTCATGTTTTCTTTTGCATATAATGGACATGCCTGCACAGTATAATGCACTCTGTACCCACACCCATAACTCACTACCTCTGACAGCAAGATGTCTGGACAAGGGCAGAAATAAAAGTGGAACAAAGGCACAATGCTAGACGTGTTGTAAATATCATCCTTGCATACTGAGAAAGTTAGTAGGGTGAGGGGTTTTCAGTAGCGGGAATTGTCTGAAGGTTACATAGTCTGAAACAGTAATGTTTTTCATTATTTTGTAACATCACTCTTCAATTATATGTAACTAACTTGACATAAAAACACAAGTTTACGTAGATAGGATGAAACCTCTAGCCAAACGCCTGGACAACCTGCCAAAAAATGTACAGGTGAGAGGTATGCCCACACAAGGATATGACATCTCAGATTAGAAAGATACCACACAAGCAGGAGATCCCCAGCCAGTATATCACCAGGTTGCTGGGCTGTTTACACAGCATGTCATTACTAAACTGGCTGTAGCCACACCTCACAAATGGCCTTGTTGGGCAAGAATGTACTTAGCTGGCCTCATAATATTGGTCTATGCATCATACAACTAGTATTCCTCTGGTAAAGCACTGTGATAATCTGAGGATGTCTGGCACTAGGTAATGACACAATACATTGAAGTGTCAGAGTACAGATATGTCAGAAAATATTAAACAAACCAAGTACCCTGAGGAAAGCCTGTGTACTCCTGACAGGTATGTCTGTAGCACACAAACTCTGGACTGTAGTACACCTATCTCTGGAATGGAGTCCCACTCTAACTATAGAAGGTCAGACTGGGCATGCTCCCACACTTAGAGAATCACAGAACATGTTGGAACCCACATCGGAATATATGACTGTATTCTGTATATATGTCTGTGCATACAGACAGCTATGTACACCTCTCCTATCCCCCCACATACACACACACACACACACACACACACACACACACACACACACACACACACACACACACACACACACACACACACACACACACACACCAGATTACCCTAAGCTAGCTGTAGGTGGCCCACATGTGATATATCTGCATCTATTGCATGAGATACACACACACACACATATATATGGGCAACAGATAATATATGTCAAGCATACACTCGCATAAATGAGATGAGGTGAGAGACGGACAATGATAGAGAGAAAGACACAGGGGGACACAGACAGAGTGAGTCACACACACGGATACCCTAAATGGCATACAGTGATGTCCTGCTGTGGATAGTGGCATACCAATGCACGAACCAAAAAAAAAAAAAAGACAAAAAGATAATGGCATACCAGTTGTAAACATTTGCACATGCCAGCATAAAAGGTGAGCCCCACTGTGTAACGGTACTGAGGTTGGGTTTATAATATCACATCACCTGCCTGTGTGTGTGTGTGTGTGTGTGTGTGTGTGTGTGTGTGTGTGTGTGTGTGTGTGTGTGTGTGTGCGCGCGCGTAGGTCTAAGTATTAGGAGACTGTTCCCACTCAGTACACTTCACATTGCCCTACTTCACAAGATCTGATGCTGTCATTCACCTTAGAAGTACCATTGTACACCGATTACCACTTTAAGTTCTGTAGCATGTGCAATAACTGTTAAACACTGTAGTACAAATAACTAGATATGTAGGGATTCTAATCTCAATACTGGCAAGTGTGTGTGTGTGTGTGTGTGTGTGTGTGTGTGTGTGTGTGTGTGTGTGTGTGTGTGTGTGTGTGTGTGTGTGTTACAGCTGTGTATACAAGAGTGAGGGAGTGTGTGTTTGTAGGTGAAACAGTTTTAAGCCATTCCCACGCACACTTCCCAGTGCCCCACTTTATCAGTCCAGCTGATGTTATTCCCCTTATCAGCACCTTTGGCCAGTTATCAACCCAGTAAGCTCCATAGCAGATGTGATAACTGTGTAACACTATAGTACAAATCACTAGCTAGGCAGGGGTTCTCATCTTACATCTGTAAAATGTGTGTGTGGTAGTATACGTGTGTGTGTATGCTTATAAGAAGAAGTATTTTTATAAGTCTCCCACTCAGTGCCCTACTTTTAGTCCTGCTGATGTCATTCCCCTTATCAGTACCGTTGGGCAATTGCCAGCCCAGTAAGCTCTGTAGCACGTGTGATAACTGTGTAACACTATAGTACAAATAACTACATAGGCAGCGATTCTACTCTCAGATCAGGCAAATGTGTGTGTGGGTGTATAGGTTCATAGGTAGGTACTAGGCTATCACCCCAAGAGTGCATGTAAGCCAAGCCAACAAGGTTACCTGGCTTTTGCCACCCAAGAAAGTTATTTTCCTGTGCCCCTGTTGAGCAGAGCCACAGAAGTGAACCCCAGGGTGAATTTCCTATTTCCCATCCAATCATCAAAATTTTTCTTGAAGAGTGCTAATGAGGAGCTCTGCTTGACACAGATAGGTAGCTTGTTCCAGAGTATAGGAGGTCTCTCGGACAGGAATCTATCCTTCCAGTATGCTCTGTTTATTGTGGTGACAAGATTTAGGTCCATAGAGCGTGTATCTCTGAGGGATTGGAAATCTTTAAGGTACGGAGATATATATGTAGATATATGTATACACACACACACACACACACACACACACACACACACACACACACACACACACACACACACACACAGATACTTGTCAGGAATGAGATTCAAACCCCTACCTGTGTAGTTATTGCTACTGCATTGTTCCGCATTTATCTCACGCTCCACAGAGATTATATAAGTGTGTATGTTTGTAGGAAGAATTATCTTGATAAGTTTCCCACCTACTTTATCACTCCTACTGATTTCATTCCCCTTATCAGAACTTTTGGCCAGTTGTCAGCCCAATAGGCTTTGTAGCACATGCGATAACTGCGTGATACTATAGTACAAATAACTACATAGACAGGTGTTCTACTCTCAGATCTGACAAATGTGTATGTGGGTATATAAGTGTGTGTGTATGTTTGTAGGAAGAAGTATTTTGATAAGTTTCCCACTCACTGCCCTACTTTATCAGTCATGCTGATGTCCTTCCCCTTATAGGTTCATAGGTGTGTACTAGGCTAATTGCCCTGGGGCCTTTACAAGCCGAGCCCATAGAAGTGCCCTGCCATTGTGCCACCCAATGTTAGTTCCCAGTGCCTCTATCCAATAGATCTACTGGAGTGATCCCTGGGTAAACTTTCTATTACCCATCCACTCAAGATTTCTCTACAACAGGGTCAGCTAGGTGCTCTGCTTGACATGTATGAGAAGTCTATTCCACGGCATGTGCAGCCTCTGGGTGAGGAACCTGTCACCCCAGCATGTTGTGTTATTGTGGTAATGAGGTTGAGGTCTCTGCAGTGTGTGGTGCTGAGAGACTGGGATTTCTTTAGATGTAGCATTTCTAAAAGAGCTGGGTCAGACATGACTTTGTAAGTCAAGCAGAGACTGCCTCTAAGTAGGTGATATGAGATAGAGAATAGCTGCAGTCTTGTGAGTCTGTCTGTGTAGGACATGTGTTTAATGCCTAGGATTCTCTTTGTGAGGTACTTCTGTGGCCTCTCCAGCTGTTGCAGGTGTCTAGTGGGGTACATGCCAAATAGGCCATTATACTTGATGACTGATCTAATGAGGGAAGAGTAGACAGAGACGATGACCTATTTCTTCCTGGATACAAAACCCTTGGTAAAGAGATGTGCCACATAGGACTTCCTCACCACAGTGGCAATGTGGTGGTTGAAGGAGAGGTTGCTGTCAACCTGTGTCCCCAGATCTCTTATAATGCCTACAGTGTTAAGTGGGCTCCCATTGATGTGGTACTTAGTGGGAACTAAGTTTTTACCAAAGGGCATGATGATGCATTTTGTGATGTTAAGCTTCAGTCCATGGTTTCCACACCAGTCATTGGTCTCAGTGAGGCCTTTCTGTAGGATGTCTGCATCACTTATGGAGTTAATGATGGCTCCCAGCTTGCAGTTATCTGTGAACTTGGTCAGTCAGAGTTCCTTTGTGTAGGCTTGGCCTCCCAAGAAGTAGATACTGAAGAGGAGAGTACTCAGGAGTGATCCCTGTGGGACTCCACTTGTGACTGGTTGGCAGTCTGACTTGGAGTTTGCTACTTTCACACTGTATGTTCTATCTGTGAGCCAATTTGCAACCCATCTACTGATATAGGTGTTGATGACTAGTATTGTGGGTTCATAAATAATTCCTGAATGAGGAATGGTATCAAAAGCCTTGGCCAGATCGATGTAGACTGTATGCAGTGGCTTACCATCATACACAGCCCTGGTGACTGACCCAAAGCAGTCAACCAGGTTGAGCAGACATGATCTCCCTTTCACAAAGCCAAACTGAGCGGGGTCCAGACTTAGGAGATTACCTATATCTTTGTTGCTCATGTCCCCTGATGATGTGCTACATAGCTATACATATCAGACTTGTCAGGCTAATAGGCTGATAATTCACAGGATCTGTAGTTGCTACCCCTTTATGGAGGGGGATGACTGTAGCAGCACACCATTTGGGAGGGACAAAGCCTGAGGTGAGGCTTTGACTGAACAGGGCACACAGATGTGGTGCCAGGTCTCTTTGTAGTTCATGAAAAACACAGCCAGGGATAGTTTTAGGTCCCATGGAAGCTGTATTCTTGCCTATGCACAATGCAGGTTTAACCTGGGCTGCAGTAATGCTGGGCGCCTGACATTCTTCTGACATTGTGATTGTTCCCTTGTGGGGGGAGAGAGGGGTAAAACTGGCACTGAAGAATGTTGGCAATATCTGTTGGCTCAGTATAGGAGGTAACATTGTGCAGTAACTCAGAGCATGTCTGGGTATTGCTGTGAAGGTTCTTGATATAACTATCAAATACTTTGTGATTGTTGTCAGTGTCTGCTGCAATCCAGCCATCATAGCTGGCTTTAGATGATTTCCTGAGGTATCTCAAGTTGTTGAGGCTAATAAGTGAGTTTTTCCAATCTTGGGACTCCACCTTTTTTCTGAAACAGTTTCTTCCTTCTGTTGAACAGTTTATTAATGGCAGGGGATGACCAGATTGGTCCCCATTGTTTGGAGGTGAGCATCTTGGTTCTGTTGGGTATGGCTAGTTCCATGCATTTATGTGCATGTTTGTACAGTGCATTTGTGTATGAGTTGGCAGTCATGCAGCTATTTCCTATTGGCATGGGTGCTGTGAAGTTAGCCACCTCTGTTTTTGGAAGTCCAAAGTCAGCTTTGGAGAAGTTTTTCAAGGTGCTTACCTTTGTGGGGGGTGTGGGTGAGATGTGGATTTCCATGGTGATTACTTTATGGCTAGATCTGACCAGGTAAAGATTGACTACTGTTGTTGTGGAACGGTCCAATATGTTAGTAGTCAATACAGTTCAAGGATGTTGCTTCCTCTACTGCGGGCCATGATGAGCTGGTCCAGGGCATTGGAACTGATGAATTCCAGGAAGCGTTGGGACAGTGTATTGGTGCTTGAGTACTTTTCCCAGTTGACGGAGAGGTAGTTGAAGTCTCCTAGTGTGAGAGTGTTGGGGTAGACCTTGATAGATTCCAGGATGTTGAGGAATTTGGATTGAGAGTCTAGGGACAAGGATGGGGACTTATAGCAGGCTATGACCTGGATTCAGCTATTACCCAATATCAGTTGTACCTGAAGTATCTCAAATGCATTATGCTGGGATACTAGTCTGGAGGTGTGTATATCCTTTATGAATATGGCAACACCACCACCTTTGGAACTATGGTCCATGTTTTGCAGCTGACATGTGTGGAATGAGTTATAGCCTGGTAGTGCAGGGGTGCTGTCTGCTGCTGTAAACAAGGTCTCCGTTGCAGCACAAATGTCAATGTTCTCCATTTTGAGGATTACTTTGAGCGACTGCGTCTTGAAATTTAGATGTCTAGTGCTGAGCAGCATGACCCTCAGATTGCATTTATTTAGCTGTTATGGTGACAATTTAATTTGGAACACCACCTAAAAAGGCACTATGGAAGTAGCAAGAGACTTAGCCAGTACCTGGAAACCCAGGGGTGACAAATGCAGGCCATCTCTGGCAAGGCATAGCGGTCTATCAATCATGTCATCCCAAGCAGACAGATACTTGATCCCCTGAGAATGTCACCAGACACTTAAGCCAATTATTTAAGCCAATCATCTATTGTTTGTACTACAGTATCATTCTGGGTGACAGTAGTATACTGCTCAAGGCTACTGTCATACCTGCCTGGCCCACATAATCTGAGAGCTCCACCGTGTCTCTTTTCATGTAGTCCAGGGAGGTGCATCTCAGGTCATTCACACCCACATGGACAATGACAGAGTGATACTTGTAGCTGTTGATAGGATGTGTTGTGTGTTGGATTCTGGCACTTGATAGACAGCTGAGTGTTACCTTCTCCATATTCAACCTAGTGAGAGGGACATCTGTGTGCCTCACTATTGAGTCACCTATGATTACTGTATTGGGCAAGGTGGTTAGCCTTAGGGCTTAGGTTGGGGGGCACACTGTGTAGGTGAGACATGTGTCCTGTGTTTTGTGCTGTGTTGTGGTCGAGTGGGTGTCTGCTTGGTGATCTCTGCTGTTTGGGTAAATGTCTATTGAGTGCCTCTGTGAAGATGAGTGTGTGTTTTTTGTTTGTATGTCAGAGCTGTGATAGTGGGTGTTCTAGAGGGCTATGTGTTCCATGTGGTATGGTGCAGGTGTTGACCATCTCCTCTTGACCAGCTAGTCCAGTCTTCACTGGAGAGTGCATATCTTCCAATTTGGTGATATATGGGTATCTCTCACAAGTCTGAGTGTTGGGAGTTTAGAAGAGAGGGTTGTTTGTGTACATGAGGCAGTTGCAACAGTGCCTCAGAATGCCTATGTGCACCAGGTTAATGGGTGAAAGCACAAAGAACTGCACTTTAACCATGCCAGGAGGGGTGGTCATAACTGCTAAGTACTGGAGCTAATTCCATGAGGAATGACTACTGTTGATGGCTCCACAGTGTGCCAGAATAATTGATAAAAAAACCTGTTAAAGTGCAAAGCTATTAGGCTATTTGAAGTGCAAGAGAGAAATAACTAGTAAGATCTAAGGGAGAAACTGAATGCAGACTTTCTGGCACCTGCAATAGTTTACCTCAGCTGTGCAGTTATCAGCACCTTTGGCCAGTTATCAGTCCATTAAGCTCTGTAGTGTATGCTATAACTGTGTAACACTATAGTACAAATAACTAGATAGGCAGGGGTTCTGTTCTCAGATCCAGCATGTGTGTGAGTGTGTATGTTTGTAGGAAGTAGTATTTTGATAAGTTTCCCACCCACTGCCCTACTTTATCAGTCATGCTGATGTCATTTCCCTTATCAGCACCTTTGGCCAATTGTCAGCCCAGTAAGCCCTGTAGCATATGATATACCTGTGTAACACTATAGTACAAATAACTAGATAGGCAGGGGTTCTAATCTCAATACTGGCAAGTAAGTGTGTGTCTGTGTGTTTATGTGAGAATCATATACAGTGTGGGTTATACCATTTTGAGTTGTGTACCACCCTGTACACTTGCCATCACCCTACTTTACTAGGCCTGTTGGTGTCATTCACCTTAGAAGTACCTTGGGACTAGGTGAAATCAAATAAGCTCTATGGGGTATCTGGTAACTGCATAACACTGTACTAATAACTACATATGTGGGGGTTCTACTCTCAATACTGGCAATTGTTTGGGTGAAGGTCATATCCTGTTTGGCTTATACCATTTTGATGTGTGTACAATCCACACCTGTTTACCACCTCCAGAAGGCATTACTTTATATAGCATGGTAACGGCACTTGCCTCACATGCAGCATGTTAAACCATTGTACAGGCCATACCAGTCCTCTGTACAGATGTATATGGAATATCCAAATGTTTGCAACCTATATGTGGTCTGTGTCCCTTAACAATGCCCATGTATGTGATATTGTAGCCAACTTGGCCACAGTAAGTGTAGAGGCATACATACCAGTATCAGATATCATACCTGACTGAAACATCATGCTGATACAATGTCTGCTACCCTATCACTTGTCCAGGCTTGTAGGAGCAATACATGACTCCAGATGCTATTTCTGGTGGGTTATCTCACCATCCATGAAGGCATTCACAACGTTACGTGGTGTAAGAATTAGTGGGTTATGTCCCATACATATAATCTATGTGGGGCATGTCATGTATATGTAGTACTACAGTACATGAAAGTGGATATGTAGGTTAACTAATCTGTCTATTGCCAACTGTGTTTGTGTTACTGTATGCACATCTTCTGTGTCAGTCCTTACTGTGTGTATGCAAAGGATATACCATTTTGTCTCCCTGTTCCACCCTGTGAACTCAGGAATAAATACCAAAACCTGTCATACACAGTATCATGCATCCCTCACCAACTGCATCAGGGTTGAGTGTATGGGAAAGAAATGGCAGGGCCACAGGTATTTGACAGGTGAACCTGTTGCAGCTCAATTACTATGTATGAGCCTGTGGTACTACACAACACTACAGTGACATGTCTGAGGTGACATGTCTGAACACAGGGTATGTGTAGCAGGGTATGCAAGTCTGACAAGAGTGTCCCTCATGCACTGTTGCATGCATACACACCTGGTGCATATACATATAAAGCTGTACCTTGCCCATGACACAGTCGGTGTATTCCTACTCTGCCATACTCCCTCTTGGTAATGTCTGCAGGGCCACAGCCTGCAGGCACACAGACACTTAGAACACAAACAGAATACAGTCAGTGGTACTAATGGCAATAATGCATCCTGGCTAATAAGGTACATACACCTGTATGCATGCCCATAACAAATGCAAGCAGACAGCACCTTACACAGTATTACATAGCTAAACTGTACTATATTCACCCTGTGCATCAGATCCATATTATCATGTCCCTTCATTAATGGTATGGATGACAGAAATTTGGCACACGTATCATCATATGCACAGGGTGTGGTGTGGGCTTGCCAGAGGCCTAGACTGGGCCATACAATTGACATAATTTGTGTGTGCTTGGAGGGATATCCAATAGATGGGCTGTGCAGAGGTGCTGTGTGTATGTCTGGAGATGACCTGCCTGTGATACAGATGTGTGTGTGTGTGTGTATGTATGCACACAGTCATGCCATGTGGCTGCTCTACACAGGGGTATGTTGGACAGCTGTGGACCGTACATGGCAGGGTGTCCAGTTCACCATCTCTGGCCCCAAACATGGGAAGTGGTCCTGCCAGGGGTGTCACTGGTGCCACCAGGCCCAAGGCCAGATGCAGTACTGCTTCTTGTTGGTGACTGCTGTCTGCTATATCCATGTCCCTGATGGGACCAGCAAAGACCAAGTGCCCATGGCCTGCTCTGGTGTGATGTGGACAGCAACCCTCCTTCAGTAGTGCTGGTGTCACTGCCACTACGGGAGTTTGAAGGCCATTGGCCCCGTACACTCTCAGCTGTTGTTGGTATTGACCTATGCCCATGTGGCCGATACCCATCTCCCATCTCCCATCACATGCTCTAGCATAGACATGCCATGATAAAGGATTGCCAAGGTCTCACCCCACTGTTTATTCATAACCTCAGTATTTTGACTTGTGGTCTCAACAAGGTCATGTATGTCATCATGTAAATCAGGAAGAGTTGCATCCACCACCCTGAGTATTTGTCTGGTGTTGCATTCACTATGTGCCTGTGCATCCATGACAGCCCAAAACATGCATCTGGTGACGCCTGCTGTGGCACTTGTGACAGCATTTTGATAAGCAGCAGTCCTCCTGAGAACACCACTGCCCATCTACCTGTGTGGGACCTCACCTGCACTCTGGCTATGGCCACTGTCTACATTCACACCTGCCATAGTCACCACACTAGCCTGTTCCATGCCACCACCTGCCAACTGTCCATCATCTGTGGCCAGTAGTGATGGTATGTGTGGGCATTGTCACTGTGTGTGGGGATGGTGTGGACAACAGTGGGACGCCAACCAATGGCACAGATTCAGCCCCTGACAACCCCACCTGTACCACACAATTCCTATCATCATTGTCAGAGTCCGCAGGGATGATGACATCAGTTTCCCAGTGGGACGGACCCCGAACACCATCGCCACCTGTGAGGGGAAGACAACATATGTACATTAATACCTGCAGTTTAAGGTTCGCTGGTACACACTCGCACACATACACACACACACACACACACACACACACACACACACACACACACACACACACACACACACACACACACACACACACACACACACACACACACACACACACACACACACACACACACACAAATACACACAGACACAGACACTTACAGGTCAGGTGGCACAAATCTGTAAACAGACCTCACATTACCCAAATGGTGACATGTATGACACACGGCCCTCAACATCATGCATTGCAGCCAGTTTTACTCCATGTAACTAATAATATAGAGTTCTGGGATATGAGAGTAGTGCTAGTAGGTGATGACCCTTCCCCAGCACAGACTGCACCAATGTACACATCATTGCAGTTCACCTGTATAGCACAGTGGCAACTACTACAGAACATACATCACAACTGTACAGATCTTTGCAGAATGTGTAGATGTCTGTCTCATATGTTTGCTCTGTTTCTCATAATCCCTGTGTTTGTCTGATTCATAACTGGGATGATCTGAGGAGTGACGTCACTAATTAATGACATACATTTGAATTTCAAACCTCTAAACCAGCAGTAAATGTATGGTCACACAAATCCTGTGACACCACCAATCTTCTAAGCTTACAGTGGATATGATAAGTGTACACACCCCTGTTAACATGCCGTGTTCTTGTAATATATAAAATGAGACCACAGTAATGCATTCAAAAATATTACCCACCTTTCATGTGACATATGACCTGTGCAATCCAGTGGATAAACAAACAAATGTGTTACGTGTAGAATATAATGAATGAAATATGTACTATATGGTGGTTGCATAAGTGTGCACACCCTTAAAATGATACTTTGCTGAAGCACCTTGTAAGTGACTTACAGCATTCACTCTTCTTAGGAAGGTGTCTATCAGCATGGCACATCTTGACTTGGCATTATTTGGCCACTCTTCCTTGTAAAGTTCTACCAACTGTATCAGATTGCAAGGGCACTTTGTGTGCACAGCCCTCTTCAGGTCACACTAGGGTTTTTCTATCTGGTTGAGGTCTAGGCTCTGGCTGGGCCAATCCATAACCATGAGTGTGTTCAGATGGAGCCATTCTTAGGTAGCTTTGGATGTATGCTCTTGGTCTTTGTCATGCTGAAGGTTGACACCCCTCCCCAGCCTCACCATTCTTGCAGATGCCTGATGGATTTGGGCCAGACATGAGTGTTATTTGGAACTGTTCAGAATTCCAACCACCATGACTACTGGCCCAGTTCTAGCTTTGGAACAGCATCCCCACAGCAGGCCAATGTCATCAGCATGATTCACCATGGGGATAGTACTCTTCAGGTGAAGAGTGGGATTGCTTGTGCATCACACATACCTTTTGGTATTGTGGCTGTGAGGTCAATCCATAGACTCATTACACCATAACACATTTTCACGCATGGCTTTGGGAGACTTGATGTGCTGTATTGCAAATTGTATCCACCCCTCTATGTTTTTGGTGTGGGGAAATGCTTCCATTTTCTGACTCTACTCCATAGGCCAGACTTATGCAAAATATGGGAGATTGTTCTCGAATGTAGTACACAAGACCAGTACTTGCAAGAATTTCCTGCAACTCCCTCAGGGTTGCTGTATGTCTCCTGGCAGCCTCCCTGTCTAGGTTTTGACATGTCTTTTCATCAGTTTTGGAGGGACACCAGGTTCTTTTCAACAGCACTGTTGCCCCATATTCAATCCACCTTTTAATGACTGTCTCCACTGTGTTTCATGGTGTATGCAATGCTGTGGTACTGGTGTTGTACCTTACTCCTGACTGATACCTTTCAAATATGAGATCCCTTTGCTGCTTTGTAAGCTGTCTGCAAGTTATAGCTGTTGCCTTTGTAGGCAGCTGATAAAATGTCATGAATATCCTACTTGGACAGCAGACTGTTATTTGGTGTTACTCAGAGTGCCTTTACTTGATGGCAGGTGTGTACCCAACAAGACTAAACACTGTCAGTATATCACAAGCTTTTGCAATAAAATATTATTTGAAGGGTGTTCACACATATGCATCCAGGTTATTGTGAGGTTTGTAGATTCCATATTTGGTGCCCAACAGATTAGTTGGTTTTACAAGTGAATTGTTCATGTTATAGGTTACATTAAAGGTTGGAAAAGTTGTGGACTGACATATTGTGGTCTCAATTTGTATATATCACAAACACCTGGCATCTTAACAGGGATGTATACACTGCTTATATCCCCTGTATAAGAGTAATGTTTCACACATGTCCCTATCTTACGCCGTTTGTCCCCCCCATTTTGTCAGTCTATGTCCAGAAGTCTTGCACTGACAGGTTGTGAGGTATGCTACAGGAAGGTTACACTCTTCAGATTGGCCCCTGTGGTGACCACTGTGATGCAATGCAGTTAACTCCACCACTAGTGAACATGCACATAAATAAATATGGCTATGAGTAACAGTTGTGTGCATGGAAAACTGCATGTCCTTCACATGGCTGGGTTATTGGCAAACCACAACAGAACAATTCCATACTCACCAGATTCAGACTGCTGTCCCACGTGCAGACTGGAGGGACCTAGGTAGTTGTGGGAGACAGGTTTTGTCAGCAGACTCACATGTGGCATTGGTACAGGATGGATGCAGCATGTCTGCACATTTACAGTACTACCCCCAATACTACACAATCTGCTCTCCTTCACCATAGATGTGCACTTCTGTGCATTAGAAAACCCCATCCACAACTGTAATCTGACCATACACATGCATGTAGATACTCTGCAGATACAAGTATGTCTGCTACACTAGTCTAGTAATCTCCACTGGGGGCCTTACCTGCATGCTCCTCATCCATTGCCCCTGATGTTATACTGGGGTGGGTGCCCCAAGGTTGGAGAGGAGCTCCTCAGTGGTTGTTAGCGGGGCCTGCATGGCTGGGCCCCCACCTGTAGGTATGCAGTCCATGGCCATGGCAGCAGCCCTTTGCCAGGCATGGCATATGAGGTCAGTTGCATGATGCCACACCTTTTTGTATGTATGTGAGTGCAGGCCAACATCATTTAGCCTGTGAACAAGGTCATCCCACAGGCAGTCCTCTCCCACAGATGTTGCTGACTCCGGCCAAACATTATGGCATGGTTCTGTAGTATGGCTTCTATAATTAGATTTGTCTCAGCCCCTGAGAAAGTTGACTTTCTCTGATGCGACATTACACCTGGAAGACATAAACATGGAAACACATCACAGGACCTCATACATTTGGCAAAAGTATGTATAGAACCTCCACATTTACATTGAATACCAGTAGCCACTACTCACAACCAAACCATACCATACCCCTGTAATCTATAAGCACAGTATCAGCTTGCATTGCACTCCTGGTCTTAATGTGTCATATTCCCCCCAATGAGGGCCAGTTAATTGCATATTTCTCTATTCCTCATTCATGTCTGTGTAGAGGGATGACATTGGCCATCTTCCATGCAGAAGGGATGTGGATGGTGCCGAGGCTTGGTGTGACTACAGTGTGTAATGGAGCTGGGAGCACATGCCTGAGTTCATGTAGGATGTGGACAGGGATGTTATCAGGTCCCATGGATACGTTTGTTGCCTTTCAGTAGGCAATATGTGCCTGCTCACTGGTGATGAGGGGAGAGGTGCGGGTGCTGTGCATATCCACCTAAAGTGATGCTGAGCCAGGGGGGTGATGTTTACCCTAAACCTATCTGCAGCAGGTTGGCTATAGCTATGTTGTGTGTGTATGTGGCCTGATTGACAGCCATTACAGGGTGGGTTGGTTTGTTGCCTCTCAGATTGCAGACATATGTAAAGATGGTCTTGTGATTGGCCTTGGTGGATGTGTCCAATTTGTACTCATAGTTAGCCTTACAGTAATTCACCTGTGACTTTATTGTTCAGACAAAGGCTGACTTGATGCCAAGTTGGTGCCTGCTCCTACTTTGCCCTATACAGCCAATATAGGGACCAAGTCTGTGGTTTGTGTATTGCTACTGTCCAGCAAAGGGGATTACTCTACTTTGGTCAAGGCAGGTTTGACAAGTTAGGAATTGCTGAGTCCATACAGCTATGTATGTGTTCATATAGCTGTTTGTAGTAGGCATGGACACAAAGTCATAACACAGTTGGACACCTCTCCAATTTCAAATTGATAATCATGCTTATTGTAGTATCTATGGCCATATCAGGGCAATGCAACAACCAGTCGCTGTAGAAATGTCACTCTGTTGGATGCATAGTTACTAAGATTACACAAGTGTACAACATGTACAGATTATTTAACTGACATTTTACATCCCATGTCTGTTGTTATGAGGCGGCCAGATACACCTACTCATACTGACATGTGCACAGGTAATACCTGATATACATTTCTGTTCTATGTCAGTATGGCACATTGCATTCACACTCTTGCTGCCCAGTCATCCCTTTCAACCCATTAGTGCAGGAAATCTGTAGGACATCACACATACATGGAGGGCAATGGGACAACATTAGTGACACTGTCTTAATATTGCTGTAACACACTTGAATCATTCGATAGCACAGTAGCCTTTGCATTGACAGACATACCCTGGAGGATGTCCAACACTCATATGGCAGGAAGAGAGGAGAAAGGCTAGGAGTTTGGTAGTGAGGGTAAGAAATTTTAATCTTGGCAATATGACTGGTATTGGGACAGAGCTAGCAGATATGATGGTCAGAGGAAGGTTGATATATTGTGTGTGCAAGAGACCAGATGAAAGGCGAATATGGCTAGGTGCATCGGAGGTAGGTCACAAGTGTTCTATCATGATGTGGATGGGAGGAGAAAGGGGGTAGGGGTTATCCTGAAGGAAAAGTATGCCAAGAGTGTTTTTGGAGGATGAAATGAATGTTTGATAGAGTCATGTTTATGAAGCTGTAAAATTGATGGTGTAATGATGAATGTTGTTAGTGCATATGCTACACAAGTTGGTTATGCGATGGATGAGAATGTGAAATGTGAAGTCAGTTGGATGACATGGTGATGACTGTACCCAAGGGTGAGAGAGTGGTGATTGCAGCAGATTTCAATGGGAATGTTGGTCAAGAGAACAGAGGGGATGAGGAAATGATGGGTATATATGGTGTTAAACAAATGAATGCAGATGGTGAGATGGTAGTGGATTCTGCAAAAAGGATGGACATGGCTGTGTTGAATACATACTATAACAAGAGGGAGGAGCATAGGGTGACATACAAAAGTGGAGGAAGATGCACACAGGTGGAATATATCCAATGTAGGAGGGCCAGTTTGAAGGAGATTGGCAGTGGTGGTTGGTGACTTCAGATCAAAGGGTGGCTGCAGGAAACAGCTGAATTGGTGGAAGCCAATGGAAAGGGGTGTGGCCAACTAGAAAATGGTGGAGCTATACTCAAAACCACAAAACTGGGACTTTAAATATGCTGCCAGGGTGCCAAACCATCATTATGAGAGTCCAATCAAAACAAAATGAACTGGAGAAGAAAAAATATATATATTTCAATACATTGGCTACATGGCAGCTTACTTGATATCTACATGGAAACAAAAAGGTTTTGAGGCATGAAAAAAATAAATTATTTTTTTAAATACATTACTGGAATGCCAGTCAAAATCAAGTATAAAAAAACAAACAGCACTCAACTGAAACTACTTCTCCTTGCACTGCAGTTCTAATTATAATTTATATTCAGCTTTATAAATGTACCAAGTAACATGCTGAAAGTAACAATCTTTGTGACACCCCCACTTGAAAAATGTTTTTTATCCAAAAAAGACCTGCTGCCTGACAAGAACTATCTACTTGTTTCATGGAGAAAACATGATCAAAGTAAAAAATGAACAGCAAACAAGAAAGCTCAAAATAAATTGCTTAAAGGATTACTGCACAGGTTATGGACCACACATGCTAGATCGCCATTCTGTTTACTTTACGGGTAAAGCCTGCAAAGATGACTGCAAATCTCCAACAAATGTAATGAGCTTCTGAAAATACTGTAACCCTGTCCTTTATTAAAAATACTGTCACATGAATTTCAATACCTAAGGCTTATAAGTTATCTAGTTATGTAAACATCCCCTGCATGACAACAACAAAAATGCTTTCAATGTTGATGATTCTTTAACTGTATGCTTATTAAAGCTTACTTGAATCTTACAATATCAGATAAGCTTACCTGATGGTCATTAAAGCATTGCTACTTAAACAAAGAGTAACAGGCACTGCAACAACATGCATTTTCTGAATAATAAGCATAAATCAACAGTATAAAAATATGACAGAAAACCATAACACTCTGCAAAATCAAGGACAGATGAAAAGCCACTGTAGTACTTGTGTCTACTTTGGATGGGGAGATACTCTGCACACTTACACTGCATAACTGCTCCTTGCATTGTTTGGACACATCCAGGGTCACTATATGGGGGAGTGGGATACAAGTATGTCACAATTTGAACTGCCTCTGGCTGATTGTGATGGCCCGGACTGACACATTTGTCATACCTCTCAACCTCAGAACAAGAAATCTGGAAAAAGCCATAAACAGAATTGGGACAAAGGCCCAAAAATAAGGACAATTTTTTTAAATATTGCTCTTATAAACTTAGAAAGATAATTGAATAGTAGGTCTTGCATTTGTATGAATTTTCTGAAGGGTATGAAATCTCAAATGTCTGTCATTATTTTCTAACTTCAGTCTTTAATGATTTGCCACTAATTTTCCAGAACACCACAATTTTATGAAAAATGGACCAAAAATCTGATGCAAAAATATAAAATAGCCACACAATACAGCTGGGAACCTGTCAAAAAAGGGACACTTTTTTAATATTAGTACTGTTAAGTTGAACAGCTGACAAAATAAGAGAATCTGCATGCATTTCTGAAATAAAAGTAATCTGTAACTGATCATTACAATTATTTATTAATTTTAAACCCTCCACATTTCTTCCAAAATTGCCATTTTGCAGAGGGATTAGGGGGGAGCAACATTTTGAGCTAAAATCAGAGACAGTTGAGAGGTGTGTTTATACCTAATTCTATAAATGAATTTATTTTCATGTACCTCACAACCTCTTAATGCAGGAAATCTGGTCAAGGCCAAATATATTGGGGGAACAAACAAACAGTACTAAGAATTGCTCTTGTATAAACTTGGACATTTGATAGACTAATAGGTCTTGCTTTTGCAGGCATTTTTCTGAAGGATATGAAGTCTGAAACAATGTCTGTCATTATTTAGTGACTTCATTCCTAAATGATTTGCTAGAAAACCACAAATTTTATTAGGAGCAAACCAAAAATATGAAGTAAAAATCTATTCATTCCGCAGAAATCTGGACAGTTGAGAGGTATAGTTCAGCTGGGAGAATTGTGCGGCAAAAATCCTACATGACGGACTTAGCTCCCTAGGTGTGGACAATAAGTACCACCCCAAATAAAAAGAAGATCTAAGAGAAGTGATTGCTTCAATATGGATTCATCACTTTCAGTAGCATTCAGATTCAATCAGTGAAAATATTCAGTAACAAAAAAAGTTTATGCTTGTAGACAGTTGATTTAACTGGTTCCTAGTCTAACACATCCAACCTAGAACTGGGAGGGGGTGTACCTGAGCTGATCAGATAATAAATAAACACCTTCCTGATTGTATTAAACTATATTCCTTGCATAATACAGTGCAGTTGTTAGAGGGCATTTTAAATGTATTTTTTTGAACATTTTTCCAGTAAGCAATGAAACAAAATGCATGCACCAATAACGACAATACTGCCCAATTCAGAACATTTCCATCATAAAAGTCTATTCAAACTTCTGCAATCTACCAGTATAAGTAAACATGCACAATCTCTACAAAAGTAAAAGTCATCTAAATAATTCCACATTAAAGAGATTTGTTAATAATGAAGAGGTTGCTACTAGCAAACAACTTTATATTTCATTGTTTCATCTACAAATAAAGTGCCTGTTGCCCTTGAGGAATAAATTGCCTATGTTACATTAAAAAAATGATAAGCTAGTAATATTGCAAATCGGAATGGATGGCAAACTGATAACAGGTTCATAGTTACTAGGTATCTATGCCAAAGAGGACATTTTCAGAATTGCAACACCCACCCTCTTAAAAAGCACAACACAATACAGTATCAGCAATACATCTACATATTGTGGAAATAGAACCCACAGCCTTCTGCATCAAAAACAACAATTCATCCTGTTATGCTATTAACAATGCAATCAGCCTCACCATAAGCAACACTAAACTTCTGTTCTCCTGAAGCTGTCAGCTCCTTATAAAAAGCCACTCGACACTCAACTGTATCTCTCAATTTTGCAGCACAAGAAATCTGGAAAAAGTCAACATTTTTTGGGGTGGACAAAAGCCCAAAAACCAGGGACACATTTAAACATTGCTTGTATAATCTAGGAAAGTTGCTAGAATACAATGCTGTGCTATCACCATACATTTCACTGCCAAGTATTGAGCCCAGGACCCTGTGCACTACAGTCAGAGCAACATACCACTATGCCAAATCAGCTGTTTTGTGAAAGGCAAGAAGACTGAAACTTAAATGGCTATCATTTAGTGAATTCAGTTATCACCATAGCTCTCAACCACTTAGCACACTATACCTGGACAAAGCCAATAATGGGGGAATACAGCCCCTAAACATATTCAGTAAATGCAGTTCTCACCACAGCTCTCAACCTCTTAGCATAAAAAACCTGGACAAAGCCAATAATGGGGCAATATAGCCCCCAAAATAGGGACAAATTTGAAATATTGATCTTATAAACCTAGAAAATTGCTAGAATAAAAGGTTTTATGATACCATGCATTTTCTGAACAATATGAAGTCTGAAATTCAAATGCATGTCATTATTTAGTGAATTCAATCTTTCACTGATTACAAAAATCCAGAAAACCACAGATTTTATGAGGAAGAGAACAGAACAAAAATATGAGGCAAAAATTTGGACAGTTTTCACAAGTGGTGGTGGGTAGGGACTTCAGGCTCTTGCTATTTGTACACAAGGTATAGGGTATGAGCCTGAGTAACTAGCCATCAGGTATATTTAACTGGGGCATTATACACACACACACACACTCACACATCAGTGCCTGTATATCCCCTTGCAGCTTCATTCCTGGAGACATCTCTTTGCTTGTAATAAATACAAATTTCCTTCCCTTGCAGCAAGAGCCAGTCAGTAGCTATCCACGTCATACATGACTGCAGATGTGGCAGTCCACTCTACTTTCAGCCTATGTGGTTACAAAGCACATAAACTTCTGGCCATATGTACAGTTGCCTTCTCTTCATAATCCAGACTGGTTTAACTGCAGTCTGGATTTACAGAAACCCAGAACTTGCCGAGCACACATGCGCAGTTCTGGCTTCACAGCTATTTTATTTTTAAAATTCTTTTTCTTTCAATTTTATAGCTGGGGGGATCCAGTCCTGCACTCCGATAGCACAAGCCAGCCCTGGAGATTGGAGACTCTAAAGTGGTGAGAGGGGAAAGTGCAGCACCAAGGATCAAATGGTGGGAGCTGGAAAAGGGTGATTGTGAGGTGGAGTTCAGAGAAGAGTTAAGACAGGCACTGGGTGGCAGTGAATATTTACCAAATATCTGGGTAAGTACAGCAGAGCTAGTAAGGGAGATGGCTAGAAAGGTGCTTGGTGTGACATGTGAATGGAGGAAGGAGTACTAGGAGACCTGGTGGTGGACTGAGGAAGTACAGGACAATATACTGAGAAAGAGGTTGGAGAAGGAGTGAGATTGTCAGAGGGATGAGGAAAATAGGCAGGAGTATAAGGTGATGAGGTGCATGGCAAAGAGAGAGGTGGCAAAGGCTAAGGATGAGGCATATGAAGAGTTGTATAACAGGTTGGACACTAAGAAGGGATGAAAGGACTTGTTCTGATTGGCTAGACAGAGGGACTGAGCTAGGAAAGATATTCAGCAGATAAGGGTGATAAAGGATAACAAGGGAAATGTACTCACAAGTGAGGAGAGTGTGTTGAGCAGATGGACAGAGTATGGTGAGAGGCAGATGAATGAAAAGAATGAGAGAGAGAAGGTTGGATGATGTGGTCATAGTGAATTAGGAAGTGCAACAGCTTGCCAAGGATGAAGTAAGGAAAGCTATGAAGAGGATGAATGCTAGAAAGCCTGTTGGTCCACATGACATACCTGTGGAAGCATGGAGGTGTTTAAGGGAAATGGCAGTGGTATTTTTAACTAGACTGTTTAATGATATCTTGTAAAGTGAGAGGTTGCATGAGGAGTGAAGAGAAAGTGTTTGGGTATTGTTTTAAGAATAAGGTTGATGTGCAGAGCTGTAGTAACTACAGGGGGACAACATTGATCAGTCACAGCATGAAATTATGAGAAAGAGTAGTGGAAGTTAGGTTAAGAAGGGAGGTGATGAGTAGTGGTCAGCAGTATGATTTCATGCCAGGAAAGAGCACTACAGATGCAGTTTGCTCTGAGAGTGTTGATGGAGAAATACAGAGAAGATCAGGAGTTGCTTTGTGTCTTTCTGGACTTAGAGAAAGCATATGACAAGGTGCCTAGAGAGAAGTTGTGGTATTGTATGAGGAAGTCATGAGTGGCAGAGATATATGTAAGAATGATAAATGATATGTACAAGGGTGGTGTGACAGTGGTGAGGTCTGTAGTGGGAGTGACAGATGCATTTAATTTGGAGGTGGGATGACATCAGAGATCAGCTGTGAGCCCTTTCTTATTTGCAATGGTGATGGACAGGTTGACAGACAAGATCATACAGGAGTCCCCATTGACTATGATGTTTGCAGATGACATTGTGAAATGTATTGAGAGTAGGGAACAGATTTAGTAGACCCTGGAGAGGTGGAGATATGCTCTAGAGAGGAGAGGAATGAATGTCAGTAGGACTAAGACGGAATATCTATGTGTGAATGAGAGGGAGAATAGTGGAGTGTTGAAGATGCAGGAAGTAGAGTTGGCAAAGGTAGATGAGTTTAAATGATTGGGATCAACATTTAATAGTAATGACGACTGTGGAGGACAGGTGAAGAAGAGAGTACAGGCAGGATGGAGAGGGTGAAGAGTGTCAGGAGTGATTTGTGACAGACGAGTACCACTAAAAGTGAAAGGGAAGGTCTGCAAGAGGGTAGTGAGACCAGCTATGTTATATGGATTGGAGACGATGGCATTGACAAAAAGGCAGGAGTCAGAGCTGGATGTGGCAGAGTTACATGTGTTAGGATTTGCACTGGGTGTGACGAGGGTGGGCAGGATTAGCAATATGTATATGAGAGGGTCAGCCCATGTTGTACGGTTTTGAGACAAAGCCAGAGAGGCAAGATTACATCTGTTTGGACATGTGTTGAAGAGGGATGCTGACTATATTGGGAAAAGGATGGTAAGAATGAACCTGCCAGGTAAGATGAAAAGAGGAAGGCCTCAGATAAGGTTTCTGGATGTGGTGAGAGAGGACATGCAGGTGATTGGTATGACAGAGCAAGATGCAGAGGACAGGCAAAAATGGCAACAGATGATCCACTGTGGTGACCCCTAATGGGAACAGCCAGAAGAAAAAGGAGATGTTGTAATGTCAGTCTTCACAGATTTGCCAATGATTTGTCAGACATAACACAACTCTATGAGGAAATTACTACAAATATGAAGCACACATATAGTCAGTGTGCATAACACTGGACAGTTTAATGGTATGAGCTAAGTATATCACATGTAGTTCAACACACATGTCTGCAACAGTACTTTACTATGCAAATACCATGTATAGGTCTCACATTTCTGAGCTAAACAAGTAAATCATAGTTGTATTCACAAGTAAGATGTGGATATGTAGGACATCCCAGTAGCTGACCTAGCATTGTCACATTCTGTATTGTTCAACACACACTGCAGTAGTAGTAGTAATATATGAGCCATCCTTTTCTGGGGTGACTCAGGGGCCTGAGCTATGATCTATGTCACTGCAGACAGACCCAGATGCTATGGCAGGGGCGGCTCATGCCATCAGACTGTCGGACTGCAGTCCCCTCAGCAAGAAAAAAGGGGGAAAAAAGTAAATTTTAGTTATAACTTGTCTTATTTAATTATTTTTACTGTCTGTCTTCAGCCGGCTGCTTCAGCTTTACGCTGACTTGTCTGCGAGTACAAGCATGTGCACTGCGGCGGTTTTAAAAAAATATATATTTTTTTCTTTCTCTCTTGGATATCCACTCCAGCGCTGCAGTCCGGATAGCGAATTAAGGCATCAGTGTGATGCCCAGCAGTCTATGCAGTTTGCAACCGCATAGAATTGGAAGGGGTTCGGACTGCCACGTCCGCAGGCACGTACATGACGTGGATGGGCTAAATGGCTGCTGATTGGTTGTCACTCTCTTCTCAGGCTTTAATGTGCTTTTTTGGTTGTGCCAGTTTTGGTTGTGGACTTGACTTGTGGTGGATTTTATTGCTTGGCGGCCTATTTCGTTCGCTGGGTGTGACACAGCAGCTGAAGAAGAAGAAGTACACGTGCTTCATATATCATACAGTTTGCTCAGGTTGTAGAAAGCATTATTTAGAAAACTGCACCACAAACAACACTAATCTGTGAGTGATCTGTAAGTAAGAGTTGCCTTCTTCAAAATAAGAAACTAATTTGCAATTACTAGAAACTTATTTCAGAATTAAATGGGACGTGTAAAAGCAATAGTCAGCAGAGCAGTTTTAAACCACTGAGAGCACAGTACTACACACAGGGATTGCCTAAAAACAAATTAAAAAAACATAAATAGCATTTTCTGGATTGTCTGGCTGCACTATGAGGGAGCATGACTTCTTTCTCCACAATGGGGAACTGTTTTCCTTCTAAACAGGAGCGCTTCATTAACTGGTAGTTTGGTGCTTTCATGTTCTAATCTTCCTTTCGCCCAGCCTATTTTCATAACCAAACCATTAGTTCCCTCACTTATTTAAGTCTATCTTATCTAATAGGGTTATTGTAGGGTAGCCCAGGTCGATTAATTACCACTGGCTTGCTTCTATAGTCAGTACCTATCCAGTTGAACTATAAATAGCCTGATAACTGTACTTAAACCACAGGGCTAGTTTCAATCTGATACTGCAGCTGAAACAGAATTAGAAGTTATGTACTCACCATAATGTTCCATCTGAGTAGGTGTATTCATTTGTCTGCAACCTGTGGGTTATGGATCCGACATCGGATCCGAACCGGCATGGTTTACCAGCTATAGATCCAAGCTCTCAGCTCCTCCCCTCACCCATAATGCCCTGCTCTCCCTACATGACCTCAGATCGAGTTTGCCAACAGCATAAACACCCTGAAAAGGGTAACACAACATATGCAGGAAACTGAAAGGCCAGGGGATAGGAGGCGGGATGGTTGCAGACAAATGAATACACCTACTCAGATGGAACGTTATGGTGAGTACATAACTTCTAAATCTGAAGTAGGAGATTCATTTGTCTGCAACCTGTGGGACAGAGTCCCCAGCTACCTGAATCTTGGGCGGCCATCATGGAAGGATATTCCGGAGCACCGAGGAGACAAAGGATGCTCTACCTCTAGATGCAAGATCCAACTTATAGTGGGAAATAAAAGTATGAGATGAAGCCCACGTGGCTGCTGCACAAGTATCATCTATTCTAGAGGAATCCTAGCCTTAAAGGCGGCCGAGGTAGAGACTGACCGGGTTGAATGGGCATGTACACCCTCCGGTGCGGGCCTTCCCGAAGCTTGATAAGCTAGTAAGATACATTGTGAAATCCAGCGAGATAATGAGACTTTGGAAATTGGCTTGCCCAAATTAAATTTAGCAAAGGAAATGAACAACTGGTCGGATTGCCTATGACCAGCAGTCCTGTTTAGATAAAATCTAAGTTGCCTGTGAACGTCTAAGGAGTGAAGCTTGTACTCACCCTTGTTTTGATATTTGGGGACGAAAACAGGGAGGTTAATGGATTGATTAATGTTTGCTTCAGAAGCTACCTTAGGAAGAAAGGACGGGTTGGTCCTGAGGAAAACACGGTCCAGATGAAAGACCAAGTACGGAGGTTTAGCTGATAATGCTTGAAGCTCGGAGACTCTCTTGGCTGAAGTAATGGCTACTAAGAAGGCAGTCTTGAAAGATAAGAATTTCAGATCTACAGTAGCCACAGGTTCGAAGGGGGGAGCGGTCAAGGCCTGAAGAACTAAGGAAAGGTCCCAAGGAGGAACCGCTTGCTTTATAGGGGGCCTGAGAAGAAAGGTACCTTTAAGGAAAATCTTACACAATTTGGCAGACATCAGTGGACCGGAGTCATGACCAATGTGATAATGAGAAATTGCTGCAAGCTGTACTTTGACCGTGGAACTGCTGGCACCATCATTAAAAAGAGTGGTTAAGAAGTCAAGCACCAAAGGGAGAGGAACTGTGAAGGGGTTTAGGCCTTGCCGTTCCGCCCACAAAGAGAACCGCTTCCACTTGCTGTAGACTTTCCTAGTGGATGGTTTGTGAGCTGCCACCAGGATGGCCTTAACAGGGGACGAAATACCGGGAGTCCTGATCAGGAGTGGAACTGGAGCAGCCAAGCGGTCAGCTTGAGGTTGTCCAGGTTCGGAGGAGATAGATGGGATGGATGAGAAACCAGATCCGGAATGGGATCTAGAATCCAAGGAGGATTCACTGAGTGAGACCTTAGGAAGGGGAACCAGATCTGTTGAGGCCAAAAGGGAGCAATGAGGATCATTCTGCATCCCAACCGAGAGGCTTTCTGAAGAACTTGGAGCATCAGAGGCAAAGGGGGATAAGCATAAAGAAGACCGGGTGGCCAAGCATGCACCAGAGCGTCTCTTGGAGAACCTCCGGGAGGAGGTATCAGGGCGAAAAAACTGTTGCATTTGGTGTTTGAGGGAGACGCAAAAAGATCACAACAAGGAGTTCCCCACTGTGCGAAGATGCGTTCCGCTACCTGAGTATTGAGAGACCACTCGTAGGGGGTGAGAATGGTGCAACTGAGTTTGTCCGCCAGGATGTTGGACCAACCCAGAATATGCGTTGCTATGAGAAAGCGGTTGGTGGAGATTGCCCATTCCCACACTCTCATGGCTTCTCGACAAAGGGGGTAAGACCTGGTTCCTCCCTGTTTGTTGATATACCAGACAACAGACATGTTGTCCGATTGAATCGCAATTGTTCCCAAGGGAAGAAAGGCCTGAAGTGCTAGCAACGCTAAGAGCACTGCTCTCATCTCTAGGACATTGATATGCAGCAAGGTCTCTGAATCGTCCCAAGTGCCTTGGACCGTCCGGCCTGCAATGCCCCCCACCCGAGGCGGGAGGCGTCCGTGGTCACCGTGGCGAGAAGGGGAGAAGCACAAAAGGGGCGGCCTCCGTGGAGATCTGGAGACTGTAGCCACCACCGGAGGGACCGCCTGCACGCTTTGCTGATCGCAATGGGATGATGCATAGGAAGAGCAAGATACGACCACTGAACCATGAGGGTCCATTGAAGAATACGCATATTGAACCTGGCGAGAGGAAGAAGCGCAATCGCTGCCATGGACCCTAGGGCCCTCAGGACCAACTCCGCTGGAACTGAATTTGCGTGGAGAATGGCCCGCACCTGGAGCTGTAGGCTTTGCACTCTGTCCACTGTGAGGAAAGCTCTCAGTCTCCTCGTGTCTAACCTGGCACCTATAAAATCTATGAGCTGAGTGGGTGCTAGGTTGGATTTTTTTGTGTTTATCATGATGCCCAGGCGTGGAGCAAGATGGAGAAAGGTGTCTCGCGCCAAGAGAAGTAGATGCCTTGTTGGGGCAGTGAGAAGCCAGTCGTCCAGGTAAGGAAAGACCTGCTCCCCCTGAAGCCTCAGGTGGGCCGCTACCACTGCTAATACTTTGGTGAACACCCTGGGGGCTGTGGTGAGACCAAAGGGAAGGACCCGGAATTGGTAGTGACTGGCTCCCAGCCGGAAGCGGAGAAACCTCCTGGAGCGCCTGTCCATTATTATGTGGTAGTACGCATCCTTGAGGTCTATGGAGCACATCCAGTGATTTTCTCCCAGAAGGGGGAGAATAGACTGCAATGTGACCATTCGGAACTTCTCCTTGGGAACTGCCAGGTTCAAGAGTGAAAGGTCTAAAATTGGTTTTAGATCCCCCATCTTTTGGCACTAAAAGAACCTGGAGTAGAACCCTGATCCGATCTGGTCTGGGGGGACGGGCTGGATGGCTCTTTTCTTTAGCAGATGGCCAATTTCTGCCAAAGCAGCCTCCCACTGACCGGGTGGAACGTCGGGGAGGGACTTCAATTTTGGCAAGTGAAGAAAGGGGATACGGTATCCTCTGGATATAATCTGGAGAACCCAGCGGTCTGATGTTATGGACTCCCATGCCACTAGGTGCTCCGAAAAACGTCCCCCGACTGCCTCCAGAGTGGAGCAGCCAGGCAACCCCTCAGGGCTGCTGCGCGGGCCGTTCAGAGAAGGGTTCTCTGGACCCGAAGTTCCTAGGAGCCCCTCTGCCCCTAGGGCGGCATCCTCCCTGTCCTCCTCTGCCACGAAAGGACTGGTTGTCCGGAGCAGGCTGGGATTGCTGCGACTTCCGGAACCACATCTTCTTCTGACCCTTTTGGTTCCTAGAATAGGGCCTCTGGAGTGCAGAGAAGCAGATTCCGACGGCAGACAGCGTCTTCCCGTCCTTCTCACTCTGGGTCAAAGTGTCGCAAACAGTTTTCCCAAAGAGGGCAGAACCATTGAAGGGGGCGTTCGCAAATGTTGCCTTGAAGGGCTCTGAGAAATCGCAATGACGGAGCCAGGCCTGACGTCTAGTAACTAGGCCTGCCCCTGTGGCTCTAGCGGCACCTTCTGTAGCATGGGACAGTAGCTGCATAGAGGTATTAGTGACGGACCTGAGAGTGGCCATGCGGGTGGAGTGCAACACTTTGTCCTCCTCCGACATGGACTCTGGAGGGGATGCAGCGTATTCTTTTATAAGATCGCGCTGCATCCTAATCACGTGTGCCAGATAGTTCAGCGCCCTCACCGAGAAGGTCGCTGAACTAAACATCCACTTCCCCAAGCGGTCCATCATCCGAGACTCCTTGCTCGGGGGATGGACTGAGGGACTCTCCTGAGCAAGTTCCCTCTTGGTGGCCGCCGCCGTCAACATGGCATCTACCGGAGGCCCCTTACTCCAATGGGCACGGTCAGCCGGGGGACTGAGAATACGGTCGGGCCTTTTTGGGATTGGCTCCACGGTGTCCGGTTCCTTCCATGCCCTGGTGGTAATGAGGTCCACCAGGGGGTCGGCAGGAGGGGACACCCAAGAGGTAGACGGGCCCGCTTTAAATGCCTCCAAGAACACGGACTCGTCCGAGGAAGACTTGGGGGCAGACCACCCCCCCTTATGCAGAGCATTTCCATGATGTCTCCAAATGAGACCTCCTCGGGGGGTGACCTTGGGGAGCCTTCCCCTTCCTCCAAATCCGTGTCTTCTGTGAGAGACTCGGGGGAGTCAATGTGCCTCCTTTTGCACGTATGTTTGCGGGGAACATCCTCCGGGGGGCTGTCAGAGGACTCCTCGCAAACAGTGACCTGTTCCAGGGGAACAGCTTGGGGCAAAGGAGCGGGCTGTCCCAAGGGCCGGATGGTGGAAGCCTGACCCAGTGCAGATGGAGCGCGGGACGGAGCCGAAGCAAGTGCCGGGGTTCCAGAGACCCTCAACAGGGCCCTCTCCACTACATCAAAAGCCGAAGGGGAGCCGACCTCGACCAAAGGATCCGACAATCGGCTCCCATCAGATCTGGGGAGTGGATCGGAGCCGGCACCGCGGATCCGAAGGGCAGTGCGCTCCGACACAGACGGCGCCGAAGGAGCACTGATCCCCGGATCCGGCTCGGATCCAGGCTCCGAGGTCGGATCCGGCACTCGAGGGCAGGGTCGGATCCGGTACCAGTACTATCGGAGCCGACCCACCCCGCCCGGCTGCTCGGCTCCAACTGCTCCGAACCCGAGTAGCGGGTCGGAGAAGGAGCAATTGGCTTGAAAAGGGGTCGAGCTCCCAGGGGGCAAGAGCACTCCCATCTGCATCTGGGCCTGGATGAACCTTCTCATCATCCGGTCCAGATCAGCGTCTGACAGGCTATAGGTTGATCTTGACGAGGCTACCGAGGTAGGCCTTGAGTGCCTCCTGGATAGCCTCGATGGAGATCGGGTCTCCTCCTCCTCAGGTCCCGGTGAAAAACACACAGGAGACCAGAGCCGAGGAGGGGGAGAGCCAGCAGACAAGGAGGCCGGAGGAGAAGCCCGCTTGGCTGGCGGGGCCGAAACAGAGGTCTTGGCCCGCCGCTTATGGTGCTTCTCCCTCCGGTCCTTCTTTCTAGCTTCCCTCTCCTCTGAACCACTACAGGGAGGTTGAGTCCCAGGAGGAGGAGGGGGAGCTGGAGAGGAGACAACCGTAGAAACGGTTACCCCCGAAGGAGTGGAGGCTGGAGCCGAGTCCGGTGGCAAAAGACCCGCCAAGACAAGCTTGGACCTCCGCTCCTTCAATGCCCTGGGGTTGAACCCTGCACAAATGGAACATCCAGAAGTGAGGTGTTCAACCCCAGGCATCAACACCGAGTGTGGCCATCAGCTGGGGAAAGCTTATGGCCACACTCGGAGCACTTAGAAAACACTGCTTTGGGTTGTTCAGACATCCCAAGTACACAAAAAAAGTTACTTAAACTAGGGTAAAAGCAAAAGTAACTAAAGCACACACAGGCCCAAACACACACTACGCTACCAGCGAGGGGAGGGAAAAGTAAAAATTTAATTTAAAACACTAAAAGTATAATCAAGTAATAGGGAAACCTAAACTTTCTCTCAACTTTCACACAAAATTACAAATTTAAACACTGTAAATACTAGAAAACTGCACTTAGCTGAAGAGCTTAGGAACACAAATCTGGTCACCAGCGCGGCAAACAAGATCTGGGGTCATGTAGGGAGAGCAGGGCATTATGGGTGAGGGGAGGAGCTGAGAGCTTGGATCCATAGCTGGTAAACCATGCCGGTTCGGATCCGATGTCGGATCCATAACCCACAGGTTGCAGACAAATGAATCTCTTACTTCAGATCATTGCTTCACGTATTAAACCTAATATATGGAGTTCACTGGCAGTTTTGGATGTAAGCATATGGCACAAATCTTAGTGGGAGGAACAATTCATGAAGCTGTTACATGCACTTTGCTTAACATTTTTGTCGACATCATGTCTGATTGTTTTACAGTGTTGCCATGTATGGAATAAGCAACTGGTCTTGGTTTATTTGCTAATGCCACCTCGCTCTCTGCTTAATAATATTCACTTATTGTCTTAGCTTTTCCTGACTGATACCGGGCCATAGCTGCATTTATGGTTCTATTTATGATATTTAAAATATTTTTAGTTATTTCTGCATTCTTATTAGTGTCCCAGAGTTGCTCTGTAGTTATTCACCTGTGTTATTGGGGACTGTGCTGTAATTAGTTGTTAATGTAGTTATTCCTCTGCTGGTTTTAGGTTAATACACTGGGAATTGTGTTTCTCTCCTATGTATGGTAAAGTACAGAGTTTCTTTTCTTCTTGGTGGTATGTATGTGTAACACAGTATGACAGTACAAACAGTATGTAAAATAATCAATATGTTGATCAATGATGTGTTTATATTTGTATTTTTCGGTGTAAAAATGGGGAAAAATGTTTTTTCTTTTCTGTCATGGTTGTCCTGGTGTTTAAGAATGCTGGACAAGTAAGCTTTAATGCTTTCTGATGTTAGTTCTGGCCAAAAATATTTGCAAGTGCATTTTCTTTAATACTATATACAAAAAGAATGTCTCAAATCCTTTATGGAAGGCTAAGACAGGTGTGTGTTCCTTATAAACGTCATTTATATGATGTACAGAAAGATTATCTTATTTACTTTTAAATAAGACTGTAAATTATGACATTGCCCTAAGACAGAAAACTGATTATAAAGTGCCCTTGCTGTCACTCTGCAGTTCCATGACCATTTGCTGAAGCGGTAGGGTGTATTTGCACAGTTCATGTAAAATAGCCTACTATTATATAGTATTAAATAATGTAGTCACAAGTAAGAACTCACCAGACCAGTAAGTTAATATGATTGCATTCTATTTGTTGTTATTAAAGACTAACACATATGATTTATTTTATTGTAATTATTTTATTTTTAAGAGTGATAGTGGACTGATTCACAGTGTCCCATTTCAGCCAGTCTGGGAGAGAGAAAAATAAATCATATTAACATGCTGAGTTGTGTAAAGAGTGCAGTAAGATAAGTACATATTGGAAGTCCAATCAGTGAGTATAATGTACAGTTTAGCAAAAGTGAAAAAAAAGCATTTAAACAGAAATAACATATTGCATATTCTTTAAGGAATATAATGTAATACAGGCAGGAAGGTGTATCAAAGAGCATGTGTATGTTTCCTGTTCAAGGGGCCTATGATTTTGAAAACAGCCCAGAGTTAATCTTTATCTGCCACTGGCAAAATGTATTTTCTTTGAATGTGGGTTTCAATGCTGTTTCAATGCATGTGAGTTTCAAGATCAGAGAAGTTTTAATGCTAAGTCCGTTTTCATTGTGAGACTGCATTCCTTTGTTTAACAGATATCTATTAGGGTTTGTGCTGTAAAATGCAAAATAAAACTTTCAAATGAAATCTAAATCATTGCAGAAGTAAAGCAGTATGCACATTACAGTGTTTATGGTAAATGGGGCAAAATAACCAAGGAATGGGACATTGGAATGGCTGCAGGGGAGAGGCTCCATTCGACCATGATTTTGTGAGGGGGGGTAGCAAACTCAGACAGCCCCGGTTGAACTATACCTCTCAGCTGTCCATATGTTTTGAATAGATATTTGCTTCTTATTTTTGGTTTGTTCCTCATAAAATTTGTGGTTTTCTAGCAAATCATTTAGGAATGAAGTCACTAAATGACAGACATTGAGTTTCGGACGTCATAACCTTCAGAAAAATGCATGCTAATGCAAAACCTGTTATTCTATCAACTGTCTTAAGTTTATACAAGAGCAATTTTTAGTAGTGTTTGTATGTTCCCCCAATATATTTGGCCTTGTCCAGATTTCCTGCATTAAGAGGTTGAAAGGTATGTGAAAATCGCTTTGTAGAATTAGGAATATCCAAACATCTCCATTGTCCCCAATTTTGGCTCAAAATGTTCCTCTCCCCTAATAATCCCCCCTCAAAATGGCAATTTTGGAAGAAAACGTGGAGGGTTTACAATTATATATAACTGTAATGATCAGAGTTATAGATTACTTTTATTTCAGAAATGTATGTAGATGCTCTTATTTTGTTAGCTGCTCAAGTTAACAGTGTTAATATTAAAAAGGTGTCCCTTTTTTGACAGGTTCCCAGCTGTATTGTGTGGCAACTTTATATTTTTGCATCACATTTTGGTCTGTTTTTCATAAAAGTGTAGTTTTCTGGCAAATTAGTGGCAAGTCATTAAAGATTGAAGTTAGAAAATAATGGCAGACATTTGAATTTCAGATTTCATACCCTTCTGAAAATTTGTACTAATGCAAGACCTACTACTGTTCCATTATCTAAGTTAATAAGAGCAATATTTAAAAATTGTCCTTATTTTTGGGCCTGTGTCCCACTTCTAGTTCTATGTATGGCTTTGTCCAGATTTCTTCCTCTGAAGTTGAGAGGTATGAGTGTCAGAGCCATCACTGTCAGCCAGAGACATTTCAAATTGTGACATACTTGTTGCACCCCACTCCCCATTGTAGTGGCTCTGGATGTGTCAAAGGAAGGCAAGGAGCAGTTATGCAGTGTAAGTGTGCAGAGTATTCCCCCATCCAAGGTAGACCACAAGTACGACCGTGGCTTTTCATCTGTCCTTGATTTTGCAGAATGTTCTGGTTTTCTGTCATTATTTTATACTGTTAATTTATGCTTATTATTCAGGAAATGCATGCTGTCACAGTGCCCTGTTGCTCTGTTTAAGTAGCAATAATTTAATGACTATCAGGTAAGCTTGTCGGAGATTGTAAGATGCAAGTAAGCTTTAATAAGCATACTGTTAAAGAATTACCAGCATTGAAAGCCTTTTCGTTGTTGCCATGCCGAGAATATTTACATAACTAGATAATGTATAAGCCTTAGGTATTGAAATGCATATGACAGTATTTGTAATAAAAGGACAGGATTACAGTAATTTCAGAAGCTCATTACATTTGTTGGAGACTTGCAGTCTTTTGTTGGAGACTTGCAGTCATCTTTGCAGGCTTACCCATAAACAAAACAGAATGCCAATCTATCATGTGTGGTCCATAACTTGTGCAGGAATCCTTTAATAAATTTATCTTGAGCTTGTTTCTTGTTTGCTGTTCATTTTTTACTTTGATCATGTCTTCCCAATGAAACAAGTAGATAGTTGTGTGTCAGGCAGCAGGTCTTTTTTGGATAAGAAACATTTTTACAAGTGGAGGTATCACAGAGATTGCTACTTTCAGCATGTTACTTGGTAATTTTATAAAGCTGAATATAAATTATAATTAGAACTGCAGTGCAAGGAGTAGTGGTTTGAGTTGAGTGCTGCTTGTTTTTTTATACATGATTTTGACTAGCATTCCGGTAATGTATTTAAAAAGTAAATTATTTTTTCATGCCTCACAACCTGTTTCCATCTGGATATTAAGAAAGTTGTTATGTAGCCAATGCATTGAAATATTTTTTCTTCTACACTTCATTTTGTCTCGATTGGACTCTCGTAATGACTGTTTGGCACCCAGGCAGTGTATTTAATTAAAGTTCCAGTTGTTGTGGTTTTGAGCATAGCTCCAACCCCTTTCTAGTTGGCCACACCCCTTCCCATTGGCTCCACCCATTCAGCTGTCTCCTGCAGCCCTCCTTTAATTTGAAGTCACCAGCCGCCACTGTGCTATGGTCATAGGTTCTGATCAGCAATATATCAGTATAGCAAGTCTTGTTGAGACATATATGTTAAACTTCTTATTTCCCATTCTTGCATACCTCCTACTGCATCCATTGCATGCTTACTTGTTTGACATACCTGTTTTTTTCTCAAGTGTAGGTGGTTATATCCTGCTTGTTTTTTTTTTTTTTCTTTTCACTGTCTCTCCCTCTCTCTCTCTCTCTCTGCCAAGGATGTATGGTGTGCATCTGTTTTGCATAGGCGGCAGCTTGCCTTTTGTAGGTAATGGTCATAAGCAGTTGATGGCCCGTGCACCAACTGGTGTACCCCACTTGCTAATTGCATGCAGAACAGCTGTGTTGTTATTCATATAGCCAATGGCATGGCGACACACTCCTATAATTGAGTACTTCATGCGGGCATTGGCCCTTTTCCTTGCCAGTGAGGAGGAGTTCGTAGAGGTGTGTGGACAACAGCATCACAGAAGGTATTTGGAAATACCTCTTACAACCAAAACTGTGGAGACAGGCCAACAAAATGTGGAGAATGTTCCAGACATAAGGACAGAATGTAAGTATTGGTGTTATGCATTTGGATTAATTCTAGTCTAACATGGTTTGTGTGGACATGGAGTTTCTGCATGATTTTAACACTGACAGTGTTATGTATTTGACATAACTCTCAACTGTAGGTCTATCTGCAGAATGGCAAGGGTTTGGACTCCTGTGTTTGGTGTGTTCCTCAGACATTTTTGTCTTTGTAAAATCAGTAGCATACTCTGGGGATTGCAGTCAGTAACTGCTAACATCCATTTGTGTTTCTGACCTGATATCCCTCAGAAAAGATATGTTGCAATGAACCCTGCTAAACCAGCAACTTTCTCAGTTTATAATAGCAATATTTCAAATATGCTCCTGTTTTTGGGCCTCTGTCCCACAATTATGTCAAACTTTGTCCAGATGTCATACAGTAAGAAGTTGATAGGTATGGTATATGATTATTTAGTGCCTACATTCCCAATATCATCCCAGTGATGTATCAAACTGCCAGAGATGTTATGTGGAAGAGGCCTTGTATATGAGGGGAATGCCTGCACATTCTGTGGGACTCTCTACAGTTGAAAGTTTTGTGTATTTCTTGCAATTGTTGACAGACTGTAAGGATTGTGTAGCAGTGTAGTTTGTCAATGTTATTTGGCCTGTGTAGGGGGATGGATGTATGTGTTATGACTCCTTTTCTATCTGCCTGTGCTGCTCCTGTTTCTGGTGATCTATCGGCTGTATATGTTTATAGGGACAGACTGAGACATGTCCCATACCATGGTCAGGTGTCATACTACACTGAAAATTGGGCCAGTATATGTAGGGGTAGTGTGTGAGTGGCAAACATGTTGAGATGTTTTTGTTTACACAGCCCTTATACTGTACTGTTCCTTTGGCTTAACACTATGTCACTGTGACTGTGGTGGAATTCGTTGTGGTATGCACTTTCACACTGGTGTCTGTGTTTCAGTGCTGTTACAGCCCTGTAGTGCCTGATATATTTGCCAATACATGTGTAATTCCCACTAGTGGATTTGGGTTAGTATTGTGTCAGTCTGATTGTAGTTTGGACAGTGCTTGGTGACATGCTTAGCAGCTGAGTGTAGTTTCCCTAATGTTATGTTAGGTCCAGATATTTTTAGGATGTACTGTTGCCTGGCCTCCATAACTGTTGTGTATTTCTGACACTTCAGTGGGATAATGTGAGGATTTCAGTCACTAACTAGCGGAAAGTAATTGAGTGTTGGACTTGTGCTATTTCAGTCAATATATGTTAGGACAGACATGTCAACAAATAAAATCTTATATGTATAGTCACCCTTTATATCCATCCTGGAGACAATATCTTAGTCCTTGAAGATATTCTTTCCTGGCTTTGCACCAACATAATCAATGAAACTATAATCCTGGACGATGTCAATATTAATTGGGCCACTATTCAATCTCCCATTAACTCACTGAATATAAACTTATTTAACTCCTCTCAGCTTATCAATTCAACAACTAGGCCCTCCAAGGACTTCCATACCAGAAGCACAATAGACTAGATTCTAGTATCCCATCCCAATTATATCTCCAATAGTGGCACTCTTCCTGACCCTTTAGGTGACCACTTCCCCAATTTTGCCCACCATCTTCCCTCCTCCTTAAAACTAAATCATACCTATGCCTCCACTTGCTGGCTAAAAAACTTTAAGTCTAGCATATTCTCGGATGCACTTAAAATAATTAACTGGAACCCACTTAAGACCCTTCCCTTAGAAAATGCTGTTGCATACTTTAACTCAAGCTTTTTAACATTTCTAGACTCCTTTGCTCCCCTGAAAACAAAAATGCATAAAAAGTAATCCTGTCTCATGGCTAACCAAAAATACCTTGGCTACTATGAGACTCTGAGATAAGGCTTTGAAACACTACCTCAAAAATAAATCTAACATCTCCCTCAATTAATAGAAAACACTTTGAAACAAAGTAAAAATGATTATCATCTCAGACCATAAAGGATATTTCTCTACATCTTCAAACCAATCAAAATACCAATCCTAATAATTTCTGGAAAGGAATCTCTTCTCTCTTGAGCCCTGGTAAAAAAGAAAACCCATCCCCTGACCCAAATGTCTTCGACTTAGACTTAGCCACCCAATGTAACTCTTTCTTTATCGATTCCATAGCTAAGTTAATACAAAAAAGTGCTTGGACGTGTACTTCACAATAAGCTCCACAAACAGTCTGCAGTGAAATCAAGAAACAGCAATTTATTGATAAAGTTTAGCACTTTCATCCCTCCTTCTATACTCTGGGACATCATCAGAACTTATGAAAAGCAAGTGAGGTCACCATTAAATACATTCCCTTATTAATAAGTCAACCAATTAACACTGTCATACACTTAAAATAATACATTCACAACATGATTGTGAATTAAATATCAATTAAATACATGCATCAAATAAAATAAAAAAAAAATAAAAAATTATAACAACTAAAAATTGAAAACTTTGTTTGTAAAACCAACAATATATATATATATATATATATATATATATATATATATATATATATATATATATATATATATACTTCGTGTTTAGTTGTAGTTTTTTATAGCTTTAAAGCTTTTCTTTTCAATACTGGTAATAATGAAAAATGTTCATTTAGACCAGGAACATTCATAGCATTTAGTCTAATTATCCAGGACAATTCCCTTAAATCAACGTTGAGCTCCCACCACCTCCCTCTCAGGCTTTTTGGAACTACCTTTATGTGTATAAAATATGTCCCTAGCTTGGGCCCATTGTCCCATCATTTGGGCAGCCTTTGGCCAGATTTCCTGCACTAAAAAGTTGAGAGGTATGGTTGTGAGGTATGACTCCACTACATGTTATGAGTGTGTATATATACACACACACACACACACATATATATATATATATATATATATATATATATGTGTGTGTGTGTGTGTGTGTGTGTGTGTATATCTCTATTTATATTATGTATATATTTTTCCATATATATATGCATCTTGATATATATCATGTGTATATGTATAAATACAAAACCTGACTGACTCTACAGAATATTTTCCCTACTGTTGAATCACTCTACTGCATGATATGTTTGAAAAAGCATCATCAGTCTTTACAACTCAAATTTTGCTGTAGTACATTGCTCTGACTGTGATGTACAGGGCCCTGGGTTCAGGACTTGGCAGGGCTGATTATTTTGTTTCTAGGCAGAACAGTGGCTGATAGAAACAGAGTGAATAAATTAGGTTTAAGCAATTGTAAGTGGGTCTGCATGTGTTTGCATGAAGCTAAATGATGCCAACACACAGTTAAAAGTACAGATGCTTAATCTATGTTGGCGTCACGACATTTACCAGTGCACAAAACCGCTTAGTTGTGCTACTTGCTGCTTAGCATTCATGTTTTAGCAATGCTTAAACCTGCTTAACATAGCTAAGCATTGCTAACCATTGCTCACAGTTCATTCTTATAAAATATCTTTTATTATATTATTATAATAATAATACTATAATATAATATTATAATGTTATATTATATTATTATATTATACTATTATAATATATCATACTTTATTATATCATTATAGTATTATTATAATATTATATTATATTGTATTATATTATATTTTTATATATATTTTTATATATTTCTTATAAAATATAAAATGTGCTTTCATTACAGTATCAAGGGGTGTTACTATACTGTATGGGATATGTGTATACATGGGTGGTTTCACAGGGTGTGTCCAGATGTCATGCACTCACACTTCCATTTTACACCAGCTACACTACCCTGGGTGACAAAAATAACTTACCACATATTGTAATATGAAAATACTGCTTTTAACACTGCTTTCCCATGTAAAATGGATTGCCTGTTATAGTACTCAAACTATGTGTGCTTGCATGCAAAGCCTGAACTCTGACCACTACACTACCTTGGTTTGGGAATTTGAGCTGTTTATTTTTATTTATCTCCTATTGCATATTAATATTATATTATTATATTAAATGTAGAGTACTGAGGTTTTTGGCCATGTCATATACATTTCAGTTTTAGACTTGTATCCTTCAGAACATTCATGCTAATGCATAACCTAGTTTCTGTCAACTTTCTGTCTGTGCTCTGTGCAGATGGGATGACACAGTGTTCAGACTGTGGTTGACTACACAGCAGAATGGGTCTGAGAGCCCATGCCTATGTTCATGTAAGATGCAGCCAGGAATGGTATCAGGCCTATGGAGACCTCTATGTGTTGCCTATGACAGAATATTACAGACCTGCTTCCTGATCATAAGGGGAGGGGGGCAGGTGCTGTAAATGCACATGTTTGCCTATGGGGGATGGGGGGGTGAAGTTTACACTTTACCTGTCTACAGCTGGTTGCCTATATCTATGTCATATGTATATGTGGTGTTATTGACCACCACTACAAAGCAGATATGTGTGTTGCCTCTAGAATTTGAGACACATGTCTGGAATGCCTAGTGATTGGCCTTGGTGGATGTATCCAATTTTCAGTCAAAGACAGCCTTAGTGTGCATCACCTGTGACCTTATTTGCTTGTGCAAAACAAGGTGACATGGCTGCCAATGATGCACCTGTTCCTTCTTGGCCCATCCTGCAATTATCACCACCTATGATGGTAGTTGTGTATTGCTGCTGTCCACCACAGGCGTTCAGTCTACATTGAGGGAGTTGATGTTGTCCTGTCAGGTATTGCTGAGGCCATACAGTTATCTAGGTGCCCACATATTATTGTGGTGTGGTCCTGGGCAGTGCTGCTAATCCAACATATGGGATGTCCTTCATGTGGGCCTTGCTCCTTTTTCTTGCATGTGCAGGTGACATTATGGAGGTGTGGGGGCTACAGCTTCATAGACAGTAAGTGGGAATACCTCACAGGACATGACATGTGGAGACAGTCCAACAACATGGGGGGGGGCAAAGTTCCAGAATTGGGTACAGAGTGCATGTCATTAGTGATGTTATACATAGGGAGGGTTGCTAGATTGACAGGGTTCATCTGGACATGCATTTACTGAGTGACTTGACATCTGACAGAGATATGTCTCTGACATACCTCTCAACTGGCATGTTGTCCACAGAGTGGCCAGAGTGTTACCTGTTATGTTTGGTCAGTTCCTCGAACAACATCTGTTTTTGTGAGGTCAGTAGGATAATGTGAGGATTGTAGTCACTAACTGTTGACATCCATTGGTGTTCCAGACATCATATCCTTTACGGATGTTATGTTACAATACCACATGTAACACCAGCTACTGTTTCAGTTTGTAACACCATTATGTGTGATATGTCCCTCTTTCTGGCCCCCTGACCACCAAGTACATCATGCATTGTCCAGATTTCCTGCACTATGAGGTGGAGAGATATTGTATATCATTAATTACCAATTGCACTCCAGTTATCATCCCAGTGAACTAGCAGACTCCTGGCCATGGTATGCAGCAGTGGCCAGGATTATGGTTCAACACTCTGGAAATTCTGTGGAAATCTGTACATATGACAGTTATGTATGTTTGGCCATTGTAAACAGACTGCCAAGAATGTGTAGCAGTGTTGGGTGTAGATGTTTGTTGGGTCGGGTAGGGAGAGTAGCAGATGTAAGTGCCATGCATCCTTTACCTATCTGACTGTGCATGCTGCTATGGCTTCTGGTGGTCTACCAGGTCTGTATGCTTGTATGGGTAGACTGTGAAATGTCCTGTAACACTTCAGGATTCTCAGTACACTGTGAATTTGGCCAGTATATCTCAGTGTAGTGTGTGACTGGCAATCAGGATATGTTTGTTCAGACAGTCGTTCTACTCTGGAGTTTATTTTGGGTACTGGTATGTTGCTGCAACTGTGGTGCAAATGTTTTGGGTGGACATTTTTGCAGCACTATCTGCTTTTCACTACAGTTCCATCCCTGTAGTGCATGCTATATTTGAATATACATGGGTGATTGCCCAGAGCTGATGTGGGGGAGTGTCATGTTAGTCTTACTGTGCTTCATAAGGTACTGGGTGCCATGTTTGGCAGCTGTTAGGGGATTTTCATTCTGTTACATGACTGTGATCATACCTCAACACTGTCCAGATGCGTGGCTCATATGTTTGGTCTATTCCCCAGATAGTTGTTGTCCTTGGCTAATCAGTAGAATACTCTGGGAAATGCAGTCAGTAAATGATAACATCCATTGGTGTTATTGACTTAATATCCCTCAGAAAACATATTTGACAACAAACCCAGTAACATCAGCAACTGTCTAAATTTATAACATCAATATGTCCAATATTTATTTATTTATGTATTTAACGTTTGTTGACCAGGAAAGTCTGACTAGGTTTCACATAGACTATTTTCAGTGGAGGCCCAGGGAGAAATGCTCCAGATGCATGTCTTTGGAATGTGGGAGAAAACCAGAGTACCCAGAGGAAACCCACGCAAACACGGGGAGAACATGCAAACTCCACACAGAAGGCACCCCAGCCAAGAATCGAACCTGAGAATCTCTTGCTGTGAGGTGACAATGTTAACCACTGCACCACTGCGCCGCCTGCCGCACACCGCAATATACCTATGTGTTTGGGCCTTTGTCCCCCAATTATGTCAGGGTTTGTCCAGATGTCATGCACTAAGAGGTTCTGAGGTATGTAGTATGATTTTTTTATTGCTTTCATTCCTGATACCATCCCAGTGATGTCATAGACTCCTAGACATGTAACAAGGAAGCGGCCATAGATATGAGTACTGTGCCTATACATTTTGTGGGAAACTGTACATTTGAGAAGTCTGTGTATGTCTGGCCATTGTTAACAGACTGTCAGGATTGTGCAGCAGTATAGTGTGTGCATGTTATTTGGGCTGTGTAGGGAGGGGCTACATGTGAGTGTCATGGGCTCTTTCTATCTGACTATGCATGCTGCTCTGGTTTCTGGTTCCCTATTGCTTGAATATGTTTGTATGGGCAAACCGTGAAATGAATGGTAACATCTCAAGATTCCAAATACACTGGGACTTGGGGCAGTATATGTAGGGTAATGTGTGACTGGCAAATGGGATATTGTTGCTCACACAGTCATTATACTGTAGTGTTCAGTTTGCTTACTTGTATGTTGCTGTGACTGTGGTGCAATTGGTTGTGGGTATGCACTTTCACACCATTGTCTGGTTTCCACTAGTGTTACATCCCTGTAGTGCCTGTTATATTTGCAAATGCATTTTTACAGCCCCAGAGCTGAATTTGGGTAGTTTTATGTCAGTCTAATTGTAGTTTGGATGTTGCTTGGTAGCAAAGTGTAGATTTCCTAATGTTGTGTTATGTCCACATATTCATAGGATGTTCAGTTGTCTAGCTAATATCTTTGTTCTGGTCACCATAACTGTTGTGTATTCCTGACAGATCAGTGGGATGATGTGGGGATTGAGGTCACTAACTAATGAGAAGCGAGTGAGTCCCAGACTTGTGATATTTCAGCCAATATATGTTAGGACATACAGTGTTACTACATCGACTTTCTCAGCTTATCTACTCACGTATTATGCATATGTCCCTATTTTCATGCCTTTGTTCCCGTCCTCCACTTTGTCAGGCTTGATCCAGATTCATTGCACTACGGGGTTCTGAGCATTTATCTCCACTGATAGGATTTTCACCGAATGTCCAGATGTTTGGCCCATACCTTTGTTCTGTTTCACAATTTATTTTTATTTGTCTGGTAAATCATTGTGGTGATCCAAGGATTTATGTCAGTAAATAATGACATAACACTTCAGTTTCCATCCGCATATCCTTCAGTAATTTTCTGCTGAAACACACCCTGTTGCTGTAGCAAATGTCATTGTTTATAACAGCGATATTTGAAATATGTCCCTATATGTGGCCCATTGCCCCCCCCCCCCATTTTACAGCCTTTGTACAGGTTTCTTGCACTAAGAGGTTGAGAGGGATGGTTCTGAGGTATGACTGCACTGCATGTTTTATACATGCATACATATGTGTGTGTGTGTGTGTGTGTATATATATATATATATATATATATATATATATATATATATATATATATATATATATATATATATATATATATATATATATATATATATATATATATATATATATATATATATATATATATATATATATATATATATATATATTCCTTCCTTTATATATTTATGGTATGGTTGGTGTGAAAGGTGGTGCAGTGGTGCAGCTGTTAATGCTGTTGCCTTACAGCAAGAGATTCTCCTGTTTGATTCTCGGCTGGGGTGCCTTCTGTGCGTAGTTTGCATGTTCTCCCTGCGTTCACATGAATTTCATCCGGGTACTCCGGTTTTCTCCCACATTCTAAAGACATGCTTCTGGAACATTTCTCTCTGGGCCTCCGGTGAAAACAGGATCTGTAGAACCTAGTCAGACTTTCCCGGTTAACAAATATTAAATAAATGTATTATGTATCTACTTTTTCATATATATGTTTCAACAGAGACACACACACACACATATATATATATATATATATATATATATATATATATATATATATATATACATACATATATGTCTATATATAACACATAAATGATTCCACATTGCTTTCTCCCTAATGTTGTATGCTTGTATTGGATGATATGTTTGAAAAAGCAACATTAGCTTCTACAGTTCAGATGGTGTAGTGGTCCATTTCTCTGATTGTAATGTACAGGGTCATAGGTTTGTGACTTGAGACTGATGTTTTTTTCATTAATGTTAAATTAACAGAATGCATATGTTTTTTAAAGCATTACAGATTCTTGCAGGTCAGATGGTGTAGTAGTATGTTGTTGTGATTGTAGAGCACAGCATTCTGGGTTTGATATTTGGCAGCACTGACTCTTTTGTTTCTGGGAAGAACAAGTTCTGATGAATACAGAGTAATTAAGGCACTTTTAAGCAGTTGTAAGCGGATTTGTATGGGTTTGCGTGATGCTAAGCGATGCCAAGCTATGGTTAACCCATTTTAGCTTCACTTATGGCTGCTTATTCTTGCTTACCCCACACTAGTTTCTTTAAAAGAAAAGAAAAAGGGGTGATAGGATAGTGGTGAAAAAAGGGGCACGCAAAGGGAAGTACCATATGAAAGGTAGCTAGGGATGAGCAGGACAGGTGTAGGAAAGGTCCATAGCTGTCCATTATTTTTACAGCAATAGCTGTGAATTTCTACAGAAGTTGGAGGTGAATTTGGACACTCAAACCCCTGAGAGATGGTTGAGGACAACAGTAATGTGCTGTCAAGCCAATTGGACCAGATTACATGTTTCCAGTAGACACATGTGAAATGGACAGCTATGTATAGGACGTAATTTTTTTTTGGGGGGCCAAATGCCCTTTTTTTAATGTGAGAATGGGATGTTAGGGAAGGATAGTAGGTATATTTCATAGGTTCATAGGTTCATACTAGGCTATCTGCCCTAGGGCATTTATAAGCGTAGCCAGAGTTTGTTTGGCTTTCGCCACCCATTTTAATTGAATTTTGCTATGCCCTTTTTCGAGGTTAGTATACTTTGCCTCTGTCTAACAGTGACACAGAAGTGATACCCAGGGTAAACCTATGATCTCCCATCCACTCATCAAGATTCCTCTTGAAGAGAGTCAATGAGGGACTCTGCCTAACCTGGACTGGGATTTTATTCCAAAGTGAAGGGAGCCTCTGGGTTATGAATCTGTCCCTCCAGCATGTCCTATTTATTTCAGTGCTGAGGTTTAAGTCTCTTGAGCGCGTAGCTCGATGGGATTTGGATTTTCTGAGGTGCAGCGTGTCCATTAATTCTGGGTTAGTCGTGGCTTTATACGTCAGGCACAGATCGCCTCTGGGCAGGTGGTATGCCACTGAGTAGAGCTGGAGTTTCTTTAACCGGGATAGGTAAATTGGGTAGGAAGACAGACAAGATGGATAAGACAGCAGACTGGGGTGGTATATGACACATGTGGGGGGCAAACACCTTGGAAAGAGCGGGTGGTTGGGAATCAGATGCACATGAGCCCGCACATGAATACAGTGGAACTGAGGTCCCCACCCATGGGCACTCACCACTGCACCTTCACAGCCCCAAAGGTGGCTATGCTGGGAGTTGGACAGGAGGGACAGGGTGACCCTTAAATTGGCCAGGGGGCCCTCAGTCTGTCACAGCTGTCCACCAAACTCCTTTTGGATGGTGCTATGCACCAAACTCCAGACCTGACTATGGGTGATGGTTTCCTGTCCTCGCCCGCTCCAGGGGTGGGATGGGCCCTGTCCCTTGAGGTGGTCCCCCCCCCAAAGATGGTGCAGGACTAGCAGACATGGACATCCTAGGTTGGGTCCCAGACATGCTGGGGCCCAGTGCTATGACCAGATGAGGCAGGACAGGCGGATCCACTGGGATCTGTCTTCCCAGACATGCTATGGTGGTTGAGGTTTTACAAAATATGTTGGTTAGTCATGAACAAAACATTTTAAAATTAGTTTTAACAGCATGCATGGGTGTTCCAATTAACCCAAAACAACAGATTTGAAACAGTTGCATAGCAAACAGAACACATGCATAAATGGAACAACAGTAGGCATCATAACAGCATGCAAATTACATTGATAGCAACAGGCCACCAATGATATCATTTGAATGGGGAACATTAATAATCACATGATTCAATATTTGTAGAACAAAAGGACACATATCCCAACAGTAGTTTTGGAGAAAAACATACCCGTTGATTATGTGTATGAATTATTGGTGCAAATAGGGCGAGGGAGAGAGAGATGTCAATTAACAGCTGTGTAGGCTTCGATTGTTCACAACTGTACTGATTATTACTCTACTCATTACTCTCCATGTATGACCTCACTTTACATCTACCTATGGCCTGGAGCTAGGCAGTGGAATGTTTGTACACAGAGTACATTGTTGTTCACAACTGATTGTTAACAACTGTACTGATTATTTCTGTACTCATTACTCTCCAGGTATAACCTCAATTTACATCTACCTATGACCTGGGGTTAGGCAGTGGAATGTTTGTACACAGTATAGTACTACAGCCTTATTAAAGCTAATACATACATTTCCTTACCTGGCAGACCTGTGGAGGAAATATCTGTTAACACTACCTGACTGTTTCTACATATATTCACATATTCAGGGTTACATATGTGACACTGCCAGGGGTGCCCAGAACTCATGCTGTGTGTGTGTGCTACTGCCATACTCTGCCTGGATTTCTGTCACCCTGGGTATTGGCAGCGGTGACCATTAGCCATGACAGTGTGACACTTGAGGGACATTTATCGGAAGAAACCGCTTGGTGTATGTACTTATCTTGCTGTCATTTGCAGCCTTCGGGTTGGACAGTGGAAGTGATGTACACAGTGTATTAGTACAGCCTTCTTACAGCTAATAAAAAATTTCCTTACCTGGCAGAATTGTGGAGGAAATTTCTGTTAACACAACCTGACTGTTTCTACACATATTCACATATTCATGAGTGAAATTATGCATACAGCTTACTACCACTCCTGGGATTCGAACTGTGCCTGTTTGTGCAAAAAGGTACCACAAGTTTGTATTTCAACACAATGAGCTATTGAGGAACTGCTGTTTCATATTTTTCTGTTTTCTGTCTAATACTCTCTTGGTTAGACAATCTGGCCTTGTAATTCTGACATTCAATCATGGCAGATAGGTCTTGTACTGTGTATTAATGCTTTGACATTTTACAATCTGGAAAGCAATGGTTAACACAAAGCACTGCTGTAGTGGATACAATATAATAGTTTACACATTACTATTCAGGGATCAGATTTTAGTGCATGGAACATTTCATATAGTTGATTTCCTGTTTTACAGCTCTACAGTCTTTGTCAGATGAGCCTCAATTAATTCATGTGGTCAGAGCCATGGTTGCTGTGCAGAACCTGTACACATTTAGATTCATACCACCACATAACAAAGTAAACATAACAGTCTGGGGTTTTTAGTTTTTATTGAAGGGTACTGGCACTTTTATTGATATATATCCTGTACATCAGTATTACTCTGCTAATGTCTCATTTATTCATTACACACAGTACACATTTTAACCTACTGGCTGTTGACATTCTACTCCTCTCTATTTATTTACCTTGAATACTGCAAGATAGATTTGTACTCACCAGCCTCCTGGCATAGCCTTAGCAACCTGCTGGCATGAGCATCTATGTTCACAGCCCTCTCATCTCTGTACAGGAGATAAAGAATAATTTATGCATACCTATCAATCACTTATGCAGGCTGGACTTTGGTAAACACTAATTGATACTGATACTTAAACACTTCTGGGACATTCTGTGCCAGTGCATCTTGGGTCCACTGGTCCAAGAGGTCCCTCTTCCTACTCTTGAGGTCAACAAAATGCTGCCAGACCTGCTCACCATTTTCAGGGATGCCAGTAGCACTGGTGCGATCATGTACGAGATGGTCCCAGGCCTCCACTTTGTATTTGGAGCCCTGGTACTGGCCCTGCAGCAGTGTCTCCTCATGGTCTTTCACTAGGAGCCCAACCATGACCCTGGACTCCTGAATTCCCCAGCATTGCAGCCGAAAGCCCACTCCCTCTCCTATGCCAGCCATAGTGCCTACAAAGATGAGCTACAACTGCTTATTGCTGTATTCCTACCTGCAAGGTTTAAATAGGGCCAAATTCCCACCCTTTGCCATCATTGGACCATTTTGAATATGCTGAGCTAAGCTAATCAATGCACAAACTCGCTTAGCTAAGGTTGGCAGTGCTTAAAGGTTTAGATGTTGAGCACTGCTTACCAATGAGCAAATCCACTTAGCTGGGCTACTTATTGCTTAGCATTTGTTGAACGTAACCTCCTAGTTACAATATACTTAGGGCAGATAGAGTAAAGAAAAGAGGAGGTGGAATAGCCGTCTTATATAATAGCACACTTAACATCATAACTAACCCTATACAACCACCCCAGGTCTCTAATGCTGAAATACTAGCTCTAAAAATTCTACTAAATAATCATAAGGGCATTAACCTAATTGTCACCTATATTCCCCCTGGGAACAATGTAGAAACACTAGAGGTCATTCTACATTGGATAGCCAACAACTACCCTCAAGAAACCATTGTCCTGGGCGATGTTAATATTGACTGGAACCAATGCACAGCACAGTCCAACCCCATCCCTGTTAACCTACATGGATTCTCTCAGATAATATCATCTACCACACGTACAGGTCACAATAACCAAAAAGAGAGTATACTAGACTGGATACTCACCAACAGTCATCCCCAGAACTATATGTCTGGAACTCTCCCTAATGATCTTAGTGATCACCTGCTCACATACATCATGAAAGACAAAATTAATTGTACAAGCTTACCTATTTATAGGTCTATCAGATCCAAGAAAAACTTTGACCCAACTAAATTTCAACTTGAACTCAAATCATGTAACTGGACAAAACTAAAGTTCCTTCCCCTTGATGAGGCAGTATCATCATTTAACAATTCATTCCTTACTATACTTGACTCGCATGCCCCTAAATGCTCAATAAGAATTAAAACTCAACTAGCACCCTGGCTAACAACAGACACCAAAACCAAAATAACAACTAGAGACAAAGCGTGGGATAAATGGCGCACTACCAAACTACCCCTAGATCATATCAAATTCCAACAACTTAGAAATGAGTCTAAAAAAGCCATCATACTAGATAAGAAAAATTACTTCTACAATCTGCAACATAAACATCAGAATAACCCTCAAAAGTACTGGGCAGGCATAAATAAACTTCTCCAACCAGGCAGATCCACTACTCCGACCCCAGGAACATTATCTGACAAGAGCCAAGAAGATATAGCCAATTCATTCAATACTTTCTTCACAGAAACCATCCAGTCATTAGCTAACCAACTTTCTCCTCCCCACACTTCTATAAACACTATACCCGACTCACCACTCTCTTTTAACTTCCAGCCAGTGTCCACATCCTTTATCAGATCCCTTTTGAAAAAACTGAAGCCAACCACCCTTTCAGCCGATCTTCTGCCGGCTGAATACCTGCAAATTGCTGCAGATGTCGTAGCCTACCCTATCTCAATCCTAATTAACAGAACCATAACCGAGGCCTCAATCCCCTCAATTTGGAAAATATCCTATGTTATTCCACTCCACAAAGGAGGTTTATCCACAGAACTATCCAACTATAGACCTATAGCCATACTATCACCACTTGCCAAAATTATGGAAAAGTGCATGCACAACCAACTAATGCTCTATCTAACCCAAAATAAACTACTCACAGACTCTCAACATGGATTCAGACCCCATCATAGTACAACCACTGCCCTCCTTTCTTTTACTGAAAACATTAATCTTAACCGGAATAATAAAAAAATATCCTCCACTCTCTTCCTGGACCTATCAAAAGCCTTTGATATGGTAAACCATCAGTTACTTCTATATAATTTAAAAACCCTGTATCTAGATAATCCAGCCCTTGACTGGTTTCAAGCTTACCTCACTGGGAGACAACAAGCAGTAATGTGGCAAAACAAGCTCTCCTGCCTACTACCAAATACCATAGGAGTTCCTCAAGGTTCCATATTAGGACCTCTCCTCTTTTCAGTCTTCATAAACGACATCCAAACAGTCATCCCTGAAGCCACCTGCATTCAATATGCAGATGACTCGACTATAATATGTTCCAATGCCTCTCTTGCAAATCTACTAACTACCACCCAACATAGCTTCACCAAAGTCGAAAACTGGCTTGCCAACCATCTCCTGATCTTAAATCCAAACAAAACCAAGTTACTTCTCTTCTACCCAACCAATAGATCTCCGACTGAAAACTTCACTATAAAATCCAATAATGGGACCATCATCTCCCCAGACACCTATACAAAGCTATTAGGAGTAAACATTGACAATAAACTCAGATTTGATATACATATCAACCAAGCCATTAAGTCAGTCAACAAGAAACTTGGGACCCTATATAGAATTAAAGCCTTCCTTACCCGAATGCCAGGGCAGCCACAGCCCGTTCACACCTTCTCTCTACCCTACTATATGCCTCTCCTGTCCTCACTAACCTTAACAAATCTGATCTGGCCAAGCTCTCATCCTGCTATAATCACATTGCCAGGTTCATTACAGGCCTACCCTACAGAACACACCACTGTACTAACCTGAAAAAGCTTGGATGGATAGAATTCCCACACCTTCTTCACCAGTCCCAACTCATAGAGGCCTTCAAAATCCTTAAACAACCTGAGAATACCCCAGCACTAAAAACTTAATGACTCCCTACTCCAATCTAAGCTGCCTTCACTCAGCAAACAGACTCCTTGCCCAAACAACTAAATCTCTCAACCTAGGTGGTGACGCTATTTGCCAACACCACTGGTAAAATATGGAACTCTCTCCAAAATAACATCACGCTTGCAACTTCTCTAAGTCAATTCAAAAATAGTCTAAAACTCCACTTCAAGTCACACTGGCTATGTCCTTGCTCAAACCCAGACTAGCTCTGTGCCATTAACTAAAACATAAACAACTAGCTAAGATAAGTACTTTGTATACTGTGATAAAGAAATATGTATCCTGTCTAACTCTATGTCATTATACTGCCTACCGTCCTTGCTAATATGTTATTAATGTTACATTTGTAGTAATCTCAGAAATAGTAATGGCAGTCTTGTACTTGTATGTAAATAGCCTATGTTTTTGTTAAGTTATTTCAGCTCATTTACTGTACCTAATTATCAATGTAACTCTGTTGGAGCTTTTCACCCCGGGCCTCCGCTGAAAAAGGACATGTATCCAGTCGGACCATCCCGGTTAACAAATGTAAAATAAATAAATAAATAATAAACATTTACATTTAAGCAATGCTTACACCAGCTGAGCATAGCTGAGCACTACTTAGCATTGCTCAGATTTCATTTTATAGAGTATCAGGATTGTGGGATTGATTCATCATTACTGATATATTATAATTTTTATGTTTACCTTCCATGACATACCCCTATGTACTTTTATTAAATTATATTCTTCTTGAAATACAGGTACCCAGTAGGACGGTAACTGGAATAAAGAATCTGAACCATGACAAAGTAAGATCTTTTTTAATACAAAATGGTGAGCACTTCCACAATAGTAACCATTAATCAATGGTTACCATTGTGAAAGTGCTCACCATTTTGTATTAAAAAAGAAGACCTTACTTTGTCATGGTTCACCTTCTTTTTTCCAGTTACCTTCCTACTGGGCACCTGTGTTTCAACATTTTCAACATCTGGGCTGGTTTGGATTCATTTGTTTGCAAATTATATTCTTGTGTGACTATACTGTATGGGGCACTTGTGTTTATATGTGGGTTTCACATCTTTCTACATTGACATCTCACTTTTGGACCTACCACACTACCCTGGTTGACAAAAAGCAGTTGCTAGATAATTTAAGTTTACAAAAATAATTTTAACATTACTTTCCCATAGAAAAATAAGTTGCCTGTCGTGGTATTTAAACCTTGAAAGCCTGCCTGCAAAGCTGGGACTCTAACCACTATACTATCTTATAAAACAACCAGCAGGAAATGATAACTCCAAGCAGCAACAACAAGAAAGACCAACAGTGAGTCCCAGCTCTACTTTCCAAAAGATAAAATTTATTCCAAGCAAGTCTTGTCTCTAGCCTCGGCCAACAGCCTTTACAGAGTAAAACAGTCAGACATATAAAACTTCCCAATATATATACAAAATGAAATAAAACAATTAATTAATTATACAATCAAATAATTAAATCTCAGTAATAATACATTTTTAAAGCTACATCTCTTAAATAAGGCTTTGCCAGTTACACTCTTTGTTCATACCATATGGTTGTAGGGTTCCATATTTCATGATCAAAATGGACTCTTTTTGTCTTAATGTATTTTTCTGCCATTCTATATTATTATAATAAAGAGGAACATGTTCCAATATGGAAACTTTTATGTGGTCTATATTACCAAAATGTACAGAATTGAAATGTTCAGCAATGGGGATATTTATTTTATTATTCCTTACATCCCTAATATGTTCTTTGATTCTTTCTGCTAGTGTTCTTTTTGTTTCTCCTATATAATATTTATTACAGCTACAGAATATAGTATAAATAACACCCTTGCTCATACAAGAGTATCTAGTTCTTGTGGTAAAATTTTGTCCATTTATTTTAACCACTTCATTTATTATATGTTTACACACAGAACACTTCCCACAAGGGTGTGTTCCTACAACCTTCATATATTCTAAACTGTTAGTACAAGGTTTTTTATATATACTGTGTACTAGAAAGTCCTGAATGCTTTTGCCTTTTTTATAGGATGTAATTAATTTGGTGTCTTTCAGAGATAAAATATCTTTCTTCACGAAATTCCAGTAATCCATAATTAGTTTATTAAAAATAGAAGAAAAATTAGTGTATTTAGTAACAAAAAATATTTTATCCTGACTGGGTTTCACATTATTCTGACTATTATACTTATAATTATTGTCAAGTGTGTTACTACTTTTTTTATTTCCAAAAACTCTATATAGACTATTTCCTACACTTACTGGATCATAGCCTATAGCATTAAATATATCCGCTATTTTTAATGCCTCATTATAGGCTACTTCCATATCTGAGTTTAGTCGCTTTATTCTAAGAAATTCACCATAAGGAATAGAAGTTAAAGTATGGCAGGGGTGACAACTGTTACCCCACATCTTCCAGCTGATTTCATCAAACTTTCTGTGTATACCCATATGTATTGGGGAGCCTATATGACCCCTTAGGGAAATATCCAGAAAGTTAACTTGGCAACCACGTTGTACATCACTAAATTTAATCCCAAATTTATTATTATTTAGTATATCAATAAAGTCTATGGATGCATCAAAATTATCTTTACAAATAAAGATGAGGTCGTCAATAAATCTAAAGTATTTCAGGACATTATTTTTAAAGAATGGTATTCTATACAAAAATTCATTCTCAAACATTCCCATAAATAGGTTCGCATAAGCTGGCGCAAATGCGCCCCATAGCTGTACCTGTCAGTTGTTTATAAAGAATGCCATTAAATTCAAAGATATTATTAGTTAAGCAAAATTCAACTAATTCTAAGATGTAGTGAGTTTTGGGATTATCCCCAAAAAAGAATTTAATAGCTTCCAGGCCCAATGTATGGGATATATTCGTATATAAACTCACTACATCCACAGTAATAAAGTACATTCCCTCACACCAATATATGTCATTAACCTTTTGAAGAAAGTCATAAGAATCTTGTATATATGAGGGTAACAACAGAACTTGTTTCATTAAAATTTCATGCAGCAAAGTGCACAGGTTATAAGTGAAATAACCAAAAGCTGAAACAATAGGCCGACCAGGTGGTCGGTCTAAGTTTTTGTGAATCTTCGGTAAGCAGAAAAACTTGGCTACTTTGTTGTTCTTAATAATTATTTTTCGGTCTACATCCGTTTGAGTTAAATAATGTAGCCTAATACCTTTTTGTAGTAGCGCATTAAGTTCTACTTCTGCCTTTTTCAAAAGGGTTATATTGGTTTCACAATACACAGTTTTATTGTCAAGGTGTTGCATACACATGCTGTAGTAATCACATGAATTTAGTATAACCAACTTTCCCCCTTTATCCGAGGGTTTGAAAATTATATTACTATTCTTGCTTAATAACTGTAGCTTCTCCCATTCTTTTTTTGTCAGATTATAAACATGCTTTTTACTCATAAATCCTTCTAGTTCTTTATCTAATAATATATATAACATTGATTCAAACTTCAGTATATTAGCATTTTTACGTGGTGGAAGAAAGCAGCTAGTACTTTTCAGCATGTGAGTATCTAATAAATCATATGCATTGTTGTTACCTTCTTCATCCGATAAACATGAGTAAAAGCTGTCATTACTCTCTAAATCACTATCAGATATTGAAGTTTTCTCATAGTTGACATTACTAACAGAAGTGTTATCTAAACTAAAAAAATATTCCCTTAAATACATTTTACGGCATAATTGAAACAGTTCAATTTTAAGCTCATATTTCTTGGGTATACAGGTAGGTACTTGTATGTAAATAGCCTATGTTTTTGTTAAGTTCTTTCAGCTCATTTACTGTACCTAATTATCAATGTAACTCTGTTGGAGCTTTTCACCCCGGGCCTCCGCTGAAAAGGACATGTATCCAGTCGGACCATCCCGGTTAACAAATGTAAAATAAATAAATAAATAATAAACATTTACATTTAAGCAATGCTTACACCAGCTGAGCATAGCTGAGCACTACTTAGCATTGCTCAGATTTCATTTTATAGAGTATCAGGATTGTGGGATTGATTCATCATTACTGATATATTATAATTTTATGTTTACCTTCCATGACATACCCTATGTACTTTTATTAAATTATATTCTTCTTGAAATACAGGTACCCAGTAGGGGTAACTGGAATAAAGAATCTGAACCATGACAAAGTAAGATCTTTTTTAATACAAAATGGTGAGCACTTCCGCAATAGTAACCATTAATCAATGGTTACCATTGTGAAAGTGCTCACCATTTTGTATTAAAAAAGAAGACCTTACTTTGTCATGGTTCACCTTCTTTTTTCCAGTTACCTTCCTACTGGGCACCTGTGTTTCAACATTTTCAACATCTGGGCTGGTTTGGATTCATTTGTTTGCAAATTATATTCTTGTGTGACTATACTGTATGGGGCACTTGTGTTTATATGTGGGTTTCACATCTTTCTACATTGACATCTCACTTTTGGACCTACCACACTACCCTGGTTGACAAAAAGCAGTTGCTAGATAATTTAAGTTTACAAAAATAATTTTAACATTACTTTCCCATAGAAAAATAAGTTGCCTGTCGTGGTATTTAAACCTTGAAAGCCTGCCTGCAAAGCTGGGACTCTAACCACTATACTATCTTATAAAACAACCAGCAGGAAATGATAACTCCAAGCAGCAACAACAAGAAAGACCAACAGTGAGTCCCAGCTCTACTTTCCAAAAAGATAAAATTTATTCCAAGCAAGTCTTGTCTCTAGCGCCTCGGCCAACAGCCTTTACAGAGTAAAACAGTCAGACATATAAAACTTCCCAATATATATACAAAATGAAATAAAACAATTAATTAATTATACAATCAAATAATTAAATCTCAGTAATAATACATTTTTAAAGCTACATCTCTTAAATAAGGCTTTGCCAGTTACACTCTTTGTTCATACCATATGGTTGTAGGGTTCCATATTTCATGATCAAAATGGACTCTTTTTGTCTTAATGTATTTTTCTGCCATTCTATATTATTATAATAAAGAGGAACATGTTCCAATATGGAAACTTTTATGTGGTCTATATTACCAAAATGTACAGAATTGAAATGTTCAGCAATGGGGCTATTTATTTTATTATTCCTTACATCCCTAATATGTTCTTTGATTCTTTCTGCTAGTGTTCTTTTTGTTTCTCCTATATAATATTTATTACAGCTACAGAATATAGTATAAATAACACCCTTGCTCATACAAGAGTATCTAGTTCTTGTGGTAAAATTTTGTCCATTTATTTTAACCACTTCATTTATTATATGTTTACACACAGAACACTTCCCACAAGGGTGTGTTCCTACAACCTTCATATATTCTAAACTGTTAGTACAAGGTTTTTTATATATACTGTGTACTAGAAAGTCCTGAATGCTTTTGCCTTTTTTATAGGATGTAATTAATTTGGTGTCTTTCAGAGATAAAATATCTTTCTTCACGAAATTCCAGTAATCCATAATTAGTTTATTAAAAATAGAAGAAAAATTAGTGTATTTAGTAACAAAAAATATTTTATCCTGACTGGGTTTCACATTATTCTGACTATTATACTTATAATTATTGTCAAGTGTGTTACTACTTTTTTTATTTCCAAAAACTCTATATAGACTATTTCCTACACTTACTGGATCATAGCCTATAGCATTAAATATATCCGCTATTTTTAATGCCTCATTATAGGCTACTTCCATATCTGAGTTTAGTCGCTTTATTCTAAGAAATTCACCATAAGGAATAGAAGTTAAAGTATGGCAGGGGTGACAACTGTTACCCCACATCTTCCAGCTGATTTCATCAAACTTTCTGTGTATACCCATATGTATTGGGGAGCCTATATGACCCCTTAGGGAAATATCCAGAAAGTTAACTTGGCAACCACGTTGTACATCACTAAATTTAATCCCAAATTTATTATTATTTAGTATATCAATAAAGTCTATGGATGCATCAAAATTATCTTTATAAATAAAGATGAGGTCGTCAATAAATCTAAAGTATTTCAGGACATTATTTTTAAAGAATGGTATTCTATACAAAAATTCATTCTCAAACATTCCCATAAATAGGTTCGCATAAGCTGGCGCAAATGCGGCCCCCATAGCTGTACCTGTCAGTTGTTTATAAAGAATGCCATTAAATTCAAAGATATTATTAGTTAAGCAAAATTCAACTAATTCTAAGATGTAGTGAGTTTTGGGATTATCCCCAAAAAAGAATTTAATAGCTTCCAGGCCCAATGTATGGGATATATTCGTATATAAACTCACTACATCCACAGTAATAAAGTACATTCCCTCACACCAATATATGTCATTAACCTTTTGAAGAAAGTCATAAGAATCTTGTATATATGAGGGTAACAACAGAACTTGTTTCATTAAAATTTCATGCAGCAAAGTGCACAGGTTATAAGTGAAATAACCAAAAGCTGAAACAATAGGCCGACCAGGTGGTCGGTCTAAGTTTTGAATCTTCGTAAGCAGAGCAGAAAAACTTGGCTACTTTGTTGTTCTTAATAATTATTTTTCGGTCTACATCCGCTTGAGTTAAATAATGTAGCCTAATACCTTTTGTAGTAGCGCATTAAGTTCTACTTCTGCCTTTTTCAAAGGGTTATATTGGTTTCACAATACACAGTTTTATTGTCAAGGTGTTGCATACACATGCTGTAGTAATCACATGAATTTAGTATAACCAACTTTCCCCCTTTATCCGAGGGTTTGAAAATTATATTACTATTCTTGCTTAATAACTGTAGCTTCTCCCATTCTTTTTTTGTCAGATTATAAACATGCTTTTTACTCATAAATCCTTCTAGTTCTTTATCTAATAATATATATAACATTGATTCAAACTTCAGTATATTAGCATTTTTATGGTGGAAGAAAGCAGCTAGTACTTTTCAGCATGTGAGTATCTAATAAATCATATGCATTGTTGTTACCTTCTTCATCCGATAAACATGAGTAAAAGCTGTCATTACTCTCTAAATCACTATCAGATATTGAAGTTTTCTCATAGTTGACATTACTAACAGAAGTGTTATCTAAACTAAAAAAATATTCCCTTAAATACATTTTACGGCATAATTGAAACAGTTCAATTTTAAGCTCATATTTCTTGGGTATACAGGTAGGTACTTGTATGTAAATAGCCTATGTTTTTGTTAAGTTCTTTCAGCTCATTTACTGTACCTAATTATCAATGTAACTCTGTTGGAGCTTTTCACCCCGGGCCTCCGCTGAAAAAGGACATGTATCCAGTCGGACCATCCCGGTTAACAAATGTAAAATAAATAAATAAATAATAAACATTTACATTTAAGCAATGCTTACACCAGCTGAGCATAGCTGAGCACTACTTAGCATTGCTCAGATTTCATTTTATAGAGTATCAGGATTGTGGGATTGATTCATCATTACTGATATATTATAATTTTTATGTTTACCTTCCATGACATACCCCTATGTACTTTTATTAAATTATATTCTTCTTGAAATACAGGTACCCAGTAGGACGGTAACTGGAATAAAGAATCTGAACCATGACAAAGTAAGATCTTTTTTAATACAAAATGGTGAGCACTTCCGCAATAGTAACCATTAATCAATGGTTACCATTGTGAAAGTGCTCACCATTTTGTATTAAAAAAGAAGACCTTACTTTGTCATGGTTCACCTTCTTTTTTCCAGTTACCTTCCTACTGGGCACCTGTGTTTCAACATTTTCAACATCTGGGCTGGTTTGGATTCATTTGTTTGCAAATTATATTCTTGTGTGACTATACTGTATGGGGCACTTGTGTTTATATGTGGGTTTCACATCTTTCTACATTGACATCTCACTTTTGGACCTGCCACACTACCCTGGTTGACAAAAAGCAGTTGCTAGATAATTTAATTTTACAAAAATAATTTTAACACTACTTTCCCATAGAAAAATAAGTTGCCTGTCGTGGTATTTAAACCTTGAAAGCCTGCCTGCAAAGCTGGGACTCTAACCACTATACTATCTTAGTTTGCAAATTTCACCTCTATATTTGTATTTATATCCTATGGAATGTTTAAGGCATGGTAAGTGGAAGGCCATAACACACACACCTGCTTAGCTACACTTAAACATTCCTTAGCGTAGAAAAAAGTATATATTATTATTATAATATTTTGCTACATAAGTGAGTCTTGTGGTGTTCTAACAACTCATTGAGGACTGCAATCATGAAATAATGGCATTCATTTGGCTTTCAGGCTTCTATCCTTCATATGCTAATACATATCCTGTTTTCTATCAACTTTCTAAGTGTATGAGGGCAATTTTTCAAATGTGTCCCTATTTGATTATTTATTCCCCCCATTATTTGTGCCTTTGGCAACTTGCAATGCTGTAAGGGAATATTGGCATACATTTGAATTCAGACTTTTAACCTTCAGTAATTCATGCTAATGCATGACCTATTTTCTATCAACTTTCTAAGTTTTGTGGCCAATATCTGTGTTGTGTCCCTTTTAGCAAGTTACGGAGGTGTCATACGGCACTTTGGCAATGCAGGGAGTGTGTCACAAAACCTGTCACACACCCCCTGCATTGCTTTCTTGTTGCTGATGTTTATTTCAGTGTCCAAGGACACTGAAATGATCATTATTTCATTTTAGTGTCCACAGACCTTGAAATACTGGCATAATATTAGGGTAAATCTCTAATATTATGCCAGATTGATTTAGAAAGTGCAGGGGGCATGTTCAGTGTCCGTGCACTACTTGGACATGGCCCCTGCACTTGTTCATGGTTCATGTCCATATAGGTAATACAGCAGAGCGTCTTCATGAATATGCAAGGTGCACTACAGTGCTATACAGACAGAAACTATTCCGTGCAATAATAGTTTTACTCTTGCATGGAATTTATTGAATCCCGGGAACTTACTTTTTGGCTATTATTTTCCTAGCTGAAACTAACGATCTGTTTATTTATTTATTTATATATTTTTTTCATGCATTATAGCAGTCAATGTCACACATACCTCTTCCTACTTACTATTCTTTTAGCACACTACATTATTTATAGTGAGAGTGACTATTATTGTCTATAATTTTTTATCTCTATAGAATCATCTAGATGTGTAGTATATATTGTAACATCTTGTAACACATTTTGTTTTTTCAACTTATTTTGTATAGTATTTCTAATGTGATTTGTACCGCATTGAGTTTTACTGTATTTTTATTGTGCTGTATGTGAAGCTTTTCTCCCCGGGCATCTGCTGAAAATGGGTTCTGTAGACCCAGTCAGTCCAACCCGGTAAACAAATGTCAAATAAATAAATAATGAGATAGTCAAGAGATATATTCAATATGACTGAAATTATTAGAAAAAATTCTAGGCAAAAATGAACATAATAAAAGATAAATTTGAGAGACACCTAGGGTAGGCAGAAGCTATTATGGCAGGAACATATAGAAGAATTGTACAAGAACCCTAAAATATGTTCTCTGATCTAGAATGAGATATACTGCAAAGTGAAGATAAAAGGGTCCCAGAAAGCCTTATTAAAACAGATTTGCAGGAAGTGATAAAATTACTGGTTAACTATTTAAAATTATATAAAATGCTGTTGTTAGAGTGTTTCTTGGAATCTACAAGCACATTTAGAAAATAAAACAGTGTGCATTGCATTGAACAAAGTCATTTATATTCTAATTCCAAAAAAGGACAATAGCAAGCAGTACTGAGGTCAATGAATGAAGGTACTTGCTTCATATGCTAGCAAGGTAATGCTGAAAATGAGACACATTGGAGTCCATCAATATATGGATCCATAACAAAACCTTCACACCAGCACCACTATGTAAACCAACAAAATAAAAACACTAGGGATTTAGCAAGCTCTGCATGGTGTTCAGGAATAGTGGAAGAGCTGTTGCATGCAATATGGCCAATGACCGATTCAGGAACGAGCTCCAGGGACATGCGCTTCTACACTATTCCTGCATGGACACAGCTCCTGTATGCTAATTACCCCATTTGCTGGTGGAAACCATAAAAATGAGGTGAATTAGCAATCCAGGAAGCAGGCAGGCATCTGTGCAGAAATAGTGTAGCCTGCAGAAATGTATTCGATTACTAACCAACTACATTTCTGCAAATTACAAAATGGAGGCAAGACAGCTCAAAAGAAAGCATGTATTCAGTGTAATGGGCATGCCAATGGCCAAATATATGATCAATGGCATGGGAAATAGTTTCAAAATTATAAAAAATAACTTTTTTTGGCCGATTTCGGCTGTTTAAGCATAGGGCAGCGGTGCGCAAATGGGACTGGCCTGGAAATAAGGAAAAAACTTAGAAATAAGCTTTTAAACCCAAATCAGCATTCTGCCATAATAGTCAATGGCATGCATAAGACAACAATACCATGGAATAGTGGTTGCTAAGGGGAAGGCTGAGTGTCAGTTTTGTAACCATGCATTAGCAGTCAGTTTTCTGCAAATGAGGGGATTGATACTAAATCACAGATTTCCCCTCATTGTTAGCTTACACCCAACCATGTAGGTGCAGCAACACCATGGAATAAGCATAAGAGGTAGATGACCTCATAAGGGAGAGTGTCATGCATGCTTTAAGCTTATTGGAGCTCTGTGGCCCGTGTTTGCCCTTAGCTAAGCACAGCTAAGGAAGGTGGATGTGTCTGAGGCTGCCTAGCACTGTTTACAATGCCTAAATGGGTATGCACACTGTTCACCAAGTTTTAAAAAAAAAAAAAAAAAAAACACAGGAAATAGCAGCTCTATTCACATCTGAGCACTGGGTATGCATGCTGCGCCTCAGGGCTTAACCAGGAAGGCAATGGGAAGGGAAAACAGCAGTAGGAAGGCAATCAAGGAGAACTAGCATAGCTGGCAGGTGAAATGTATCAGAATCAGCCAATTGTGCAGGCAGCAGCCCAGCCCAGCACACTGCTATTAACTATGCAAACACCTTTCATTCTGTTTTTCCCATAAACTCTACACCACCGGTGTTCACAGATGGTGAAATTTTACCTGACAATACTAACAAGATGATAGGGGCTGTTGTCGCTGTCATGCATCAATATGTGGGAGAGGCTGAGGGTGGTGAGGATTAGAATGCTGATGACCAACCCACAGTGAGGAGAAGGAGAAGAGTGTACAGACCCAGGGTAACCTACCAGGGGCTACATGACTTGGAGATAGTGGAGCGCTATAGGGTGGACAGGGACATCCTAGAGCAAATTGTTGAGCTGTGCTGACCACGCCTCATACACAGAACCAACAGAGGGAAACCCATCCCAGTGGATACCAAGGAATGTGTAGGGTTAAGAATATTAGCCACAGGTACCTTCCAAAGGCCAAATGGGGATATCATGGGGATCTCACAGGCATCAGCATCCAGGGTACTCCACCAGTTCCTGGATGCCATGTCAGCACATGCCGGTGAGCACATATATTTCCTCAACACCTGTGAGGCGTTGACCAGCAATATGCATCTTTTCCACCAAGTAGCAGAATACCTTGAGGTAGTGTTTGCTATAGACTGCACGCACATACACATAAAAGCACCACCTGGTGAGTGGGGTAGGGTCTACATAAACTGCAAGGGCTTCCCCTCCATCAACTGCCAGGTCATGTGCAATGCCCAGGGCATTATCTTGAATGTGTGTGCTTACAGCCCTGGAAGCTATCATGACTCCCACATCTGGCATATGACACAGATGTACCAGAGATGTGCCAGTGGGGACATCACATATGGCCACCTAGTGGGGGATGCTGGTTACGCACTGGAGAAGTGGCTGATGCCACCATCAGAAATGCACACATAGCCGAACAAGAACTCCATAATAAGGCACACACAGCTGAACAAGAACTCCATAATAAGGTACACACACAATCCAGAATCATAACAGAGCATGTGTTTGGGATGCTCAAGTCATGGTTCTTGAGCCTGGACATATCCAGTGGAGCCTTGCAGTACTCTCCAATTATGTGTACACAAATTTTCATTGTATGTGCCATGCTACACAATATGATCCTGCAGAAATAGCTGCAGCAGGAACAGCACAGGGCAGGGCCACACAGCCCAGCACCATCGCCAAGGCCTGCACAGACACAGAGTGACTCAGAGGACAAACAACCTGAGCCTACCCCAATAGGCAGAAGGAGGCATGCCCAGTATTCCAAGACATTGGCAAAGAGGCTACACATAGCACATACACTGACATGGTAGGGACCCAGGGAATGACACCACTCCCTCTGACTTGCACATACAGGAAAAGGGATTCCAAACATGACAGTACCTGTGCTTTACCATGTATAGGGAGTATACTATGTGCATCTGACATAGTCAGCCCTCCATCATCATCCTCAATACTGGCGCAGCCACAAGGTAAGTCGCTCTTCCTATCAATTGCTGAAAGGAGTAGTATGTTCTGTTACTTGTATCTATCATATGTATGTGAGCTTGCAAGGGAATCAGGTGGCTGAATGGGATGGCAGCAGATAGTGGACACCTATATGGGCAGCATGAAATCCATAACAAATACTACTGTCAACAAAGTAGGCAGTACTAGACAAGGTGACAAATCCCACTGCAGTACATGTGGTGGCCCAAATATGTGTCCATAGGACACGCCCATACATGTCAGTGAGGCTCACATACCCAACATCAGCCTCAGGCAGCAGTACAGGTGTAGATGACCATAAAGAAAGGCTGTGCTAAGGTGTCCAATTGATGGCAATAGAGAACAGCCCCCTCCAGACCTACACAGACTGACTACAACAGTTCTGGCAGTTGTATGTTAGTTCTGAAGAGTAAGAAGTCTGAAACTGAAATATAGGTCAATAAAATGGTCCTCTCAGTATGACATAACATAATTTGCAAATATGCCCCCATATTTGCAAATTATGTTATGTCATACTGGGAGGACTGTTTTATTTTTAAATCTGGGTACATGAGTTACATCAAAAATTACACTAGATTTTTGGATGATATGTTTTTGATTTGGATTGGGACAAGATACTCTCTAATGCAGTTTTTGAATTACATTAATGACACTTTGAGTTGTTTTAAATTCACCCATGAATATAGTCAAACACAAATAATGTATTTGGGTGTGGAATTAAAAATAAACAAAGAGAAAAAAACTTTGGTTTCGAGAATATACAGAAAACCCACTTTTTCAAATTCATATTTGGAGTTTGGATGTGAGCATGCATGGGAATCGGGTGGCTTAATTCAAATCATAGCCATGTCCCTTGAAACTCAATCCACATTAATACAAATATTACTTGTAACAACCTTATTTTATCTAAACTATCTAACCCAACCAAATAACATAAATCATTCTCCCCAGTTCCACACCACTACCATATCCTTCATTAATGACACACACAACTCTACCTATATACCCCCTTGTCTCTTCCCACTCAACATCATGCTCTTCCCCTATAGAGTTCTAACTATAAAAAACACTCCCAGTTATACTAGCCATATAGTCTCAAAACTCATTAACTGCACTAAGTACCCCTATCTAAGAAAGTATCTCCCCCACCACCTTATCTCTATCCTCCTCTCTGGTGACATCCAACCCTGGACCCTCTTCCACTCTGGACCTAACCTCCCAACCTCACCCCCCTTATGCAGCTAGTAAATCCCTCCAATTCTCAGTCATACATACTCAAAGCTTCTGTAACAAAATTCCAATCCTTCATGCCTGGCTTCTACATAATCAACCAGACATTCTCGCCATCTCAGAAACCTAGCTCAAGCCCCATATAAAAGACTCCAAACTAATACCACCTAACTACTGCATTCTAAGAAATGATAGAACACAAAAAAGGAGGCAGGGTAGCACTCTTATACTCTGCATCCCTGCTAGTCACCCCTATACCAAACCCTTCCCCAAATTTGGTAAGGCAGAAATGATACCTGCCCTACTCTACCTAAACAAGCATAAACTCATATTTATCCTCTCCCTCTATATCCCCCTTGGTGATAATGTCCCATCCCTTGAAGACATTCTCTCCTGGGTCTCTTCTAACATCACTCATGAAACAATAATCCTGGGTGATGTTAACATAAACTGGGCCACAATCCAATCTTCCACTAACTCACTCAACATTAACCTATATAACTTCACACAGTTCATCAATTCCACTACCAGACCCTCAAACAACTCCACTACTGGAAGTACAATAGATTGGATTCTAGTAACCCATCCTCACTATATCTCGGAGAGTGGTATTCTCCCAGACCCACTAGCTGAACATTTCCCCACTTTCGCCTACTGTCTCCCCTCTTCTATGCAACTAACTCACACCTATACTTCTTCTTGCTACTTAAAAACTTTAATCCTGAAACTCTCATAAACGCACTAAAAAACATCAACTGGAACCTTTTAAAAACCCTTCCCCTAGATAATGCTCTATCCTACTTTAACACCACTTTCACAAACCTACTCAACTCCCTTGCCCCCCTAAAAACTAAATGCATAAAAATTAACTCTGCATCCTGGTTAACTAAAAACACTTTGGTTTCCATGCAACTTTGCAACAAAGCATAGGCACGATACCAGAAATATAAAGCCTTTATTACTCTTACTGAATATAAAACACTACGCAATAAAGTAAAAAAACTCATAGCCTCTGACCACAAATTATATTTCACTACCTGGCAAACTAACCATAATACCAATCCCAAACTATTTTGGAAAGGAATTACAGCTCTCCTTAACCCTGGAAAAACAGAAAACCCTTGCCCAAATGCAGATGCATCTGACATGGACTTAGCAACCCAATTTAACTCCTTTTTCATTGACTCCATCAACAAACTAACATTATCCTTCACCGATAACTCCACAGCTCCTCCTCAGCCTGCTCCCACCCTTCCTCCCCTGACATCCCAAGCTCCCAGCGCCACCTTTCTCCATTAATCCCATCTCCATATCTACCATAAAACAAATCTCTAAAAATTAAAACCTGGCTCCAATGCCCCTGACGAAATCCCCTCCTACTTCCTAAAAGTAGCTGCTGAAGCAATTGCCCTCCCTATCACCATACTAATAATTCAGTCAATCTTAGAATGCCAGATCCCCCAACTTTGGAAGAAGGCCTTTATTATTCCTCTCCATAAAGGAGGAAATAATAATGACATCCCAAACTTTCACTCTATCGCCATCCTATCCCCTATTTCTAAGCTACTTGCAAAGTGTGTCCACCAAAAACTCTTACCTTACCTCATCAATAATCACCTTCTTACTCCCACACAACATGGATTTAGACCAGGTCATAGTACCTCCACTGCCCTCCTCTCCTTCCTAGAAACAGTCAACAAAGTCTGCGACTCTGGCCACTTTGTATCCACTCTCTTCCTTGACCTCTCTAAGGCATTTGACACCATTTCCCACAACCTGCTACTTGCCAAACTCTCTAAACTTAGCCTATCTCCTTTCTCTACCCAGTGATTCTCAAGCTATCTCACAAACAGGCAACAAGCAGTTAAATGGAAACAAGCTACCTCTCCCTTTCTCAACACATCCACAGGCATCCCCCCAGGTTCCATTCTAGGCCCATTATTATTAAACATATTTCTTTCAAGCCATTCCTAACTCCAGTCGCATCCAATATGCTGATGATTCTACTATAATCTGTTCCTCCTCTTCCATCACAACTCTTAACAATCTGACACAAGCCACATTCTCTTCCATTGAACAGTGGATGCTAGACAGCTACCTAGCCCTTAATGCAACTAAAACAAAACTTATGCTATTCAATGCCTCCAAAACCTCTTCCCTAGACAAACAATCCTTCATAATTACCAGCAAAAACCTCCCTAGAACTAGTCTCTGACACAAAACTACTAGGAATTATCATCGATGATCAACTAAAATTTGACAAGCATCTACAAGCAAATATCAAAAAACTCATAAAAAATTAGGTATACTTTGCTGTCACAGTTGCTTTATCTCTCCCACCACAAGGATTACATTAGCTAATACATATCTCATCCCATCCCTTTTTATATGGTGCATCTATCTTAACCAGCCTGCAAGAAAACTCTCATCTTGTTATAACAAAATATCCAAATTTGCAGCAGGTCATAGAACATCTTCCCACCACTGTAATTCCCTTCACCAACTAAGATGGCTAGAGTTACCAAACTTCCTCACATATACCCAGCTTATCCAAGCACACAAACTCATACATGACCCATCTCTTTGCCCCTCTCTAACAAATACCTTTGAAATGCACAAGCCAGATAGACTCCTAAGATCCATTTCCCAAAACCTAATTAAATTGCATAAGCCAAAATGTCCAGCTGGAAATCACCTGATGTCTCTTGCATGCCTCTGGAACTCTCTCCCTTCTCCCATCTGCACCACCAGCAGTCTCTCCTTGTTTAAAACTTTACTGCACCCGCACCTTACTTCACAATGGAAATGCTCTTGCTCCCATCCAACCTAATTCTGACCACACTTTCTTTCTAACTTTCCAAACTTATTTGATGCCTATCACTGCCTCTTAAACCCATGTGATGTATTCAACCAATAACTAAAAAGTTACCTCATTGTAATTGCAAAAAAAAAAAATAAAAATTACTACTTACTGAATTAACCTGACCTGATGTAATTTTGCAAATGAAAATCTTTTTTATTTCTGTATTAGGTCATTTACTTGAAATGTGTGATATGGATTTGTACTTTTTCTGAACCATGTATGTAACATTTATTTGAAATGTATACTATGGATTTATGCTCTGTTTTTCTGTACTATGTACCTGTATTTTTCTGGAGCTTTTTTTCCCCAGGACTCCATTGCAAATGGGCTTCTTGTAGCCCAGTGGACTATCCTGGAAAACAAACTGCAAATAATAATAATAATAATAATAATAATAATAATAATAGCTGGCACCCTGATTTTCAAAAGAAATCCATAGTAAAAGGGCAGTTAGTCCATGCTGCAAAAATTACCCTGGATAATGAATTTATGGAAGAGGTGAATTTCATATTAGGTATTTTTAAGAAAAGAAATTATCCAAAGGAAATGTTAACTGTTATTAGAGAAGAGGTTATTAATAAATGGAAAAATGGCTTTTATTTACCTATATTAAATTCCTTAGATACAACAGCTATGGTAGAAGTAAAAAAGTCTGATACAGAGAATAATATTTATGCACATTTGAGTTTTATTACTACCTATGATAAGGATGCCCACAGGGTATGTCAACTAATAGAAAAAAAATGGAAATTATTGTCAGTGGACAAGAATATGTCAAAATATTTTATACAAAAACAAAGTTTGTTTTCAACATTGACAGATGTTTCAAGGAAATTTTGGAACAAGAGAGTAGGTTAAGTAACTGTGGTGTGGTTGAAAAGAACAAGGACTTTAAATGTGGGATGTGTTCCCAGTGCTCCCATATACTTATTATGGGTGATATTTTTAAACTAAATGGTAAGAAAATATTCATAAGAGGTCATTATAATCGTCAAACCAAGAACGTAGTTTATATTGCAAAATGTTCCGTGTCCAGCATTCTACATAGGAAAAACTTGTAGATGCTTTAGGAACAGGATTTATGAGTATCTATTAGACATAAGGCATGGTAAAAATACAGATGATTCGAGTAGGCATCTTATGGAAAATGTAGGCCATTCATTTAAGTTTTTAATAATATAACAAGTTAAAGTGGATCAACAACGGGGGACACTAAATTAGTTTTTAGATGTTTGTGAATTAAAATGGCAACTGACTCTGGATGCCTCTAGGTTTCCAGGTATAAATGAAATGTTGAATTTGAATTGTTTTTTAAAAATGAATCACATTTTGGGTTAACATTATTATTCAACAAGGTTACACAGTTTAATAACATTATTGTATAATATATATATATATATATATATATATATATATATATGTGTGTGTGTGTGTGTGTGTGTGTGTGTACATAGTATGAATACTAGGGTATGTTTATTTTAATTGTCAACAATGTAAATTTTAAATAATGCAATTAACAGGCATTAATTGGTTTATTGTTAGATGTATATGAATGCTGGGAAATCTTGATGGTATTGCTCTGAAGAAGTCCATGTGAGAGGGATGAAAGCGCTTAACTACTGTGGTTTTATTCAATAAAGGAGTGTTTTTTACAGAGGACTTTCCTGTTCTTTCTCCCTTTGGTCACCTGGTTTGTGGATATTTTCAGTTAAATGTAAATGTGTGTTTAGGGTAAAATTATTTTTGGGATCTCTCACCCACTACATCACCGAATACCAGTATTTACAATGACTGGTGATGTTCCTCACCTTACAAGTACCTTGGGATAGCATGCATTCTATAAGCTCCATGGCACGTGTGATAAATGTGGTACACCGTAGTAGCAATACATCGTTAGGTAGGGGTCTGAATCCCAGGACTGGCAAGTGTGTGTTTCTGTCATCAGTATCCTGTGTGGAGGTTGCTATGATTGTGTAATAACAGGATGCACTGTGGGGTGGGTTTTGTTAGCTTTGGTGGTGCATTGGTAGCATTGTTGCCTCACAGGAAGAGGTTCTCCTGTTTGATTCTCGGCTGGAGTGCAGGGAGTGCCTTCTGTGTGGAGTCTGCATGTCCTCCCCGCAGTTGGGTAGCGTTCAAAAGACATGCGTAAATGGGTGTGCCTTCATTGAAGGTTGGACATCGAACTGGCACCTCGGCATTCATGAAAATCTACTGCCAATCATTAGCTTGCTGGAGTTCCGCTACAGCAACCCCTAACCGAGAAAAGCCGATAGACAAACAAACATTATGTTGAGGACCTAGTCACAATGTCCACCTTACAAGGACAACAGATGTCAAACACCAGAGAGGCTGGTGTAGACAATCAATATGCCTACACGTGAAATTACCGAGGGGTGAACAATATAGGCAACCCTTCTATTACTCTGAGAACACTCTCCACCCATGTCTCATACATAAACACGCTTAGCTAGGCAACGACCATTATATTGGTAGTTCCCTGCATATTGCCTCACAAATAGTAACCACAGTGTAATTGCAGTGGACTACATGCCTGTTGACCACAACAGTGCCACTGACATCAGAAAGTACTATGATGTGTTACATCTCCTGACTGTTTGTTATCCAGCAAATAAAAGGACATGGCACACTGTTCCATCCCCATAGTAGGCAAATAAATGCTTACAGTGGCTCTTTTGCTATGTTCCCCACTGGAAGCCTGCAACAACTGTAGAGTCTGCAAATGTAACCCACAAATGGAATACCATGCCTTATACACATGCCCTCTATGGACAGATGCCACTAACTCCACTGAATACCTGTATCATGCTGTCAATGTAGGTGCAAGCACAACCTCAGTTCCATAGCCAGGTCTCACCAAATGAGGTCAGGAATGCTACATCAGAAGATAACAGTCTGTCCACACAACATGCCCCAGAGACCTCACACTTCCACACATCAAAGAACATGTGTGTGGGACATTTGCACAACCCAGACACTGTCCATGTTATGGAATATAGATCACATACATGGGAAGCAGTGCACATCACTGGCCACCCACAATAGTAACACAGATGAGTGGATGGTGAATACAATACCCACCCAGGGGACCACTCCAGGGACTACACCCCTGAGCCACACTGGAGACTATTGTCATGTGGCCTGATGCCAAGGTATTCCCTTTGCCTAACTTCGTACAGCCTTCAGGCCCATTCACCTACTACATACCTGTGAAGCAATGAACCTATGCATCTCAGCACTGATAAATGTGTTTGTGTGTGTGTCTGTGTGTGTGTGTGTGTGTGTGTGTGTGTGTGTGTGTGTGTGTGTGTGTGTGTGTGTGTGTGTGTGTGTGTGTGTGTGGATATTAACGATTTTGAACCCATTCACACTCATTTCACCTCCCATTGCCCTACTTTAGCACGCCCGCTGATGTCATTCACCTTGAAATAATCCTTTGGCCATATTTCAACCAAATAAGCTCTGTGGTGCTTTCAATAACTGTGTAATACTGAAATGCAACAAACAAGTTAGGTAGGAGTTCTAATCCTGATCCTGCCAACTGTGATAATGTGTATGTTTCCCCGAGAAAGTGTGTGGGTGTCTTCTTTGACACCTGCTTTTGTGGACATTCACACTTACTACACTTCCCTTACCACTCCTTTAGCACTGTTGCTGATGTCACTCACCTTCAAAAATTCCTTTGGACAGCTCTTTTGCTTGTAAGCACTGTGGCACGCGCAATAACTGTGTAGCATTGTAATAGCAATACATAGTCAGGTAGGGGTTTAAAACTCAATACTGGTAAGTGTGTGTTTCTTTGTGTATTATCAGTATCCTGGTGGGGTGATGGTGTAATGACAAGATCCATTGCATTGTGGGTTTTGCTACATCATTATATTGAGGACCTATATGTCCCAATGTCCACATTACAAGACCAACAGTTTTGAAACACTGTAGACATTGTTGCAGACAATCCTCAGCCATAAATGTGTAGAGCCAAGTGCAATTACTATGTGACAGTAAGGGTTAGTAAAGAATATAGTCAACCGTTATAATACTCAGATACCACTCTCCACCCACGGATCATACACAAACATGCTTGGCTCTTACCCTCTTACTCCTTTCCTTGCTTACTTTGTGTGTGTCTCTCTCTCTCTCTCTCTCTCTCTCTCTCTCCCTCTCTGGTGGATGTGGAAAAGTACATCTGTTTTGCATTGGCAGCAGCTTGAGTTTTGTAAGTAATGCTCATGATCATCTGATGGCCTGTGCATGAATTGCAGTCCCCCACTTGCTAACTACATGTGGAACAGCTGTGGCATAATTCCTATAGCTAATTGCATGGAAACACACTCCTATAACTAAGCACTTCATGTGGGTGTTGGTCCTTTTCCTTCACTGTGAGCAGGACTTCATGTGGGTGTTTGACAAACAGCATCACAGAGGGTAGTTGGAAATACCTCTTAAAACATACACTGTGGAGACAGGCCAACAAACAGAAGGGGGAGTTTCCAGACATGGAGACAGAATGTAAGTATTGCTGTTCTACATTTGAAGTAATGTTGGTTTAACAGGGTTTGTATGGATATGGCTGTTCTACATGATTTAAAGTCTGGGGTGTCAGTGATATGTGGTTGAGGAAACTCTTACCTGTAGGGTTATTTGCAGACTGGCCAGAGTTTGAGTCCTACATGTGGTGTGCTACTCACACATTTCCTATCTTTAGAAATGCAGTAGCATACTCTGATGATTGCAGTCAGTACATGATGGTATCCATGTGAGTTACTGACTTCATATCCCTCAGAAGAGATATGTCACAACAAACCCTGTTACACCAGGACATTTCTCAGCCTATCACAGCAATATGTCAATATTAGCCCTGTGTTTGTGCCTCTGTCCCCCAAGACTGTCACCCTTTGTCCATATGTCATGCAGTAAGAGGTGCATATGTACAGTATATCATTATTTACTGACATCATAACTGATAACAAGCCAGTGAGATATCAGGCTGCTAGACATGTTATGTAAAATAGGCCTTATATTTCAGGACAAAACCTGGACATTCTGTTGTAGTCTGTACAGTAGTGAGGTCTGTGTACTTATGGTGATTGTTGACAGAATGTGTATTGTGAATATATTACTTGGCCTGTGTACAGACTGTGGTAGATGTCATTGTTCTTGATCCTGTTCTATCTGACGTTGCATGCTGCTCCAGTTTATGGTACCCTATCAGCGTAAATGTTTGTAGGGACAGAATGACACATGTCCCATACCACAGTAAGGCATCAGACTACACTGTGTATTGGGCCAGTATATGTAGGGTTAGTGTGTGAGTGGCACATATGAGGATAGTTTTGTTCACACAGTCCGCATACTGTACTATTAATTAGGTTTACCATAATGTGACTGTGACTGTGTTCAGATTGGTTGTGGGTATGCACTTTCACCCTGGTGTCTGTTACTCCATGCTGTAGTGCCTGCTATATTTGCTAGTACATGTGCGTTCTCCTATAGGAAAATTGGGTCAGTGTTGTGGCAGTCAGCCTGTCGTTTGCACAGTGCTTTGTGACATGCCTAGCGGCTCAGTGTATTTACCTAGTGTGATGTTATGTCCAGATATTTGTCAGATGTACTGTTGCCTGGCCACTATAAGTGTTGTGTATTCCTGAAAAAGCAATAGGATGCTGTGAAGATGTATGTCACTAACTAGTGGGAAGTATATGGGCTTGGGACTGCTGCTCCTCCAGTTAATATGTGTTAGGACAGACTGGAGTGTGTGAATGCATCAACTGTGTGAGCTTATCTGTTCCAGTATTTTTGTGATATCCCCATTTACATGGCTGTAAACATCCACTTTGTCAGGCTTGGCCCACAAGTCTTGCACTAAGGAGTTCTGTGTATACCTCTGGACTGACCAGATTGTGTCAGACTGTCCAGGTTTATTGATCATATCTCTGCTGTATTACACAGGATCATTACTGCGATTTGTGTGGTACTTCACTATGATGATCTTATGATGCCTGTCAGTAATTGATTGTGTACATGTCAGTATCAGAAGTGTCTTCCCACACAACATGTCTGTTGACACAACCCCTGTTACTGTAGCAACATTCTACATTTATATCTGCAATACTTACATTACATTCCCTTGCACTAAGATGTTGTGACTATTGGTGCTGAGGTATGACTCCACTACATGTTATATAAATATACAGATAAATATATATAAATATATATATATATATATATATATATATATATATATATATGTGTGTGTGTGTGTGTATGTACATGTATACATATATCTACATATGTATATATGGGAGCACTACTAAATCTCAAACTTTTGAAATCTCGAATTTCAAAAGCTCGAGACCATGTAGCCAAAACCCCACATTACTGAAAGACCAGAAGCACGAAATTCAAAATCCCGATGTTAAGGGATTTTGAGTTAGTTCAGATAAGTATGCTTGTGTAAATGTGTTTGTGAGGGCCTTTAGTGTGTGTAAGTGTGTGTGTGTGTGTGTGTGTGTGTGTGTGTGTGTGTGTGTGTGTGTGTGTGTGTGTGTGTATGTGAGGGGCTGTAACGTGTGGGTATAAGTTTGCCTTGTGTGTATGTTTGTGCGATCTCGGAGTTAGAATATTAAAGTGGGGGGGGTGGGGGGCACAGATGTGCAGATGTCAGGTATCCATCTTGGCTGCTTACAGGCAATCTATGCTTGACAGACACTGACATGTCTGCCCAGCTGTGTTATGAATACCACAGCTAGGAAAACCCACCCTGTATGCACCACATGCCATGGATATCTCAACTAGACTACCACAGTCAACAGAACATGCTTGGGTACAAGTCTCCAACCCAGACACTGGCCATGTTATGTAGTATATGTTGCATACATGTCAATTGGAGCACCTCACTGGCCCTCTGCAAGAGAAAACCAGATGATTGGATGTTACATTTAACTGTCACCCTGGGGATCACTCAAGTGGCATCTGTTGATAGATGGCCTGCTGACAAATGTCAGGTGGCATGATGCCAGTGTACCTACATTTCCTACTCTTCTCTTGTCTCCATAGGCATTAGCCTGGTACACACCTAGGAACACCTGCACCTATGGACCCCAGTGCTGACAAATGTGTCAGTGTGCATTACTGAGAGTAACAGTGTCTGTGTGTTTGTAAACATGTAGTTGAAAATACCCTAAGGGTCTTCTCACCCACTACATCTCCCATTGCCATAGTTAGAAATGGCTGCTGCTGTAATGGACATTAAATTTACCTTGTTACACTCTTCACCCTATGGGTTACCTGGAGCCTAACACTTTTGTACAAATGGGTAGATAGGCATGGGTTACCCTCTGAGTCCTGGCAAGTGTGTGTATGTGTGCAAGTGTGTATATTTGTAGGATACAGCATTCTGAGGCCACATTCTCCAAATACAATACACCTTGTCATACATTATAAGGGTAGTGATGTTGCTGACATTAAGAAAGCCATGACAAACCCTCACCCTACTATTCTTGTGCCATGTGCAATAAATGCATATCCCTGTAGTAGCACTGATTAGCTAGACAAGGGGTTGTATTGCAGTCCTGGTCAATGTGTGATTGTGGGTATGTCAGAGTATTATCATGGTTTTCATTGAGTAACAAATCCAATGTGGGGTGTGAGTGCTGGGTATACTGTCTTTACACCATGGTACCCCCAGTACATATCCAAGGTCCACTGTATGAGGACCACTGTCACCATCAACCATACAGGTAACTGATTACACTATCAAGCCCAATGATGCATGTGCTGTTTGCAAATTATTTGTAACAGAATGGACTCACTGACAAGGTAGTTAGCACTGATAAACCCTGGTCTCTCACATGTGTCTATGACTGTTACGTGTTTGTCAATGTGTATATGACAGTATGTCATACTATGTATTGTTCATTAACACCCAGTACATCCCCCATTACCATACTGTACAAGGCCTAGTGATGTTCTTCACTTAACAAGAAACTTGGGACACACCTCATCCTAAAATCTCTGTGGTGTGTGCAATTAAGGCCAAACACATTAGTAGAAGTAAGTACTTAGGTAGGGGTTCTACTCTCAGTGTTGCAAAGTAAGTGTGTGTATGTGTGAAGGGATCTACTTCAGTTTGCAGAAAATACATGTCCCAGGAGGTCATTTATCTGAGAACTGACTGGCAAATGCTAACGTTTGAAAGAAATTATGTTGTGGAAATTCATTCCATCAAAACTAGTAGTAGATGCGTAAATGCCCTCTTCCCCACTGTACAGCTGTACAGCGATACTGGAGTTCATATTTATAGATGGATGGGGATGTTGTGGACACAGCCACCCTCATTGGGGTTATTGTCATGTGTATCCCCCCGCTTAGTCTGCTGTAATACTCTACAGTTTATGTTAACAGGTTAAGTAGTTGTTAATCACACTATGTGTGGTTCTACACCACCCCACACCAGCACACCTACTTTTGCCAACTCCAGGATTGCACTACATTGGGTAAGAGGACATATACGTTGCCAGTAGCATTGTCAATGACATTAAACTGGCATACTGATTATTTACTAATGTGATGTTTTGCCTATTTTGTCTTGGTGGAATTACATAGGCTAAAATTAATTCAATGCAAAATTAAGTACATCCATGTGTAAAGTATTCTCTGTATTGTATCAACTCCAAAACCTCTGTGTGTGTGTGTTATTCACAAACATGTGGTGTGTGCCACCCAGTACACTTACCATTATCCACGGTAGAAGAGCTGCTGACATCAGCCACCATGCACTCACCTATATACGCCCCTCAGACCTATCAGCCATGTGGTACATGCAGTAACTGTTATACAGACCTGTTACTTATGTTCAGCTGTACCCAGGATATGACTCAGTCAATGTGTCACCACAGTGCCATACCCCTTGTAGGAAACAACAGCAGAACAACATCCTGCTGACACATAGACACCTACAACACAAACTGAATACATTATGGAGGCCACAATCAGTCAGTGTTAATAACAGCTATAATGCATCATGGCTGGATAGCTACACATCCTGACATGTAAACATTAAAGTTTCTAGCTGAAAACATGCTACACAGCATTACATTTCCAAACCTTAGTACATTCACCCTGTGCATCAGAACCATATTAGCATGTCCCTGCATCGATGGTATGGATGACAGGGATGTGGCATAGGTATCATCATATGCACAGGGTGTGTTGTGGGTTTGCCAGAGACCTAGGCTGAGCCATTTGGTTGACATCATGTCTGTGTGCTAGGGGATTTTGTTATCAATTAGGCTGTGCAGATGTGGTGTGTGTAGGTTTGGAGGTGCCCTATCTGTGTTGGTGATGTGTGTGTGTATGCATGCACACAGTTCTGCCATGTGGCTGCCCTATACAGGGGGTTTTTGGACAGCTACAGACCGTACATAGCAAGGTATAAATTTCCCCATGTCTGGCCTCGAACATGAGAACTGTGCCTGCCAGGAGTTCCACGGGCACTACCAGGTACAAGCCCAGATATGGTACTCTCCCCTGAAGATAACAAATGTCTGCTGGATCTGGGTCACTGTTGGGACTGGCCAGGACCACTTGCATGTGGCCTGCTGTGTTGTGGTGTGGCCAGCACCCCCTACAGTGCTGGTGCTGGTACTGCCACTACGGGAGTGGCTGTGACTTGTTGCATGTCCACGTAGACCTCCACCTGTTGGTGTTGCTGACCTACGTCCAGGTGGCTGTCACCCTACTCCCACCATATGCTCTAACACAGACATTGCATGGTTGAGGATTCTCACCATCTCACCCAACTGTCTATCCAGGACCTCTGCAAAATAACGGTGGGCACCTGCAAGATGTTGTTATGTACAGCAGAATGAGTAGCGCCCTGGAGCCTCAGACTCTGTCTAGTATAATGTTCCATATGTGCCTGTGCCTCCATGACAGACCAAAACATGCATCTGGTGACACCTGCTGTGGCACTCCTGCCAGGAGCATAATGGCCAGCAGCCCTCCTCCGAGCACCCCTGTACATCTGCCTGTGTGGCACCTCACTGGTCAACCAGCTATGGCTGCTGTGTACAGACACACTTGCCATAGTCACCACACTGTCCTGTCCCATGCCACCACCCACCAACTGACCCTCATCTATGGCCACTTGTAATAGGGTATGTATAGGCATTGGGACTGTGTGTGGGGATGTGGTGGATAAAAGTGGGATGTCAACCAGTGGCAAAGCTTCAGCCCCTGACAACCCTGCCAGTGCTTCACCATACCTATCATCACTGTCAGAGTCTGTATGGACACTAACATCAGTTTGCCTGCAGGAGGGACCTTGGCCCACTTCACCACCTGTGAGGGGAAAACAAAAAATGTACTTTAAGACCTGTACATCATAGCTTACCTCTACACACACTCACACACACACACACACACACACACACACACACACACACACACACACACACACACACACACACACACACTTACAGGTGAGGTGACACAAAGTAATTACACAGACCTCTCATTACCCAACAGTCAACATCCATGACATATGGCACTCAACAGCATGCACTGCAGCTATACTCAATCCTTGTTACCAACATTATACATCTCTGTGATGCATGACTTGTATTAATAGGTGATGCTCCTTCCCCTGGAATACACTGCGCCCATGTACACAGTATTGCTGTGCACCTGTTCAGCACCCTGGCATGTCCTGTGCACCATACCTTACGAGTGTGCACACTATTGCTGAATGTGTATATGTGTGGCAGTTATGTTTGCTCTGTTGCTCACAGCCCCTATGTGTTTGTCTGACACATACCTGGGATGATATGAGGACAGATGTCAATAGTGAATGCCTGACCTCTGATTTGCAGATCTTATCATAAACAGTCCATGTATAAACAATAAAATCCAATTACACTGACAACCTTCAAAGCTTACTGTGGCTATGAGGAGTGTACACACCCTTATTGATATGCCAGCCTCTTGCATGATATGAAATGGGTCCACAGTACTGCATATGTTAACGTTATACACACCTGGTATGTGATATATGACCTGTGCAATCAAATGCAGTATCAAACAAATGTTTTAGTTGTGCAGATTCTGATTTGAGATGCATACAATATGTGGGTTGCATAAGTGTGCACACCCTTAACACGATGGTTTGTTTTAGCACCTAAGTGAACTACAGCAGTCACTATTCCTGAATGGGGTATACTAGGATGGCCCATCTTCACTTGCCATTATTTGGTCACTCCACCCTACAAATGTCCCGCAACTCTGCCAGATTGCAAGATCAGCTCATGTGCACAGCCCTTGGAGGTCTCACAGTGCCTTCACTATTGCTGTGGAGCCAGGGTTATGTCTGGCACAATGTCCTTGACTATGTTCAGATACAGCCATTCTTAGTAAGCTTTGGATGTATGCTTCAGTTCACTGTTGTGTTTCAGGATGACACCCCTCGCCATCCACAGCCTTATTGCAGATGTTTGACAACTATGGGCCGCACATGAGTGTCATTTTGCAGTGTCCCAAATTCAGAACACCATGTCTACCAGCCTAGTTCCTACTAATGAACAGAAAACCTAAAGGTGTACACTGGCACCAGCAAGGTACAGATGGGGATAATGGGCCTGAGGTGGAGTGAAGTGCTGCTTGTGCACCACATGTATCTTTATTGATACTGTCTGTAGGTTTCAGCCTTGGTCTCAGTACACCATTACACATTGCAACACATGCCTTTGAAAGACTTGATGCTATGCATATGCTAACTGTCGAGAGCCCTGGATGATGCTTCCTGTGGAAGAACTCTTCCATCTGATTACCCTAACCCATAGGCCACACTTATGCAGAGTCCAGGCTATTGTTGACACAGGTACTGCACAGGCAGTACTTGCTAGACATTCCTGCAAGTATCTCAGTATTGCTGCATGTTTCCTGGCAGCCTTCATGACAAGTTTGCAACATGTGTTGTCATCTGTCTTGGATGGGCATCTGTTTATTTTCTACAATAATGTTCCATACTTCATAGTCACATACATGACTGTCTGCATTGTTTTCCATGGTATATGCAATGATGAGGTAAAGCTACATCTCCCACTCCTGAGTGCTACCTTTTGGATATGGGATCCATGCCATGGTTTGTAAGATGAGTGCAAGCCATGGCTGCCTCTGTTGCAGGTGAGTGGGCAAATGTCATGGACACACTTCATGGACAGCAGACCATTACTTGGTGTGACATTAAGGCCCTGTACTTGATGGAAGGTGCATACTCAAGAAGAGTGAATGCTGTCAGTACCTCAAAAGCTGCTTTCACAATACGTTATTTGGAGTGTGTGCACACATATGCTTCCAGTGTTTGTTAAGGTATGTATTCCCCATATTTGTCATCCTAACATAGGATTCCATATTACACATTTATTGCTCATGTTAGGATCACATTACAGGTTGTAAAAGGTGTGGAATGTGGTATTGTGATATGCCATTATGTAGATCTGTAACAGTTGCTATTGTAATAGTGGTGTATACACTGCTGTAGCCACTGTATAAGGGTAATGTTTCAGACGTGTGCCTACTGTAGGTCATTTGTCCCACCATTATGTTCATCTCTGTCCACACATATTGCACTGACAGGGTGTTAGGTATACTGCAGGACTCTTACATACCCTTCAGGTATGCCACCATGGTGACCACTGTG